>NW_022196900.1:49378720-49380353 GCF_008632895.1 Mastomys coucha | reverse complement strand
AAATAAAAAAAATAAATAAATTAAAAAAAAAAAAAACAGTCTTTTCAACCCTTCACTTCAGCTGCTGGACCACCTATTCTATGTTACAAATTGCTTCTCAGCCCCTTCCAATCTGATTTGCACATCATTAGTTTACTGGATGTGAAATAAATGTCCAGGGATATAGAGTTTAGTATTTTAAAAACAAGCAAAACCAAAACAACTGAGATCTTTATAAATAAAAAGCCCTTCATATAAAGCATGACATCAGGCCTGGCTAGGATTCCTGCTCTGTGACTCATGGTTACCTCCAAGTCGTCCTTGAAATGTCAGCTTCACTCCAGACAACCCCAAATATGCACAGTACTTCTTTCTGTGTTATTTATTTATGTTTTCATCCAGATGCCAAATCGGCCTGGGAAGAACATAGAAGGCTAAGCATCACAGCAAATGACCTTCATGTGTGACGAGAAAGGAACATTACAAAGCACAGGGCAAAGCTAGCCATAGAGCCTGAAAAGCCCATCACTGACCTATCCCTGACTTGCCACACTGATACTCAGGGACCACCTTATCCATTTATCATGGAAAATGGCCCTATTAATGCTTGCAACAATCTCTGCTTCTGACATTCTTTGAAGTTTCAGTTTTTAAAACATATAAATAAGGAAAACCTTACAAGAAGTTATAAAGTTTTCAGTTTGAACTGCTAGTGCAATGTTGATTATGATTGTAAATAGGGGAGATTTCTACTTTAAAACTTACATTTTCATTATAATCATCAGCTGTTGGTTATTAAAAGCTGTCCTTATGATAGATACGACTGCACTGCAGTGAACGATGCTGGGCTCTTCTGTAGAGATGCTGTTATTGCTGCTATGGGATCTCCCTTTGCTAAAATGTCATTTGAGGTAATGTATTGCTCCCCTAGTAGCTACACAACAGAAAAGAAGCTTGACAGTGCAAGCTAGCTTTTCCTGGGAATACAGAAATTTCATTTTCCTCACGATGTTTTCTTGATACTATTACATTATAGTCATGGGCCCGAACTCCTCTGAGAATACTTAGCATTCTCAGTTCCCTATTATCCTATAGCAGTGTTTCCCAAAGCAGATTTTACCTGAGGAATTTTCAGACACTATACATGTTTTCAAAATATCTACTTTACAACAAGAAGACCCCTATGACCCTTGGGAGAGTTTACAATGAGATAGCTTTTGTTAAAATTAAGGCAAGGAAGCCTGGTGCAGTTGTAAACCCAGCACTTGCTTAGAGGCTGAGACAGGAGGATCATGATGAGTTCAAGGCCAGTCTGGGCTACAAAGGTAAAACTCTATCTCAAAAAACACGAAAGTAACAAACAAAAATGTTATAGAATTGAACGCTGTTTAATAATTGCATCTCACGACAAGAGTTTAAGATACACTTGATCTCGTTTAAACTCCAAGCCAGTCCTCTCAAAGGATGTGTATCATCAGCCTTGCTTTGCAAATATAAACACTGACCTACACAAGGGTCTTCACATTTTCTCCCTTTCAAAAACATTAAAAACAACTTTTGGGTAATATGACAAGAAAGGTAAAGAGTGTACCTGACCTTGTCTGAAATTTGCGAAAAACTGAAAGGGTTTTTTTCCATGAGAGATATGACAAAA
>NW_022196900.1:49365147-49378710 GCF_008632895.1 Mastomys coucha | reverse complement strand
AAAAAAGTTGGTGAGAGAAAAAAATCCTCATAGAAAAAACATTGCAAAGAAAAGACTTAGAAACCAGACACATTAAAAATGAGACTACCCATTGGCTGTAAGGTAAGTGAGTCGCTGCAGGATGGTTTGGAGCAGTGACATTTGTACTCAAGTTAACACTCAAATTGTGAAAACCAAGGTGAGATTGATTGTTCGGGGTAGCTGTGACAGAGAGACCACATCCACAAGAAAACTAATGACAGACACTAAAGCATATTCCATACATGCTGCATGATCCAGAAGCAACCCAAATAGGAATCTTATCCACAAGCAAGTGAACAGGAAATTATGAATACAAAAATGATAGACTGACCAGGAGTCCCTAAGTGCCATACCAAAGCAATAACTATTCTGCGTAAAATCATTAAAAATTCAATATAATGTAACTAGACAGGGTCATTTGGGAGAGACAGCAGGATGACCTGTTATGCTAGTTATCAACACATGACAAATGTATGAAAGTATAAATTGTTTATTAGCTCCCAAACAGGGATGTAGGTCACTAGAACAAATTGGGGACCTAATAGGAAGAGGCAAATATGTCAGTGTGTGTATGTGTACAGGTGTGTTTACATGTGTGTTAATATGTAAGAGAAAATAGACATTGGAATTCTCAGGGAAAAAACTGATGATCAAAAAACATGAGCAATTTTCATTTAAATTAAGGTTAAATCAAAGTCCTAAAGAATACAATACACTGAATAATTGTAAAAGATTACATAACGAAACAATAAAACTTTAAAGTAGAACAGTTTTGAACCTAGGAGAGTAGGAAAAGTCCTTCCAAAAAAGATTTTAAACACAGACACAAATACAAACTTAAGAACATGATTAATAGACTAGCTGGATAAAAGTCTTGAAATTTTTAGCAAGATCATCAATGACAAAAAATATAAAATAAATACTGAAAAATGTTTACAAAAAGCTTAAGAGGCAAAGGTACTATTTCTTTTTATAGAGAGAATTTACATTACAGAGCTGGTGAGATAGGTCTGTGGTTAAAAGAACTGGCTGCAGAGGCTAAAGAAGATGTGCACCCACATAGAAGATCACAATGTTCTAGGGGATTCAATGCCCTCTTCTGACTTCAATGGGTCCCAAGCACACATACATGGTGCAAAGTCATATATGCTGGCAGAACATCTATAAGCACTAAAACAAATAAAATAAGAAAAGCCTAAGAATAAGAAATAAGAATAAGAAAAAATAAAAAGAAATATGTAAATATGTTGTCACACACTGAAATGGATGGCATTAGGCCAGGCATAGTGTCATGAACCGCCAGTCCTAGCAGACCTCTGAGCTGATTGTGTATCTGCACTGTGAGGTCCTGCCTGGTCTAAATAGAAAGTTCTAGGCAGGCAGTGATGCATTGAGACCTCTGTAGGAGAGGGGGAGGAACAGGAGGAGAACCAACATAAAATAAAAACAAACATAAATAAATAAATAAATAGAAACTTTAAAAAGAAGTTCCTACATTATTAAGAAAAATTTTTAAATGAATAAGAAAAGGTCTCAAGAAAGAACACTTAAAATATAAATGGCTTTGAAACAATACTAAACTCTGTTTCTCAGAGTTAAACTTAACAGAATCATTGTAGTGTGTGTGTGTGTGTGTGTGTGTGTGTGTGTGTGTGTGTGTTGTACACTTGATTTTTTCACATCATATATTCTGATTTCACTTTCCTCTGCCCAAACTCTTCCTAAATGCCTCCCAGACCTCCACCAACTCTAAGCCCTTTCTTTGTCTCAAAAGAAAAAAGCAAACAAACAAAACACACACACATACACACAAACCCATAAAAATACAAAAGTGGAACCCAAAATATATAAACAAAAGACAAATAAGACAAAATAAAATGCCTCAACACAGCAATTTGCTACAACCATCTATAAAAATATCACTGAATTTGTTTTGTTTTGACCATCTACTTCTGGGCTTGGGGCCATATTTATGTCTAGTTTATATCCTTGGTAAGACTCTGTAGAGAGAACTAATTTTTTTTTTTTGTTTGTGAGCATATGTCAATTGCAGATAGATTCTGGATTATGGGTGGGAGCCCAAGGATCTAGTTCCCCCTCTCAGCTCTGGAACCCAATCTGGTTTGAACCTTTCCATGTCTGTGCATGCTGCCCCAGTCTCTGTGAGTTCACATGTGTATAAGTCCTGTTGTAGCTAGAGGGCTTTACTGCCTTGAAGTCTTCCCTCCCCTCTGGCTCCTGCATGGTTTCTACTGCAAGAGGAAGCTTCTTTGATAGTGACTGAAAAAGGCACTGATCTATAAGTATAACAGACGGTCATAGGAGGCATTATATTGCTATTCTCCTTTAGACAAACAATAGTATTTGTTTTTCCTCTAGGCCCACAGCCTATCTAGTCTTAGGATCTTGACCTCTCTAGCAGTGTTAGCTAGATTCAATTTCATGGAGTGGGACTTAAATCCAGTCAGAGAGTAGTTGGTTCCTCCTACATTATTCATGCCACGATTGCACCAGTATATCTTGCAGGCAAGTCACTGGTGTAGATCACATGGTTTGTTACTAGAAGGAGTTAATGATTAACTTTCTCTTCTGGTAGTAATGCAAAGTACCTTCTAATATCTTGAATATTAGTCAGTAGGGTTGATGCCTTTAGGTATGCACTGTAAGTGTTGTCTTCAGCAACAGGCTTTTACCCTATTTTGTGGAGAGCAACCAATAGTCTTATTAAAAGTCTGAGTTGTGTGAAGTTTTCTTTGGTGCCCCTTTGTCTAACAATTCCATATACACTTGCAATTTAATCAGCTTTAACTACCAGAGGTCAGAAAGTCCCTAGGTGGTTCCTGGCAATGTTCAGAGACAAGAAAGCCAATCTCAGTCCAATTAGAACAAGAGGGACCAAGGCAGTCCCAGCGCGAGTCTGAAGGCAAGGAGGCTCCCTGGAGAACCGCTGTGGTAAGTACACTTACAAAGAACAAAGAAACAGAAGGAAACATCTCCCTTCTTCTTTGATTCTCATGAGACCTCAATGTAACTGGACATCCTGCTTGTATTCAAAGTGCGTCTTTCCCTTCTGTGTGCTGACCTACATAATGATTGGCCATGGAAAAATACCCAAGAGAAACACTCAGACATGCACTTCAGCAATTCTCTAAGCAAATTTTAATCAAGTTGAGAACTAAAACCATCACACCAAACCTAACTAGTATTTAAGGAAATTAAAATTAAAACAACATTGTTAGATACTATATATTTTTGCTCATAGGATTATGTAAAAATTTAAGTTTTGATTTAAAAAAAAATCCATTTGAGGGAAACACAGAGGAGAATGACTTCTTCCATGACCTATTGGAAAGGGTTTGAAATTTAAAAATCATTTTAAAGGGTACTTTTATCAGTATCTATCAAGCATTAGCTTTACTACCATAAGCTAAATGCATGAGTTTGAATTAAAATACAAATAAATACTCAATGCCCACATGATGAAATTTGTTGCACAGTTATTCACAAGCAAATAAACCAAACATAAAGTGTTAATCCTAGAGAAACCAACTCATTTATTAATAGAATAGCAATATAGATAGAAATGTTCTCTATATAAATATATATATGATATATGTCTATATAGATGGATAATAAAGAGGCAGCAATATAAGGTTTTAAGAAAGCAATAATCTACCTCATCATGTCTGTGGTAAGGTCTCATTTACATTTTCCAAACATACATGTGGGTGTGTGTATGGAATTGTCTATAAACGCATAACCAAGGATGAGTACAAGTATCTGCTTCTCACCAAGACATGGAGTTCTTGGAATTAAGCTTAGCACAGTTGAGAAATAGTTTAATTTATGTAATAGAAAATTAAGCCACACATCACTGTGACGGTTTGAATATAGACATAAGAGCGTGGGCAAAATAATTTAGACTTTTCGTTCTATGGTTGACAGCCATAAGACAGTGGTGACATTCACTGAAATTGAAAGATGACAACATTAGGAGAGAGCTTTTATCTTAATTGTGAGCCTGCTGATCTTCAGATGGCTTCCAGGCATCCAGGAAGTGATGACAGAGACATGGAGGATGTTCAGCCCTAAAGCAGAAAGAAGTCAGTACTTGCAAGCCATCCATCATCTGCGTAAGAGTAACTGGAGGGGTAGAGAGGCTACGAGATAAAAAAGAGGAAAGTCTAAGAAATCTCATAAAAGGAAAACCAAAAAGTCATCAAATAAAGCTTTTTAAGTATTTTTTTTATTCAATAAAATTGGCTAAAGACTTAAAAGTGTTCAATCTGTTTAATGTTATGAATGCCATTGGTGATCTTAGTGAAATAATGGATAGAAAATTGTTTATTTGATTAGGAGAATAACTTATAAAAAGTATACAACACAATTTTAAATATCATTCCTTTGGGAACAATTACAAGCTAGGGTATATAAATTGTGTCTCTGAGGCCTAAAATAGGCCTTTGAATATCAGTTAATAAAAGTTCTTTTGCTTTTTAAGCTTTGTCTAATAAGCATTTCCATCCTCTATAGTGTTTACAGTAAAAAATTACTGCATTAATAAAATCTAGGTGGCATAAATTTGTTTACAACAACTTATTTTGTAAGTAATTCAACTTTGTAAAATTGATTTTCTTTTTGAACTTTCAAAACCAAGGTTGCAAACTATTTAAATGAGAAATAAAATGTATGCCCAGTCTAGAAGAATTTTTCTAACAACTTAGTTGTTAATGTTCCTCTAAGTTTTTACAAGACTTTCAGTCATTTTAACACTTATTCCATGAATAAAAATTCCAACTTAGCTCCAGTTAATTGAATATTTGAGGCCACATGAATTTGAAGTATGAAAAACAAAATACCTGCTATAAAACTTCCCCTATTTTGGCTGAAAAAGACTACTATGCTCACACTTGGCAAGATTCCTACAATAATCTAATCTACAAGCTAGCCAATGTATTTGACATTTTTTGTAGCATAATTTATACATTGATGTTATAAAATAGCATTACAAATAGGATAGTCTTACAGAGATTTGTATATTTTTAACTAAAACTCAATAATAACTGGGAAACTAAAAATGGAAAAACATCTTCCTCATATAAAATCCCTTAAAGAAAGGTTTTTCTTCTTTAATTCTAATCAAAATCCATAAAATTCTTTTTGTTTGTCATTTATTTCATTGGTTAATTTTGACAATGCTCATATAATGCCTGAAGTAAGAGACATGAGAATTGGCAGAATTATCAAATTACTTTTCTTATTGCTCTGGTGTGTGGGTACACGCCTGCGTGTGTGTGTGTGTGTGTGTGTGTGTGTGTGTTTGTGTGTGTGTGTACGTGTGTGTATGTATGTGTGTGTGTGTTTGTGTGTGTGTGTGTTTGCCTGTGTGTGTGCTTGCGTGTGTGTGTGTGTTTGCATGTTTGTGTGTGTGTTTGTGTGTGTATGTTTGTGTTTGTGTGTGTGTAGGTTGGTTTGTTTGCTTGTTAGCTCCTTATGAATGATAAAACTAATTTCACCACCACTCACTGCATGATTTCCTTTGGAAATTGCAAAGGCTTCCACTGAAGCAAGACAAAGGTGTAGGCTTGAGCATGGAAGGCGGGAGACTTTGCTTTTGGTTTAAAATAACACTTCAGACCAATAGAAAGGTGGCTTTCTGAAGACATATGACCAGTGTTCGTGGTTCGTGTGTGTGTGTGTGTGTGTGTGTGTGTGTGTGTGTGTGTGTGTGTGTCTAAGGCAATTTTGGAACATTTCCAATGTAGATTGTAATAGAGACACGACCACAGTTCATGAGCACTTTGGCTTTGGAATTCAGAATATTTTTCTTTGTAGGTCTCTCTCTCTTTCCTGCTAGACTCTGAATTCCATGAGAATAAGAATGTGGTTAAAAACATTATGAATCCGCACAACCTATCACAGTGAAATCAGTTATATGATCAGTTAGAAATCAAAACAATCTTTGTTTTCCAAATCCCTAGTCATTGTTGCATTACATAAACTGGTAAGACAGATAAGTATCTTTTCTGACATGAGAGGTACAAATTTTATTATTCATAAAAATGAACAAGGGAAAATATAGGAAAAAATCAATACGACAGAAATTTAAACCTCCATAAATTGATAATACATTAGATATAAATCATTTACATATTCAAGTTAAAATATATATGTTGTCAAGATGTATTCTGAAAAAAAAATCCATCATATTTGGCTACAAGAAATCTTTAAAATTAAACAGAAATATATTAATGTTAAAACTGTAAGATTCGGAGAGCTGAGTCTTACGTACAGGATGTCGTTCCACTCAAAAGACACAGAGACAGAGATTGCTGCAATCTGCATGATGTTTTTAATAATCCAGTATACTGGGGTCATCCCACATTCAGGCAAAGGTCACCCCGAAAAATAAAAGCACATACTTTTTATACCTTCCCAGAACATAGGTTTACAGCATGAATTGGTTATCTCTCATTGGTCGCTCATTGTTCTTTGTTTCCATTGAACTTTCTCCTCCAAGAGAGGAGATGCCTGTTGCCTATAGGAGGGACCAGGGGAGATCCACCCCCTCCTGAGGATGTTTTCTGGAACCAGGCACTACTGCCTGCAATTATGGCATCTCTTGGGGATGGATGTTTGTTCAGTAAACCCTCCTGAAGCTCTCTGTCTTTAGGCTTAATGGACATACCTGCCTCCTCAGTATTTTTATGAGGTGTCCCTGTTTGCTCAATTCTTTCAAAGCAATGCAAATATACGTAGTGTCATGGCTTAGATGTGGAGTGTTTTCCATAGGCTTATGTGTTTGCAGACGTGGTCTCCAGCTGGCAAAACTATTTGAGAAGGTTGTGGAATCTTTTGGGCATGTAGTCTCACTGGAGGGAATGGATCTCTGTGAGTAGACCTCGAAATTTTACAACCCACCTCCACTTTGACAGAGAAATATCTACTGAGACTTATCTCTTATTCTGTTGCATGTTTAACATTAATATCTTAGGGAATATTTTTGAAGCATGAATAGTGTTTCATATTTTCAAGAAGCTACAATATAGTCAAATGAAAAGATGAGAACTTGATATGAAGCCACAACAACAAATCATTCAGCTCACGACTAAGTTAGTTTGGGGTCTTTCAAACTAAATGAGTTCATGGTCCAGATACCTAAGGAGCGGGGAGAACAGGAAATTGTGTGGATAGGGAGGATTTGTGACTTGCATTAAACACTTTTATTCACTTTCAAATAAGATAGTTATGTTTGCCAATTTTGACCTCAATAATTGCAATAAAATACTGTTTCTCAACTTCATGTCATTATACCACTATTTATTTAAATATTAACTATGGTAATATTCTTCTTTTTAGAGGGAAAAGAATTTTATAATTATGATAAAAAAGACCCAGTATCCTGATGGTATGAACGGGAGTCTGGAAAATGCTAATCTCTGTCTAATGTTTTCACAAAGTTCTACATGGCTCTTGATTCTCTGTTTTAATTTCACAACAACCCATGTATTTTATAATCTCTAAAACAATATAATATTGGCCAGATACACTATATTTTTGTGATTAGGTTATATTGAAATAGTCTATCTAAGCTGTTCTCCAATTTGGTAACCATTGCTGAAGTTGATTTATTCTATTTCTAGAAGAAAAAAATCTATACTCCTTAGAAAACAAGGAAATCTTAGTGGTTTGTCTTAACTCACTTATAGTAGAGCACTCTCTAGATTGAGTCACAAATATATAGCAAGAGAACAATGGTGCCCTTAAAAGATAAATCAATGTAACAGAAGCTGAAGGAATCAAATGTGCATGTGATTTAAAGATTTTAACCTGTGGGAATGTCAATTAAAGTTCAGAGGAAAGTAAATGGCTATAATTAATACCTGTTAAGTGCTTTTGGCCTTCAGGCTTGCCCTGGCCAATGATGCATAATAATTAGAAAACGTTTCATTACCAGCTGGCATCAAAGGATTAAATGTGCATGAAAGAGCATTGCAAACTGCAAAGTTATGAAGCAGGATAACTGCCATTTCCAACATGTGTACTAAATGATGCATCATTTGAAACTGCACTAATAAATGGTGATAAAAGATTCTTGAGTACCATTGCTTACATGCCATCACTAAGAAATGAAAAGGTAGGTTCCCTCTCTTAATAATCATAAAAGGTCAAGCCACATATAATTTCGGGAGAGTGGTCTTTCTACTTCTTTTTTATTTTCATGTCACCGTTTTATTTGCAAATACAAATCTCCCATAGAATTAACATGAAAAAGAATATGCTTTCTATGTATTTACACAAGGTTTAGTGGTAGAAATATTTTGTATCCTCTTCATCTTTTAGAAAAAAAAAAACTTCCTGTTTGAGCTATGGCTTTCACATACAGGAGTCATATTAGGAGTCAACATTTATTATGTTACACTTTAGTTTTTGAGACAGTCTCTCACTGAACCTGAGGATCTTCTGATCTGGGTAAACTGGCTAACCAGCAAGCTCCCAGGATGTGCCTGGCTTCACCTCCCATCCTCCCAGCTGGAGCAGTGGGGATAGAAACAGATCTTACATATACATTTACATATGTGCTGGGAAAGTACAGCCAGGTCCTCATCGATGTGTGCAGCAGGCATTCCACACATCGAGTTATTTTCCAAACCCCAAGGGTCAGAGGATTCTCACACTACCACCAGATGTTCACCATTACTAATTTACAGATTGTAAAATAAAACAAATATTGATCTGTGTGTCAAATATTGCTTACTATCATGAAAATTGTAAATGTCATGTATAGAATATAAAAAGTAAATTAAATTGCTTCATCTCCTATTCTTTTATATAAAATACTAACTTAGATGTCAGAACTCATCTCTGAAAGCCTAAAGGCATGCATGTGAGTTTTCTGGAGAAGGGCCCACTATTTTGCATGGCCTGCAGTGAGTGGACTCCAACAATGCTGGATGTTTAGAGGCTTCATCCTAGGATTGCTTCTTGCTGCTGTTACGCCTTTCTTGTCACTGTTACATAGCCTAATGATTCCTGGACCAGATCAACATGAAGATGAACTTTCATGAAGTAATGCTCTTTAAGTGAATTAATGACTTTATAGAATTTCTGATTTGATTCAAATAATTTTAAGAAGAAAATTTAAAGAGATGATTTTATTTGTTTTGCTAAAAAGATGTAATAAGGTAAGAATCAAGAATATAATGTACATACTCCTCGTAGAACAATAAGTAAAGGCTACATAATAAGGAATACAATGAACTTTCACAATTACACCAAAAAGAGAAATAGGCTTAGGAAAAATCTGTGATCAAGGAAAAACATTGATTCTAGGTCAGGTCCAAGGATGAAGCCACAGGACTTCACTATTGTAAAGCAAGATCATGTAAAACTGTTGCTTTGAACTTTTAATGAGTTTAAACAAAACACTGCTTTGAACTTATTATTGACATCCTTCTGTAACTCCTTTTTTTGTAATATTTTATCTCAGTATATTGCCTAAAAATATTTTGTCTAGAAGGTATAAAAAGGCGAGAGAAGAAATAAAGTGCTGGCTTGGGGAACTCTGCTCCATCCATCCAAATGTATGTGTATGGCATCTGTATGTCTTGTTCTCAACATCTACATCAGGTGGTTCACAATCACCTTTAACTCCAGTACTAGGAAATCTATTGCTTTTTGTCTATGTGGGCACTAGCATTAACATATATATATATATATATATATATATATATATATATATATATATATATATATATATATATATATATATACATATATATATACATATGCATGTGTATGTGTATATGTGTGTGTACACACAAATGTAATTAAAAATAAGTACTTTTCAAATAATAGAGATCAAATATCATTATATGAAAAATTTAAACACTAGTTACTAAATTAAAATTCCATACAATTCAGCTTTATCAGAGCAATGATGCCTTTGAAATACATAAGAGTGAACTCTAAAGTTACTCTTTCTATCTCCAGCACTAATCTATTGAAAAGATCACTAACCACTGGGTTTGTAATTGTTGAGTCTAATTTTTTAATATACTTTCCCATGGGTTCTGATAATCAAAGTATACCACTGCGTGTTCCACATTTAAATAAGATCAACTGACCAACCTTTCCAATGGTAATGGTTATTACCATTTATTGCTCATTTGTTCATTTATTCAAAGACCTCTCATGTGGCAGGCATTTTATTATCATCTAAGAATACAGGATCAAGAGATGCTTCCTGGAACAACAATATCAATCAACCAGACCCACCCCCCAGAGCTCCCAGGGACTAAACCACCAACCAAAGAGTACATATAGAAGGACCCATGGCCACAGCCACATATATAGCAGATGATGGTCTTGTCAGGCATCATTGGGAGGAGAGGCATTTGGTCTTCTGAAGGTTCAGATGCCCCAGTATAGGAGAATGGCAAAGTGGGAAGGCAGGAGTGTGTGTGGGGGGGGACAACACCCTCATAGAAGTAGAGGGAAGGGGGATGAGATGGCGGTTTCTGTGGAGGGGCGACAGGGAAAGGGGATAACATTTGAAATGTAAATAAAGTATCCAATAAAAAAAAAGATATGTTTCCTGTCTTCAAAAATTTTACAACCATGTAGAAAAACATTACATGGAAAGTGCCTAGACAATAGTGCATTAATTATATTTCACCACTGTGATCAATATCTGGAAGAAGCAATTGAACATAAAGACTTTTTCTGACTCACAGTTTTAGGGAGCTCTAGTCTATCCTATCCTAGTGAGGAATGCCAGGAGTAGCCCCACCTATGGGGCCAGGACCATGAGGGGCAGTCTTGTTTCCATAGCTACAGAAAGGAAGCAGGCCCGTTAGGTCTTTGGTACCCATTTTCCTTATTGATTACTGTTTCATCTCTGTAATCAAATTCCTAACCAACACAATTCAGGAGAGAGAAGATTTCCTCTCATTCATAAATTTGGAAGAATTCCAGTCCATCTGGCACAGCAGAGTAGCTCCACACCTGGCAGTAGCTAGCATGTGACTGAGGCTTGTTCCTGCATTGGGAAGCAGAAAAAGACAAGTAAGGACCAGGGTTGAGTATGGCCCTCAAAGTCCCACCTTTCCCAGCTTCCCTCCACCTCCCAAAGGCTCCACAGACTTAAAATGGAGCTACAGGTTCAGAACCAAGTGTTCAAAGCATTAGCCTTGGGTAAACTACAGATTCAAAATATAAAAATAGGTTAATTAAAAAAATACAACTGGCCGGGCAGTGGTGGTGCACGCCTTTAATCCCAGCACTTGGGAGGCAGAGGCAGGCAGATTTCTGAGTTCGAGGCCAGCCTGGTCTACAGAATGAGTTCCAGGACAGCCAGGGCTACACAGAGAAACCCTGTCTCGGGAAAAAAAAAACCTGCCTGGGGTCAGAGAAGATCAAAAAATTAAAGGATGTGTTCTCAGTAGTCTACCATGTACCTTTAAGACAGGATTATGGTGATCTAAGAGAGAAAAGTAAGTGGTTCCATAATGCTGCAAAGTAAGGATTGTGGGCTCAGAATGTCAGAAAACAACTAAAGGTCTTTTACTAGAGTGACCCACAACTCATGCCTGTAGTCCCCACAGTCAGGAGGCAGAGGCAGGGCAAGTGCCACCTCCCAAAGGCCAGCATTGGCCTCATAGCGAGTTCAGGGACAGCCAGGGATTCAAAGTGAGACCTTGTCTCAAAAAAAAAAAAAATCATTTAAAGAGGAGTAAAAGATAAAAAGTAATTGGCAGGAAGCAGGTGACAAAAGTGTTAACACACACATTGAAAATGAGAGGCATCTTGCTATGCCTCCATAGAGAAATGCAGGTCCTTAGTATATATATATATATATATATATATATATATATATATATATATATATATATATACAGGAGAGGTGCAATTAAATTTATCATCAGGGAAAACGAGAATTGTACCCATCTATCCAAACTGCAATTTTCAGCACTTAGGCCAAGTTTTCAACTCTGTAAAGAGAAGATGTTCAATTAAATGACCCCTGGGCCCTCAGAACTCTACATTTTGTAGTTTTAGCATCAAGTCACCTCAGGCACTAGAGTCCAGGGAAGCACTTTACTAGAAAAATCATATATGAATAAGTAAACGCACTTCAACATTTAGGTTTTTAACTAGTTTAATTTTAAACTGATACAAGCCTATGCTGAAATCAGCAGCATAAAGATTTTCTATTATTTCTTTCTTTTCCTATAAAATAAGGCCTATCTCAAATTAAATAAACCTACCATCTGTTCTGTGCACGATTTTATATATTTGTAAGCGACAATTTGTCAAAGTATCCAACTTTAAGTCATAAAGAAAGAACTTGAATTTTTGTAAAAACTACAGAAAAATTACTTAGAAAGACTGCAGGTGTGCCTGCAGGAAATAACGTTGGTGGAACTGCGGTTACCATTGTAATGAACAGTCCCCAAAACCATGACTGCTATTCATCAAATTACACTGTACCTTACGTTATTGTGTGAGGCATAATTGAACTTGAGTTTCAGGAGTCTTTACACAAACAATTCATAGAAATTTTTATTCCTAAAGATCCTGTTCTCTCATGATCAACTGGGCTCAGAAAATGTAAGTAATATTTTCCTAAAAGTACTGTGTCAAATGGCAGGAAAATTTGACTCTATATCCCCACCTCTGTCACCTTGCCAGTACCGACATTAACTCAGATCGCCCTAACACCATATATTATAAAATAACTGTTAATGAGATGTCAGGTTGTGCAGTTGAGACTTGATACTCCAATGGTCCCATGTTACCCTGTTAAAAATGAAACTAATTGGAGCCGACCTTGAGTGTGAGTTTCACTAGGTATAAAGGCAGAAAGAAAATCCCACAAATTAAAACCAAGTTGTACTGCAATATTCACATATTTCGGAGCACATAGCTTGATTTGTATAAATTAAATTTTGTCACCAAAAATACACTAAAAAGGAAAATAAAAAGAGAGAATTCAAATCTCAGGCTCCTGGTATTCTAGAGATGCATGGAGAATCCAAACTTTAGAAGTTAGATTTGTGTGTGCGTGTGTGTGTGTGTGTGTGTGCGCGCGTGTGTGCATATGTGTGTGCGTGTGTGTGCGCGCATGTGTGCGTGTGTGTGTGTCTGTGTGCATGTGTGTATGTGTGTGCGTGTGTGTGTGTGTGCATGTGTGTGTGTGTGTGTAACTTGTTTAGGAAAATTTAAAAATAATATGAATAAATTTAAATTTTAAAAAGCTTCCTTCTTCCTATTTGTCTAGTATTTATCAGTATGCTTTTTCTCTTAGTTTTAGAGAAATAACAGTGATGAAGTTAAGTAACAACAAGAAAAATAATGTATCCTTCCATGTCTAATTAAAAGTTTGCAAACTACTTTTGAAGGACAGACAAACTTAGGGACAAAATTGTCAAAAACCAAACATTTTTCAGGCTTGGAGATATTTAATAATTTTTCACAGCCGGGCGGTGGTGGCGCACGCCTTTAATCCTAGCACTTGGGAGGCGGAGGCAGGCGGATTTC
>NW_022196900.1:49364510-49365130 GCF_008632895.1 Mastomys coucha | reverse complement strand
AAAAAAAAAAAAAAAAAAAAAAAAAAAAAAAAAAAAAAAAAAAAAAAAAAAAAAAATAATTTTTCACAAGTTTTATGATATCAATTTTCTCTAAAATCTAAGGTAAATCAATATATCAGACTGGATCTTAGACAAAAAGTTATTGTTTTTTCTGAAAGAAACAAGATATATAGAAAAAGTAGAAGAAAAATGCCATTCCTTATTACACAGGATACTAGCATGTAATATGTAAATGTTAATTGAGAAATCACATGTTCACCAAAGCTGTAAGGTAAATATTTGAACTTCAAACAATAGCAGTTCTGGCATCCCAGAGGAAATCTGCAGAGACCATCAAGCAGAAGGCATTGATGCCATCAAAAATAAAAGCTGAAAACATACATACATGTGACATTATAGGGACTGAACAGGTTATATTTAGGAACATATATTCATATACATGTATATGCATGCAATAACAACTGGTGAAAAGGAGAACTGTAGATTGGAAGGAGAGCAGGTCTATGAGAGAGTTGGAGGGAAGAGGAGGGGAGAGAGGGGATATGAAATGTAATCATGTTGCAGTATTTTTTGGGTATATGCCCAGGAGTGGTATAGCCGGGTCCTCTGGTAGTACTATG
>NW_022196900.1:49314345-49363699 GCF_008632895.1 Mastomys coucha | reverse complement strand
CTGTATAGCCCTGGCTATCCTGGAACTCACTCTGTAGACCAAGCTGGCCTTGAACTCAGAAATCTGCCCACCTCTGCCTCCCAAGTGATGGGATCAAAGGCGTGTGCCACCACCGCCTGGCTAGCCCCTTAGTCTTAATCACTAATTTTTATCAACTCTTTTAATTTCTTAGCCCAAAAAAAGCTTTAAAAAGCTTTAAAATGCGAAAGTTCCACTTTGTGGTAGGATAAATTGCATATGATGTGCCCATGCTCTAGATGCAGTTCTTGATGCATGTTTGCATATTTCTTTAGTTGCAACTGACAACCACTATTAATCTTCAGATTTTCACTTTAAGATCATTTTAATTATTTTCACGAATGCATACGAGCAGGATGATTGCTGTGAGACTCGTACAGTTAGGATTTTTTGCCCTAAATAGATGAAGAATCTTGACGATGTTTGCTTTTCCTGGATTTTTTTTTTTTTAAGATTGTGTGTGTGTGGTGTGTGCATGCATGTGTGTGTGTGCATGAATGTGAGAGGTAGAAGGATTACATATGAAGATTCCGTGAGGCCAGAAAATGGTGTTGGGTCTCCTGAAGTTTCAGGCATGTGATCTGCTGATTCAGGTGCTAGGCGTTGAACTCAGTCCTCTGTAAGAGCAGCAATCACCCTTTACCACTCTCATACCCTCGTCCTTCAAAAAAAAAAAAAAACACCCTCATAGTTTTAAGTGATCACAAATGTAGTTCATGGTTACAAAAGTCATTTGTCAGGGCAAATACTAATCCATTTTCCAAGAATGTTATTAAGTAATGTCAGATTTAGAATACTTTAGGTCCCCTCCTCATACTAGCTGCTGCAAACCTGCCTTTAAATCTAGAGTTTTCTGCTCTTCTCAGTGCCAGCTGGAGAACTGAGATTGTCTCGGGTCAAAAGCAACTTCAAAGCTTTACAATATTTTATTTAATTTCAAACTCCATTATTCTAAATGCTAACTAACCCACATACCAATGAGGTTTCTTTTAACTCTAATGTTTAGAGTTAAACATTATATACTGATTTGATTTTTATTTCAGAAATTTTACATTAAAATGACACAATTTGTGAAAAAATAAGTGTTCATCTGAATTTTCCTAATTGACCTATTAGAAAAGTTTAATTTAGGGATAATAGACATGGAATGCCTATTATCTATTTGGTTTGTGAAAAAATGTATTTGAAAATTATGTATCCACCAAAGGATTCATTTTTATCTTATAATTATGATCTATATCAATATATATACATAATCATTAGAATTTATAAGATACACACACACAATAGAGTAAATTGATTGTTCCATGAAAACACAGAAAAGGAAACAACTCAACTCAAATGATCAACAATGACTCATGAGATAATCTCTTACCCCATGCCTACTTTGAAATTTTTGGAACATGGCTATATCTATTCATTTAAATATGTGCATAGCTGACTTTAATCATCAATATCAATGTAAGAAAATTTGCCTTAAAAGACATATGTCTTTCAATACTTAAATGCTTAAATGCTTAAAATACTGCCTTGCTATTTAAAGAAAACATCAGCAAGCTCATACCTGCATTACATTAACGTTTCTGTTATGCTCAGTGGAATAATAACAATAACAATAATAATCTACATGTAGTAATGTTGATTGCTATCATACCAGTAATATTGGTAAATTTCATATATATAGTTAATAATATGTAATATATATATATGTAATATATATATATATATATATATATATATATGCTACTTTAAGGAAAACATTAGTTAAACTTTCTGAGCCCAGTTGATGATCATAAAAGAAATGGGGTTTTTAGGAATAGTCATTTGTATGAATTACATATGTGAATGATCTTGAAACTCAAGTTCAAATATATGCCATACACTAGAATAGAACACAATGTAATGTGATGAATAGCAGGCATGGTTTTGGAGACTATTCATTACAAAGGTAACTATAGTTGATAATACATTTAAAGTTCGATTTCAAACACTTATGAAATTGTGAGTTTTATTTTCAAAGATGTCAACTCTTTACAGCTTCAAGAGATAAAGCTTTCATTCAAGACCAATACACAGGCTTTCCAACCATGTATGTGAGACTCAAGTTAGAAACTCAAGTCCTCCCTTTCTTCAAAGTTCATAGGAACCACCAGAAATTAGATTGTGCTTTTATGAGATCATAGTATAATTTCATCATTCCCCCTTCCTTTTTGTCCCCTCCAACCCTGCTATGTAACCCCCTTCTCTCTTTCAAATGTATGATATATTTTTTTGTTTATGTTGCTACATATGTGTATATGTGTTTCTAAAATCATAAATACAACCTTCTCTGTATAATGTTACTTGACTGCATTTGCTTTTAGGGCTGACCATTTCATATTAAATAAAAAAATTAGTAATATTCTCCCTGGGGAAGAGTCATTCTTCCACCCCCAGCATTCCTCAGTTGCCTATAGTTCTTTGTGTAGGCTCAGGCCACATGGGTTTTCTCCCATCCACTTTTGCATGTCTATTGTGGTTGCCCTTGTTCAGATCATGTTTAGGCAGCCATACTGATGAGAATGCATGGGTGTCTTAGAAGACACAATCTCACAGCAACCTCCCTGATCCTCTGGCTTTTATAATTGTTTCACCCACTTTTCTGCAATATTCCTTTAACCTTAGCCGAAGAAGTCTTCTTCTTCTTTTGTAGATATAACCATTGGAACTAGGCTACATTGCATATGCATAGTAATTGATCGTGACTTTCTGTGGTGGTCACTATGTCAAGCACCATGATGTGGTGTTATGACTACACTTATCTGTGGTTATAAGTACAAATATTTATATATAGTTAGGAATTGTTCTGGTTTGATACACTTGGCATTTGTAGATTCTCCTCCAATTCATAACATTCCAATAGCCCTTGAGGGCTGACTAGATTTCCAGCACAAGGTATGATCTTCCTCTTGTTGAATAAGTCTTAGATACAATTAGAACGCTGTAGTTTAACACCAGTATATACATGTTTAACACCAGTACACACATGTCACTAGTACATCCTTAGTGTTATCCATGCCATGCTGGCCATTGTTGTTTCATCACATTGTAGCTGAGTAGGATTGTTGGTTGTTTCCCTCCCTTGGAAACTTGCATGATATCTTCTGGTACCATGAGTGCTAGTCCTCAGTTAGGAGGCCTTCGTGTCAATTACAGCTCAGTGGTCTTTTGGCTGTGTGTCAGAAATTCGTGGTATCTTCAGCTATAGTAACTTACCTTCCACCTCTGGGGGAAACCAAGAGTAATAGCAATAGTCTGTGATATTCTGGCAGTTTCTTGAACAATACTGACCAACAAGTCAATTAGAACCCCTCTGTAATTAGAATCCCCTTATTTTTCCATTCCCCCTTTCAGATAACTAGTGCCCTGATATTCACATCTCTTGCTTTTCTACATTCCCACAGTGGTCCCTTTCTACTTTTCCTAGTTTCTGAAGTTACTTATGTATTCATTTAGAAGGTTTGGAGGTAGGAAAATTAGATTAGAAATGGCATGCAACATTTGTCTTTCTGGGTCTGGGATATCACACTCTTCATTATCTTTTGTATTTCCAACCACTTACCATTCAATTTCACTATTCATTTATCAATGTAACTGAACTGTAAAGTAGGCAAGAACACATCATCAGAAGCTTCTCTGAGTATTCAACTAAGAATACCTAATGTCAACATTTTGCATATCTATTTTTCATATCATGCCATGAACATCCAATGTCCTTTTTACTACTCTAAACAGTCATAAGTGAACAATAATTTTATTAGATAATATATTTTCAAAACTACTGAAGGTGTTCATAAAACATCCTTATTGGTTATCTCCCTGTGTCGTCCTAAGACCAACCAGAAAATCAGGGCTACTATAAAATACTTACTAAGAACTTATTGAAAGGAATTGCTTGATACAACAGCAAAGGTCGGATGGCCAAGTCTCAATCATTGGGTGGGTGCAGATCTTTCACTTTAACACTCCAGTGTGAGAAGAAACTACTGTGCACATGAGACCTGGAAGGCTTTCAGTGATTTAAATCAGGCCCAGCCACAGTATCTGCAATAAAGCCCCTTAGTTAAAGTCATTTGATAGTATACTTTATTCACATCTAGAAACACCCTATAGCAACAATGCCTAGATTAATGTTGTATTAAATAACCATTGACTGTTGCTTAGCCAAGGTGATACATCATAAAGATCACCATAAAAAATATAGTCAAGAAATAGAGGCAACATGACAAATTACATTCATGAGACCGAGTACTCAGCTGGAAGACTATTATACTTCATGTTGTGGTCTCTTCACACCAAAGTCAGGACTGGAATTTTCCAAACAGTGAAGAAGTCAATATAAATTATATTCTCTCTTCACTGTTTTACCTTTAAAGTGATCATCATTCCTTCAAAAAGCACTGACAAATACTTTAGTAATATTGGTTTCCTGGGGCAGTGAATGATTCAGTTTTGTGAAATAGCTACCTGTCCTAGTCTGGTCATGATCTAGACATACTTTTAGTTAGTCATGTAGAGAGTAAACTCACCAGTGAAATATTTGGTCAACAATCAGGGAAAACAATTTATATTCATTGACTAAGGATAAAAAATAACAGAAGGTCTCATATTTAAACAAAGAGAGCTTAAAAGACATTGATTTGCACACAGTTCTAGAGGTAAGGTTGAGATCACAGCAGTTGTGGATTGGGTTGCCCAGCGACTTTCTTCTTTGTCCTCAGGTGGTAGCTTCTCAGCATTTCAACGTTGTCTTTGTTCTGTACATTCCATAATGTGTCTCCCATCTTCTTCCTTTTATAGCAAAGTCAGTCTGAATAAACTGGGACCCATTCTAACAGCCTCACTTAACTTCCCCATTCCTTTAAAGCCTCATGTCCAAATATGAGAACATTCTGAGGTTCTAGGTAGGTGAGCAGCACAGGGGAGATTCATCAAACCAAGTGATTCTTAAATTTACAGTTTATCCTTCAGGCTTTCACAGTGTTAATATATGTCATCTACTTACTGAAAAGAAAGTAAGTAATGATTTTGTTCTATGGGAAATTGTTGCAGCATTTTCTCTGTCCAATCACATTAGGGCAGTGACAGGCCTGTGATTGGACAGAAATAGTGAGGTGGAGCTAGAGTTGGAGGAGGAGAAAGGTCAGAGAGGAGGAAGAAAAGACATGGAGTCAGACGATGAGGAAGAGTCAGACTCCGAGTGGTTATACAACCAAGCAAAGGTTTTTACAAAATAGATTAATTGGGTTAGAATATTGTCTTTATTATTTGGTTCTGAAATTATTGTATTGGCATCTTGTAAATTGTGATCTCATCATTATATAAACCTGATTGGATATTAAAGCCTTAAGAGTCATGCATTACCAACCGGGTCCTAGGCACTAGCTACATAATTGATTGTGGGGGTGTGTAAGCCATTGCATGTGATCAAGATGTTGTTGCTAGCTGGGAGAAAATAGCAAGAACCCACTGGAACTTAGTGATGAGGCCAGATGGTACTGGCATTGAACATTTGTTTTGTTTTTGTTTTTGTTTTTGTTTTTTAATATTCCTGCAACAATAAATAGTATAAGCAGCACTCGTGATACCATTACAGCTCAGGTCAGGAGGCTTAAGCACTGCTTTTACAGTCTGAGTAAATAGTATTTGGATCGAAATATAGGAATTCCAATTCTATAGCATTGACTATAGGATTAGCATGTCTTCATTGCTGCACTCAAATGTATGTCTAGGTTATCACAATAATCAATTTCTCTACTAGTAGAAAGAAAAGGCCTCATAAAATCCATCCCTTGAGTAATAAGTGCTCATTATACTGATACATATTACTGATTTGGGGATGTCAGTTTTTCCCTTTGATCCACATAGCACACAGCAACATTTGCCACACATGCCGTTGTTTTCCCAATATGGAATGAACACTCTGAAATCAGTGCATAGACACTAGACAGTGTCACAGGCAGAAATCAGCAGATTGTCTTGGTGAGCACAGGAACAATTTTTGTTTCTCTTGGATTTCTTGGGACTAGTGCTAGGGCAGTAAGGAGAACTCAGAGGTCTGAAGCTGAGGGAAGCTTCCTCCCAGAAGATGTAGGCTAAAAACTGTCATACAAATTCTGTTACCAAGTACAGGGGCTGTAGTGCACCCTCACTGAAATATAACAATCTTAGACCTACAATGAAAAATCAGTATTTCTAGATTTCTCTTGGTAGTATATCTTTCTAAAACATACAAGGTGCATTTTTAAGCCAAGCCACTATTTCTTCTTTTTTTATTAAAAATAATTTTTCCATACAATATATTCTGATCACATCACAAGAATCCTTATGCCTGAAACTGACTCGATGGCCAGGAACCAGAGGCTGGATAGCCCAGAGACCTAGGATAGAACCAAACACAGCTGGCCCCCAAAAAAGGCAATGAAATGATCTCATATATACTCAAAGATTGATGCCTAGTTCAATTGTCATCAGAGATGCTTCATCCAGCAATGGATGTGAGTAGATGCCGAGACCCACAGCCAAACATTAGGTAAAATGCAGGAACTGAATTTAGATGAGGAGTAAGGATTGTAGGAGCCAGAGGGATCCAGGACATCATGAGAACACAGCCCACAGAATCAAGTAACTATGGCTCATAGAGACTCACAGAGACTGAAGCAACATTCTATATGAGCCTGAACTACATCTTCTGCATATGTTATGGTTGTATAACTAGGTGTTCTTGTGGGACTCCCAACGGTGGGACTGGGTGGTGTCTCTGAGTTATTTTCCTGTTATGAAGATCCTTTTACTCCTACTAGGTTGCTTCATCCATCCTTGATACCTGGATGTGTACCTAGTGTTATTGCAACTTGTTATGCTGTGTTCCATTGATATTCCCTAAGAGGCTTGTTCTTTTATAGAAAAAAAGAGGAAGAGGAGTGTATCTGGGGGTGAGCAGACTGAGAGAAGTAGAGAAAAGGGAAACTGTAGTGAGGATGTAATATATGAAAGAATAATAAGTAGTAGTAATGGTAGTAGTAGTAGTGGTAGTAGTAATTAAAAATAATAATAATAGATATAATATATTTTGACCATTGTTCCCCTCCCCACTTCCTCACCCACTCAACTTCATATCTTCTTTCTCTTTCTCTTAGAAAAAAAGAAAACAAAAAAAGAATGAAAACTTTAAAACCCAACAAAAGTACAAGAAGTATACATACACTCATACACACATATACATGTGTACAATTCCTAAAAGCACAAAATAGCAATCCATAATATACAAGCAAAAGCCCAGTAAGACAAAAAAACATGCTCAAATATAGAAATGTGAGTCAAAAGGTCTACAAAAAAACCATCAAGTTCATTTTGTGTTGGCATCCACTACTAAACATGGGACATACTTTATCTGTGGTTAATATACTCAATGAAAATGCACCATAGAAAATTATTTTTCCTTTGTAAGCAGATATGAATTAGAAATAGCTTATTGCTTAGGAATGGGAGCTCATGTCCACTTCCCTTCTTGGTGCTGAGACTTCCATCTTGCTTAAACCTGTGCATGCTGCCATGGTCTCTGTGAGTTCAGAAGTGCATCAGTTTCCTTGTGTCTAACAACATCGTTTCCTTGGTGTCATCCATTCCCTCCAACTCTTCCAATGTTTCCATCTCCTCTCTGCATCTCTCCCTCAGGTCTGGAGGAAAGGATTGTATGATGACAGTCCATTTAGGACTGGGTGTTCCAAACACTCTCATTCTATGCACATTGTCTAGCTGTGGGTCTGAATGCTAATTCTCATCTACTACAAGAAGTTTCTCTGATGATGGCTGAGTGGGACACTGGTCTATGGACATAGCAGAATGAGTTTAGGGATCACCTTATTGCTGTGTTCCTTTAAAAAAAGACGATAGTATTTGGTTTTCCTAAGGCATGTGGCTTACCTAATCTTAGGTTGTGGGCTCTGCCCCAATCTGCATCAGGCATGGCTTCTATCTCATGAAGTATGCCTTAAATCCAGTTTGATAGTGGTTGGATGTGTCCTACATTTGTGCCATTATTACAACAGCTATCTTGCAGGACTAGGGTGTGTATCAGGGTTTCTGGTTTATCTTTCTTCTCTGGTAGCAAGCAAAATACTTTCCGGTGATAGGAACACTAGTCAGTAGAGGTGAGTCCTCTAGTTGGGCATCAGATAAACTTCTCTGTGTTCAATGAACTATTTAAGAGTTGTCTTCAGCAGTAGGACTTTATCATCAGTTTGTGGAGATCAAGCAATAGCCTTGATAATAGCCAGGGTTGTTT
This sequence comes from Mastomys coucha, assembly GCF_008632895.1. Taxonomy (NCBI): domain Eukaryota; kingdom Metazoa; phylum Chordata; class Mammalia; order Rodentia; family Muridae; genus Mastomys; species Mastomys coucha. The sequence continues at coordinate 49,355,355 of NW_022196900.1, read as the reverse complement.
GGGTATTTCTATGGGATTCGCTTTGTCCAATGATTCACTCGGCTAAATGTAACACATTCCTGGCACTGGGTGTTTCATTTGGTAGCAAAAGATGACTAGTTAGTTGAGATACTGTTCCCCCATTGCATGGTACCTCAATTTAGATTTCCTTCCTATGGGTAGATGCTTTGAGAGTTGTAAGTTTCGGTATGACTCCTCAATTGGATCTTAGTGTTAATTGTTCCTTCTCGTATGCCCGCACTTACCCCACTTCTCTCTCTATCCCTGTTTATTCCTCCTAGTCTCCCCTATGCCTCTTAATAACTATATATTCTATTTCCTCTTCCTTGGGAAATCATTCCCATTCCCCTGTCCCCTTACTATCCCCTATCTAACCTCTGTGGTTACACAGATTGCAACATGCCTATGAAAGGCTTAAAAGGATGCTAATCCACATATAAAGGAATGCATACAGAATTTTCTACTTGAATCTACCTCACTTGGTATGATTATTTTAGCTTAATCATTTATCTATAGATTTCATAATTTTGTTTTAACAGCTGAGTAATATTCCCCTGTGTAAATGTGCCATTCATCTGTGTATAGAAATTTAGGCTGTTTCCAATTTCTGTCAATTATACATGGAGCAGATACTTGAAAGGAAGTGTAATTAGAGGCAAGTTGGAGGAAACAGAAGACTCCTGAATCACCGACAGTCCTCTAACATTTTTCTTTTACATGAAGATATATCTATATAGTGTGTGAATGATGAAACATGAAGAAATGATTAAAATAAGACAAAAAACACTGAAAAAGAATATATAATTCTACATACTAACATAAAAAGCTAGCTAAGAAACATGAAATTAAAAATAGCAAGTCTAAAGTGGCATCATAAATTCAATCTGGGGGAAAATGTAAATACACTAAAAATCCACTGATATTCTGCATAAAACAAGGACCTGTTTGGGGAAGATGATAGAATTAAAAGAAATTTTAACTTTTCCTTTTATAAATTTTTAGTTTTAATGTGCATTGATTTTCTTCTGACCAAAAATAATTGGCTGACTGGCAGAGTAATGAGACTTGATTTATTTGATAGTACCCTCAATGGACTTCCTGGTTTAGTTTCTATCTCTCTCCATCTCTCTCTGTGTCTGTCTCTGTCTCTCTGACTCTCCTCTATCTCTCTCTCCCTCTCTCTCTCTCTCTCTCTCTCTCTCTCTCTCTCTCTCTCTCTCTCTCTCTCTGTGTGTGTGTGTGTATGTGTGTGTGTGTGTGTGTATGTGTGTGAGTGTGTGTGTCTGTATTTTGCTGTGAATTGAACAACATATGGTCCTGTGTGTGCTAATCAGGTTCTCCTCCACTGACTTTCCTGAGTCTAGTTCTCCTGGCTAGTTTTATTGAAGTAATATGTAAAACAAGGCTGACTAGCCAGGAGTCTTCCTTTACCTCCATTACACTTCCTTTCCAATTGGTAGTCATTCCTTTCTGTTAAAATATTTCCTCCTACTTTTACTCTATGATTTTTTCTCTCTCCTTTCCCCAGCACTCTCTCCACAGCTTTCATTTTTATTTCAGCTTTCATTAAAAAAAAAAGTGAACAATGTTGATTTTCAGTCCTTATCAAATTTCAAAGACAAAAGGGCACTCAGGAAGGACTGCACTCTGCAGATCACTCAGACCTTTTTTCTCAAGGCTGTTCCCTGCTATCTTGCTTGTACTGCTTATATTGTAGCTACTGAAAACAACATAATCACTGGGAGTTGCACCACCCAAAAGAACAAGGTTCTTTAGTAACCATGTCCAGCCCTTGGCCCTCTCTTTTCAGAGCTTTAGCTTTATAAAAGCAAGCCAAGAAGGATAGAAGAGGATTTAAAAAAAATTTTTTTTTTTTTTTTTTTGGCCCTTGAGTACCTACATTGGTTTTAAATGCAGTCCACTTTGAGATTCAGGATTCTTTGCTTCTTGCAGTCAGGAACACAGAGCTTGAATCATGTAAGATCTTGAAAGAAATGAAGCAAGGAAGGTCGGTGATTGGAAGAAAAATGTGCAAGAAGAGTCAAATGGGAGTAAACTCAAGGGCATTATGAAAGCTTGCTTCAGTAACTCAGAATTGCAGCCTCTGTCCTGTTTCTCACCAAATACCCTATAGAAACTTTCTAAAGCTGGAGAGTCCTTAACTAATGCTATTTAAGGCAACTCCATGTATCTTTTATTACAGATTACTTGCTAACTGTGAGCAAGAAACTATTTTAAAAGAGCCTTGTATCTACTGATATTCTAAAATAAAGGAATGTCCTCGATGACATCCCATTTTCCAAATGTAGTATTTTTCAAAATAAGTGAAAGAGTAACTGCAATAAAAATAAATAAATAAATAAATAAATAAATAAATAAATAAATAGATAGATAAAAGAGTAGGGATGAATATGAATGATCAAACGTCTCTCTATAGGATATAGAGTCTTTTGTATATATGCCCAAGAGTTATATAGCTGGATCTTCAGGTAGATCTATTCTATTCCCATCTTCCTGAGGAACTGCCACATCAACTACAACAAAATAATTGTATAAGCTTGTACTCCCACCAGCAATGAATAAATGTGTCCCTCTCCCCACAGCCTTGCCAGCATGAGTATCATGGTTTTTTGTTTGTTTGCTTGGTTTTTAATCTTGGGCATTCTGGTAGGTGTAAAAATCTATGCCCTTGTTTCAACCTCTCCTAAATCATGCAACTATACAATTTTAAACTTATTTATTTTGGTGAAGTAATCATGAAAGTAGGAAAAATACTACTATGAAACCTGATGATAATGATCATCTATTCTGTTGAGTCAGCAGATAAATATATATTGTATTTCTTCAGGTGTCCTGAAGTAAATTAGAAGCATCATAATGCCATGTTACCTTGTGCTCCAATGAATGCCATTTAAAATCTGGAACATTCTTACTACATACTAATGGCTAATTCTACTTCTGTGAAGATAGGCCAGTAGAGTTCCTAAGTATCAAATAATACAATGCTGTATTCAGATTTCCAAATCCATATTCTGAAGGTCTTTTACAACTGTTCTCTTCAACCTATTAATCAAATCATATATGTAATTTTGCATTCAGTTGAGCAAACAACCACAGCCCTACCTACTTCAGAAAACTACCTAAAGCCCACATATAACCTGAATTTTATCTTTTTATTTGATTTTGTTTGTTTGGTTGATTGATTGATTGATTGATTGATTGATTTTAAGACTGAATAGTAAACCTAAGGTACATACCACTGAGTTATACCCTAGCTAGCCTTACTGTCAAAATCTGCATACCAACTCTGGGTTTGATGAGGCCTTCAATTAACAACACTAAGTAAAAAGAAACTGCCTCTTGGCTCTAAGAACATCAAGATATAGTGGAGGAAACAGAAAGAAATTCCCAAATTAACAATCTCTGAAGATCTGGACAAGAATAGATGGTATAGCTGGCCTAGCAGAATAAACCTTCCTTCTAACTATAATATTCAAAGGAGGATGGTTTTTGATTAGCAGCAGAAGTATGTTCTTAAGGCATCTCATATATTTATTTAGCCCAAAGGAGAAAGCACCAACATAGGAAATGAGAAGAATTTTAAGTAATGAAGCAATGGTGAGTATGCCAATACAATCATTTCAAACAAGAATTAACCATATGAAGACTACAGAGCTACACTAATCTCAATGGCTCAAAATTGAAAATAAAGAATATTAAATAATAATCAATAAATTTTAAATAATCTATTAGTAGTAATATCTAAGTAGAAATCTATTAGTAGATTTCCTTTCCCTAACCCCACTTCCTAAAAGGCATTTCATAAGGTAGAAGGTAACATTCTCCTGCAGACAGAAGTGTTAAGTCTTGCACTGGGACTCTTGTAATCTTCTCAAACTCTCAGCCTTGTCATATAGTACAATGGACCAAGAAAGCCCTTATCTCTAAAGTCACTGCTATAAACAAGGTAAAAAATGAGAATTCCATTGGTAAAATTCCCTCCTTCTCTCCCTGAAAGTGATGAAGAGATAAATAAAAAAAATATTCAAAGATGAAATAAATATATTCAGTTATAAAATTGGTGGTGTAAATGGGTGCCTTGAGTTAGAATTTGAAAACTACTAATGATAGAAATTGACCCACAAAAGCTTATATTTCTCAGAAAATAAACCTTTCAAAAATCATAATAGTCACTCTTAACTTCTTGTCTTTACTCTCACCTCTTGCTCCCTGTCTCCCCTTCCCCCTCTCTCCACATGGCCATGGCCAGTCTCGACTTTTCTATTCTCTCTCTCTCTCTCTCTCTCTCTCTCTCTCTCTCTCTCTCTCTCTCTCTCTCTCTCTCTCTCTCTCTTTCTCCCTCCCTCCCTCCCTCCCTCCCCCTTCCTCTTCTTCTCCCTCCCTCTCATTCTCTCTCTCTCTTTTTCTCCTTTCTACAATAAAGCCTAAAAACTAAAAAAAAATCATAATATAAAATTATAAATTATTTTATATCCCAGAAGGAGGATATAGAATAAAAATATTTTAAGTGCAATGAAAAGGGAAAGACAACAATCAAGTGAAATGAAAAGCAGTTAAGGGGCTGGAGAGATGAAAGATGAGGTAGGGGACTAGAAATAAGCCCACAAGTCCTAATGACATACTTTCTCCAGAAAGATTACATCTCCTAAAGGTTAAATAACTTCTCCAAACATTGCCAAAACCTGGGCAACATGTGTTCAAATATATGAGCCAATGGGAACTGTTTTTCATTAAAACCACAACATATACACATAAAATTAGAAATTCTGAAGTGCCATGTCCACTCGTCTACTCCAGTAAAGTCTGCAATATTAGGGGTAAAAGCCTGATTAAGGACAAGAGGCCTTATGACTTCAAAGGGAGTTTGTACCTCCTGGGTATTCAGTCAGTCGTTGGCATCTCCTAACTCAGATGTGTTCCAGATTAGTCTTTCCAATCATCAGCACGCCTTCTTACTTAGGCATAAAGTACCCCAAGAAATGATTCATAAATGACTAAGATTGGGCATTGTTTTCTGGCCAGCACAACATTCCAATATATCCTAATTTATTTTCAAGCTGTCCTTAGCTTGAAATTTCTCACAAGGAATCTGCCTTATCAAATAGGATGTCTTTGGAGTTAGCAACAGAGCTCAGGCACATAGTTAGAATTGTCAGGGCAGTCCCACAGAAGACAGAACTGTTTTACAAACCAGAGAGTAATGGAAGGGCTTCCCTCACTGAAGGGCATTAGCAGGAACTGCTAGATTGGAACTTCTTGGTGCTTGCCTCCAGCAGACCCAGAGAATTAGCATGGGAATACCAAAATAGCCCCAGAAGGGAGGGCACCACTGTTCTTCCCCTTCACACCTGGATACCTGATCTTACTGACCTTGATGTAACTATCCCTTGCCTACGTGATCTTACTGAACTTGCTGTGACTGTCACCTGCCTACATGACTTTTGTCATTCACCCTGTTTTCTGTATACCATTTAAGCCTGGTTTTCAATTTGTGCAGGGGCACTCTGACTAGAACTAGAACTTAGATGAACTAGGACTTAGATTCATGCAGTCTGTAGTCGCACCCCCCCCCCCGGGCCCAGAGCGCTTGGGTGGGGGGGGCGAGGGGGGAGGGGGACAGCACCTGTCCAGAAGAGGTGGCTGCTTTAGACCCAGTGTGTTTCAGGTGGCCTCAGATGTACCTCAACTGCTGAGCTGCTAAATTTCTCATTTCTCTTTTGCAATGACTGTAAAAACCTCATGCCATTTTAAAGAAATACATTCAGATTCAGCACTCCCTTGTATTGACTTTGCCTGTCATTTGCCGAATTGTTGCCCATCTGACCAGAACTTGTCCCATGGAACAAGAGGTCCCTGCAACTAACCCGGTCCGTGGCGCTGAAGAATATAATAATATATCAAATATACATTTTATATATGTAAATGTACATTGTAGCACCACCAACAACAAAAAACCTATGATTTGGCAAAAACATAGACACAGCTAGTTTAGCCATAGTTGCCAGAATCTGGGTTAAAGAGGGAAAGGGTATGAAGCACAAGGTCTATCAATGAACCAATGGGTGCATGACATGCATGTGTCAACAGAGATAGTGAATGCTGCTGTAAACTATAAAGCTTACTTTATAATGTTGATTCACCATTATTAATTCACCAGTTGTAACAAATATACCATACTGGAATAATAAACAATCAATAAAAGGAAATAAGGAGCATCAGAGAGAGGAAAGAGAAAAATGCAACAATACTTTTCACTCAACATTGTTCTAAACCCAAAGCTATTCTAAAAAATTAAGTTTATTAATGTGCCTTAAAAGTACTTGACTCTAGATATCAGAGGGGAACATTGGAGTCAAGGGAAATTGAATAGAATAACATATTTTAAAACATAGTATAGCAAGAATATTAGATCTAGATGTAAGGAAAAAAACTCAATGCCTGCATGTTAAAAGAAAAATCAAATAAGGTACAAGAGGGACCATGGATTATGCTGGCTTCAGACTTCTCAAAAACAACATACAAAGCAAGGTACAATAAAAAGACATTTTTCGAAAAATTCAATGAATAACATTATGAACAAAATACATCTAGCAAGTTCTCCTGTCAGTATCAAGCTATGGAAAAAATACATTTTAAGCATGCAATATATCAAGAAAATCTATACCCATAAGCTGTTCTTCAGCAATCGATTGGAAGATAAACTTCAACAACAAAAGGCTGACTGATTCACAGATTCAAGAGTTACAGCCGAAGCAAACCTTGTTTGAAAAGCTAAAAAATAGGCAAAGGTACACCAGGTAAACAAAAGAAAATATGAAGGACCATGACACTGATGACGGAAAAAAATTTTTAGCCAAAATCTAAAACCACTATATATAGAAAGAGAGATCTCTGTTAGTCCTCCAAAAACAAAATGTGGTCAAGTTTATTAACCAAAAGCATTGGGATCATGCTGGTGGTTCTCTGGGAGATTATGGTATTATTACTATTTATTTAATAGAATGCTAAATCTTGTGATAAAAAATTACCAATAAAGTATAGAAGACAATGCCAACTGCATGTTAAATGTGTCCCTGGGCATATGTTAGTGTTTTTGTTGGTTTTTGTTGTTTGTTGTTGTTGTTGTTGTTGTTGTTGTTGTTTTGGGAGGGTTTTGACATTATAATTTAATTAATAATTTAATTCCATTTCTTCCTTCCCTTTCTTTTCCCCCTCCCCTCAAGCCCTCCTGTATCGCCCTCCTGGATTTTCTTCAAATTCACAGCCTTTTTTTTTTTCCACTAATTGTTATTGTGTGCATGTATGTATTTTCATATGCCTTCATATTTCTAAATTTAATCCTTAAATTTAACTTTGGAGTCAAAACAGAAACATACAAATAAAGGCAACTTTGTGAAACTAAACATAAATATACAAAAATTTCATTATATGATGTACGATATTAAAGCTTTATAAATATCTTTGCTGTGTCCATGCAATATCAAGTAACTCAACCACTTAAAAAGCAAAATATATATATATATATAGAATTATGAAAAATGGCATAAATACAAACCCCTCATAACAAAAGTGTTTATATGGTGCAGTCAGTAAGAAGGAGATCAAGTGGCCAAGAGGGCATATGGTAATGACGATTCCCTGAATAAAACACTTACCTTGATAGTGCAAAGAGGGAGGTTCAGATCCAAGAACACACATAAAGTTCTATGTGGTAACACACCTCTGTGACTGACTATCCCTATGGTGAGAAGAGATGTGGCAATGGGAGTCTCCCTCCAACTCCTTGGGCTGCCAGCCTGGTGTTTTCTGTTAGAAACAAAGAGATGTCTCAAAGAAGATGTACGATGTATAGCAACACCTGAGAACAAGCAACACTTGTTTCCTCACCTCCACCACACATTAACATCCATGCTCCACTCTCACACATCACATACACAGATCATAGATCCAAATGACCAAATCAACACAATAAAGGATGTGTCTAATTTTACATTCTTCTAAAGAAAATTCTACCATTTTTTTTTTTAAGTTTAGAAGCAACTTTTACAGAAATACTAACTGGTCAAAAAAAGATATAGATTCTAGAAAAGATGAATAAATATTAAGAAAAGCTCTTCTTCCAGTCCAGCCCAGGCTATCACCACTAAGGAAGGCTCCCAGCCAGGAGCTCAAGTGCTCCTTTGTCCTCAATACCAACTGCCATTCTCTGGCATAGCTTCTGTTCCCAACAGCTCACTCTGTACTGCCTCTTTATTTCTTCCCTTTCCCATTTGCTCAAAGTGGTTCAGCCATACCAGAGCAAGGACCTTACATCACCTGAGGTATTTCATGAATGTAGGAGTGACATCACATTAAGATAGAAGGCAAAAAGCCGAATTTGAGAGAATGAGTGAAAATAATTATCCCCTTCTTCACTGAGTTGATTATGTCAGAGTATTTCATCACCACCACAGGAAAAGCAATTAAAACATCTTCCACAATAAATAACATAGGACTGATGTGTCTACTGCTCCATTCTATCAAACACTCAAGGCAGGTCTAATACCAACACTTTTCAAATTGCTTCACAAAATATAAAAGGGAAAAGCATTGTCAAACTCATTCTACAAACCATCATTACCCTGATACTAAAACTGGATAAAAACAAGACAACAACAAGAAAGAAAACTAAAGAAAAGAAGAGAAAAGAAAAGAAAAGAAAAGAAAAGAAAGAAGAAAAGAGAGAAAAAGAGAGAGGGAAGGAAGAAAGAAAGGAAAGAAGGAAGGAAGGAAAGAGGGAGGGAGGATGGAAGGAACAAAGGAAAGAAGGAAAGAGAGAGAAAGGAAAAAAGGAAGGAGAGAGAGAAAGGAAGGAAGGAAGGAAGGAAAGGAAGGAAGGAGAAAAGAAAGAAAGCAAAAAAGAGAATACAGAAAATCAAAGGTCAATTTCCCTGATAAACATAGATATAAAATTTCCTCACTATCCTAGCAACCCAAATCTAAGCACACATAGAGAAGACCAGGTGGTATAAATAGGTTGCTTTCATCCCAGGAAGTCAAGTATGGTCCAAAATATGAAACAATAAGTGTAATATACCACATAAATACACTTGTGGACAAAAATCTTATAAACAGGTCAATAGATCCATAAAAGGCACTTGATAAAATTTAATATTCTTTCATGAAAAAAGTTCTGATGAAATTAGAAATTGTGGAATATAACTCAAGTAGTAGAGGTTACGTGCCAGAAATACATAGCTGTCCCTATATAAAATGGGGGAAACTATGAATAATTTTCCCTAAAGCCCAGAACAAGACAAGGTTGCCCATTCTCTCCACTCTTACTCAACATGGTGCCCAAGTTTTAACTGGAGCAATAGATAAGTAGAAGATATATAAAAAATTAAAACAGGAAATGAAAAATTCTAATCATTCTTATTCACAGATGATGTGTTTCTATACCTAAAAGAGTCATCAAACTCCACCTTATATCTTTTAGTAAAGTTTCAGAACACACCCACACACACACACAAACAAGAAACAAAAAGTAGTCTTCCCAATAATGAACTTGCTAAGAAAGAAATTAAGAAAACTGTTCTAGAAGGAGTGCTCAGAGGTAAGATCTCCATTTTCTCTCCAGTGACTGTCTAAGGCAGTACCAGCCAGGGGCTCACAGGAGCAGTGGAGGAGCTGGGACAGGCTCCCTTCCACAGTGCTCTATGCACAGATCCTTTTGGGGAGAGCTGGTCTCCAAGGATCACAGGATCACAGGACCACAGCAGGGACAAGCTCAAGCCAGAGATAGCAAAACCAAATAACACCAGAGATAACCAGATGGAGAAAGGCAAACAAGTGCAAGAATAGAAGCCAAAGCTACATGGCCTCAACAGAACCCAGTTCTCCCACAACAGCAAGTCCTGGATACCCCAACACAGTGGAAAAACAAGATTTAGATTTAAAATCACATCTCACGATGCTGATAGAGAACTTTAAGAATGACATAAATAACTCACTTAAAGAAATACAGGAGAACACAAATAATCAGGTAGAATACCTTAAAGAGGAAACACAAAAATCTCTTAAAGAATTACAAGAGAACACAAGTAAACAAGTAGAAGCCCTTAAGAGGAAAGGCAAAATTCCCTTAAAGAATTACAAGAAAACACAATCAAACAGGTGAAAGAATTAAACAAAACCATCCAGGATCTAAAAATGGAAGTAGAAACATTAAGGAAATCACAAAAGGAGACAACCCTGGAGATAGAGAACCTAGGGAAGAGGTCAGGAGTTATAAATGTGAGCATCACCAACAGAATACAAGAGATGGAAGAGAGATTCTCATGTGCAGAAGATACCAAAGAAAACATTGACACAACAGTCAAAGAAATTGCAAAATGCAAAAAGCTCCTAACCTAAAACATCCAGGAAATCCAGAACAAAATGAGAAGACCAAACCTAAGGATAATAGGTATAGAAGAAAGTGAAGATTCCCAACTTAAAGGGCCAGTAAATATCAACAAAATTATAGAAGAAAATTTCCTAACCTAAAGAAAGAGATGTCCATGAACATACAAGAGGCCTACAGAACTCCAAATAGATTGGATCAGAAAAGAAATTCTTCCTGTCACATAATAACCAAAATGCCAAATACACAAACAAAGGAAAAATATTAAAAGCAGTAAGGGAAAAAGGTCAAGTAACATATAAACATATAAACATATATGTAACATATAAAGGAAGACCTATCAGAATTATACCAGACTTCTTACCAGAGACTGTGAATACCAGAAGATCCTGGGCAGATGTCACAATACCCTAAGAGAACACAAATGCCAGCCCAAGCTACTATACCCAGCAAAACTCTCAATTACCATAGATGGAGAAAACAAGGTATTCCATGACAAAACCACATTTACACAATATCTTTCCATAAATCTAGCCCTTCAAGGGATAATAAATTAGAAAACCCCAACACAAGGAGGGAAACTCCACCCTAGAAATAGGAACAACAACAACAACAATAATAATAATAATAATAATAGTAATAATAATAATGATCTTCTTCTAACAAACCAAAAAGAAGATAGCCACATAAACATAATTCCACCTCTAACAACAAAAATAACAGGAAGCAACAATCACTTTTCCTTACTATCTCTTAATATCAATGAACTCAGTTGCCCAATAAAAAGTCAGACTTAGACTAACAGATTGGTTTGGCAAATAGAACTGAACATTTTGCTACATACAGGAAACTCACCTCAGTGACAGAGACCCTACCTCAGAGTAAAGGCCTGAAAACAATTTTCCAAGCACATGGTCCCAAGAAACACACTGGAGTAGCCATTCTAACATTGAATAAAATCAACTTTCAACCTAAAGTTATCAAAAAAGATAAGGAGGGGCACTTCATATTCAACAAAGGTAAAATCTACCGAGATGAATTCTCAATTACGAACATCTATGCTCCAAATGCAAAGGTACCCACATTCATAAAAGAAACTTTGGTAAACCTCAAAACACATATATAAACCCACACAATAATAGTGGGAGACTTCAACACTTCACTCTCATCAATGGACAGATCATGGAAACAGAAATTAAACACAGACACAGTGAAACTTACAGAAGTTATGAACCAAATGGTTTAACAGATATCTATAGAACATTTTATCCTTAAACAAAAGGATATACCTTCTTCTCAGCACCTCATTGTACCTTCTCCAATACTGACCATATATAATTGGTCACAAAACAGGCCTCAACAGATACAAGAACATTGAAATATCCCAAGCATCCTATCAGATTATCATAGACTAAGGCTGGTTTTTAATAACAACAAAAATAATAGAAAGCCCACATACACATGAAAGCTGAAGAATATTCAATGATAGGTTGGTCAAAAAAGAAACAAAGAAATTAAAGACTTTTTAGAATTTAATGAAAATGAAGCCACAATATATCCAAACTTATGAGACACAATGAAAGCAGTGCTAAGAGGAAAACTCATAGCTCTGAATGCCTCCAAAAAGAAATTGGAGAGAGCAAACGCTAGCAGCTTGAAGGATAACTGAAAGGTCTAGAATAAAAAGAATCAGATAGAACCAAGAGGAGTAGAAGGCAGGAAATACTCAAACTCAGGGCTGAAATCAACCTAGTGGAAACAAAAAGAACTATACAAAGAATCAATCAAACCAGGAGCTGGTTCTTTGAGAAAATCAACAAGATAGATAAACCCTTGGCCAAACTAACCAGGAGACACACACACAGTATCCAAATCAACAAAATCAGAAATGAAAATGGAGACATAGCAACAGACACTGGGGAAATCCAAAAAATCATGAGATCCTACTACAAAAGCCTATACTCAATAAAACTAGAAAATCTAAATGAAATGGACAATTTTCTAGACAGATACCAGGTACCAAAGTTCAATCAGGGCCAGATAAATGATCTAAATAGTCCCATAACCCCAATAGAAGCAGGGTGCTGGTGAAATGGCTCAGCAGGTAAGAGCACCGACTGCAAAAGCAATATACAGCAAACCAGTAGCCAATATCAAATTAAATGGAGAGAAACTTGAAGCAATCCCACTAAAATCAGGGACTAGACAAGGCTGGCCACTCTCTCCCTACCTGTTCAATATAGTACTCAAAGACCTAACCAGAGCAATTAGAAAACAAAAGGAGGTCAAAGGGATGAAAATTTGAAAAGAATAAGTCAAAATATCACTATTTGCAGATGATATGATAGTATACTTAAGTGACCCCAAAAATTTCATCAAAGCACTCCTAAACCTGATAAACAACTTCATCAAAATGGCTGGATATAAAACTAACTCAAACAAATAAGTGGCCTTCCTCTACTCAAAGGATAAACAGGATGAGAAAGAAATTAGGGGAAAAAAACACCTTTCACAAAACTTACAAATAATATAAAATATCTTGGTGTGACTTTAACTAAGCAAGTGAAGGATCTGTATGACAAGAACTTCAAGTCTCTGAAGAAAGAAATCAAAAAAGATCTCAGAAGGAAAGATCTCTCATTCTCATGGATTGGTAGCATAGTAAAAATGGTCATCTTGCCAAAAGCAATCTATAGATTCAATGCAATTCCCATCAAAATTCCAACTCAATTCTTCATAGAAAGAGCAATTTCCAAATTCATCTGGAATAACAAAACACCGAGGATAGCTAAATTATTCTCAACAATAAGAGAACTTTTGTGGGAATCACCATCCCTGACCTCAATCTGTACTACAGAACAGTCATGATAAAATCTGCATGGTGTTGGTAGAGTGACAGGCAGGTAGATCAATGGAATAGAATTGAAGACCCAGAAATGAACACACATACCCATAGTCACTTGATCTTCAACAAAGGAGCTAAATCCATTCAGTGGAAAAAAGACAGCATTTTCAACAAATGGTGCTGGTTCAACTGGCAGTTACCATGTAGAAGAATGCAAATTGATCCATTCTAATCTCCTTGTACAAAGCTCAAGTCCACGTAGATCAAGGACCTCCACATAAATCCAGATACACTGAAACTAATAAAAAAGAAAGTGTGGAAGAGTCTCAAGCACATGGGCACAGGGGAAATTTTCATGAACAGGACACCAATAGCTTATACTCTAAGATCAAGAATTGACAAATGGGACCTCATAAAATTGTAAAGCTTCTGTAAGGCAAAGGACACTGTCAATAGGACAAAATGACAACCAACAAATTGGGAAAAGATCTTTACCAACCTTACATCTAATAGAGAGCTAATATCCAGTATATACAAAAAACTCAAGAAGTTAGACTCCAGAGAACCAAATAATCCTATTAAAAATGGGGTACAGAGCTAAACAATTCTCAACTGATGAATACCGAATGGCTGAAAAGCACCTAAAGAAATGTTCAACATCCTTAGTCATCAGGGAAATGCAAATCAAAACAACCCTGAGATGCCACCTCATACCAGTCTGAATGGCTAAGTTCAAAAATTCAGATGGCAGCAGATGCTGGTGAGGATGTGGAGAAAAAGGAACACTCCTCCATTGCTGGTGGGATTGCAAGATGGTACAACCACTCTGGAAATCAGTTTGGAGGTTCCTCAGAAAATTGGACATAGTACATCCTGAGCAGCCAGCTATACCACTCTTATGCATATACCCAGAAGATGCTCCAACATGTAATAAGGACACATGCTCTACTATTCACAGCAGCCTTATTTATAATATCCAGATGCTGGAAAGAACCTAGATGTCCCTCAACAGAGGAATGGATACAGAAAATGTGGTACATTTACACAATGGAGTACTACTCAGCTATTAAAAACAATGAATTTATAAAATTCTTAGGGAAATGGATGGAACTAGAAAATATCATCCAGAATGAGGTAACCCAATCACAAAAGAACATACATGGTATTCACTCACTGAGAAGTAGATATCAGCCCAGAAGCTCAGAATACCCAAGAAACAATCCACAAACCACATGAAACTCAAGAAGAAGGAAGACCAAAATGTGGATACTTCGATCCTTCTTAGAAGGGGGAGAAATACCCATATAAGGAGTTACAGAGACAAAATGTAGAGCATAGACTGATGGAATGACAATCCAGAGACTGCCCCACCTGGGGATCCATCCCATATACAATCACCAAATCCAGACACTATTGTGGATGCCAAAAAGTGCTTGCTGACAGGAGCCTGATATAGCTGTCTCTTGAGAGGCTCTGCCAGTGTCTGACTAGTACAGAAGCAGATGCTCACAGCCATTTATTGGGATGAGCACATGGTCCACAATGGAGGAGCTAGAGTATGGACCAAAGGAGCTGAAGGAGTTTGCAATCCCATAGGAGACACAACAATATGAACCACCAGTACCCCCAGAGTTACCAGGGACTAAACCACCAACCAAAGAGTATACAAGGAGGTAATCAATGTTCCAGCCACATATGTAGCAAAGGATGGCCTTGTGGGACATCAATGAGAGGAGAGGCCCTTGGTCTTGTGAAGGCTCGATGCACCAGTGTAAGGAATTCCAGGAAAGAGTAGCAGGAGTGGGTGGGTTAGTGAACAGGGAGAGGAAGGATGGGATAAGGGATTTTCAAAGGAGAAATGAGGAAAGGGGATAAAATTTGAAACATTAATAAAGAAAATATCTAGGAAAAAAATAATAAAAAATTCACTTCCTATTTTACTTAAACTTTTAAATAAATCTAATTTTTATTTATAAAAAAGAAAGAAAGAAAGAAAGAAAGAAAGAAAAAAAGGAAAGAAGGACAGACAGAAGGAAGGAAGGAAGGAAGGAAGGAAGGAAGGAAGGAAGGAAGGAAGGAAGGAAGGAAGGAAAAAAGGAAGGGAGGGAGGAAGAAAGAAAAGAATCTGTCTGGGCCAGCAGGTGCCCTCAGCAGACTTTGGGCGCAAACTCTGCAGTCAGTCCCACAACATCCAGAGGAAGCTCCACTCTCATGCACTTTAACATGCCCAGGATCAGAGGTGAGGAGGACACAACATCTGTCCCAACACCAGGAGTAATTGGGACCAGCGGGACCAAGCACATAGGAACTCTGCCAGCCCAGTGGCTCAGATTCCTTCCTGTCTGTCTGGGCTGGTGCCCTGAGCAGACTTTGGGCGCAAACTTTGCAGCCAGTCCCAAAACACCCAAAGGAAGCTTCACTCCCAGGTGCTATAATAAGCCCAGGATCACAGGATCCCAGAATCACAGCATCACAGAGATAGCTTGACTCTGAGGAGTTCTGACACAACCAGGATCACAGGAAGAACAGATGCCAATCAAATTTAGCAAGAGCAGGTAGCAGTAGAGATATCCAGATGGCAGGAGGCAAGCATAAGAATATAAGCAACACAAACCAAGGTTACTTGGCATCACCAGAACTCAATACTCCCACCGTAGGAAGTCCTGGACACACCATCACACGGGAAAAGCAAGATTCAGATATAAAATCACTTCTCATGATGATGATACAGGACTTTAAGAAAGACATAAATAGCACCCTCAAAGAAATACAGGAGAACACATGTAAACAGCTAGAAGCCCTTCAAGAGGAAACAAAAATCCCTTAAAGAACTACAGGAAAACACAATCAAACAGGTGAAGGAAATGAGCAAAACTATTCAGAATCTAAAAATGGAAGTAGAAACAATAAAGAAATCAGAAAGAGAAACAACCCTGGAAATAGAAAAACTAAGAAAGAAATCAGGAGTTGTAGATGCAAGCATCACCAACAGAATACAAGAGATAGAAGAGAGAATCTCAGGGGCAGAAGACACCATAGAAAACATTGACACAACAGTCACAGAAAATGCAAAAAGCAAAGGGCTCCTAACCCAGAACATCCAGGAAATCTAGGATGCAATGAGAATACCAAACCTAAAGATAACAGGTATAGAAGAGAATGAAGACTCCCAATGTAATGGGGCCAGTAAATATCTTCAACAAAATTATAGAAGAAAACTTCCCTAACCTAAAGAAAGAGATGCCCATGAACATACAAGAGGCCTACAGAACTCCAAATAGATAGGACCAGAAAAAAAATTCCTCCTGTCACATTATAATCAAAACACCAAATGCACTAAACAAAGAAAGAATTTTAAAAGCAGTAAGGGAAAAGGGTCAGGTAACATGTAAAGGCAGGCCTATCAGAATTACACCAGATTTCTCACTAGAGACTAAGAAAGCTAGAAGGTCCTGGGCAGATGTCATATAGACACAAATGCCAGCTCAGGCTACTATACCCAGCAAAACTCTCAATTGCCATAGATGGAGAAACCAAGATATTCCATGACAAAACCAAATCTACACAACCTCTTTCCACAAATCTAACCCTGAAAAGGATAATAGATGGAAAACATCAACATAAGGAGTGAAAGTACGCCCTAGAAGAAGCAAGAAAGTAATCTTTCAACAAATCCACACAAACCTAATTCTACCTCTTACAACAAAAACAACCGGAAGTGACAATTACTTTTTCTTAATATCTTAATATGAAAATTAATATTACCAACATATCCTAATCAATTGAAATCCAGAAATATGAGGAATTAGAAATTTGTTGATTTGAGAGACCATCCAATGGTCTCTCTAATTTGGTAGTTGGAGAAGTAAGTCCAATATTATACAATCCATATGTACTTTCAGCTTGTTTGTTCGTGACAGTGTCTTACTGTGTACAACATAAGGATCTTGAAATCTTGCTTCTCCTATCTCAGCCTATTAGTAGTATTGTTTATTTCATGTTTTTATACTATACTATGGTTTTCAGAACAGCTTACATATTTCAAAAGTATTTATATACCCAAAAGAAATGTAGACAATTAAATTGGGAAGGGGCTTGTAAGAGAACAACAAAGAGTGAGACTGACTGCTTTGCTTGACGTTTGTAACTCTTGTATCAAGTTTGAAGAAGAGGACTCTATAAGTTACTCTTTCTCTGAGTTGAATGCTTCTCTAAATTATCACAGCCAATGAACCAAATTCTTACCCTCACCTAATGTCCGTGAACTTTTGTTCATTGAAACAGTGGTGAATGACTTTATGGATAGACCATCTTAATACACACACACCTTTTCTTAAATGAATGTAACCTGTTCTCTGTGGCCTGAGAATAAAGTCACTCACTCAAGTCAAATAGCTTTGACCATAGCAGGAAGTCTGTATATAAAAATCGTGCCTACAACTCATTCTTTGATGCAGCATAACTGTCAACTCTCAGCTTAGCTACGATGGAGGTAAAATCCTTTGGTGATGTGAGGGTCACTGAAGTGAGCCTTATTACAATGAAATCCAATGTCTATTGTTCTTATTTTGGGATTGTACCACAATAAAAGCCAAGATTTTAAGCTCTACTAAATACAAAACAATACAAAAATAAAATGCAAAAAGACTTTATATATTTATGTTCATTTAAGAAAATACTAGTAGTGATGTATTACTTTGAAATATGCAGTTAATATGTTTGGAGTTATTTAAAATTTATATTGAGAAAAATGTATGTATTTTCAGTATTGCTGTAGTAGACAAGCATCTACATAGGACTATTAAATTGGTTGTTTTATATCAAACAACTTTTATAATACTTATTTTTATTGCTATAATATTTTATAAATTTTAAAGAATATGACAAAAAAGATATTGTTGGTATTGAATGGGGGTCTCTGGGAAGTGTTGGGGTACAAAAGGGAAACAAGAATGTGATGCAATTCTATTTACTTAAAATATGTTTTTAAATGTTAACAAATTCAGATAAATTGAAATCATGCAACTTTTCTCATAATAAGGCAATAAAAGTTAAAAAAGAAAAGAAAACTGCTCCAACATTATAAATACCATAAAATTAAATAAAAGTAAAATAGCTAAGAATAAATCAGCCAAAGAAACAAAAGACTTTTACAATGAAAACTTTAAAATTGAAAACAATATTACTAAAGATGCTAGATACTGGAAAGACTTTCCATAATTTTGGACTGGCAGACACTAATAGTTTAAAAAAATAGACTGTATCTCCAGGAGTAATCTACAAGCTCACTTGTAATCACAAGTGATTGAAGTAATCACAATCAAAATTCTAATCATTCACAAAACTATTTAAAAACTCCAAAATATTCAGAAGTTCCTATAGGAACACAAGAACAAAAATACCAAAAATAATTAATAAATAGACAGATGATAGATAGATAGATAGATAGATAGATGCACACATACATACATATTCTAAATCTTAGTAAAAAATACTGCTACAAGCATTACTCTTTCTGATTCTAATTCTACTACCGAGCCATAGAAACAAAGACAACCTGGTACAGATCTGAAAAACGGGCATTCATCCCAATGCAGCAAAACAGAGGAGCCAGAAACACAGATATGGCCACCTAATATTTAACAAAGATTCAAAATCATACACTGGGGGAAAAAAGCTCATCCAACAAATGGTTCTAGCAAAACTAACTATCCATCCTCATGAGAATGAAATCAGATTTCTATCTCACACCCTACATAAAAATATCAACTCAAAATGGATCTATGGTTTCAGTTTAAAACCTGAAAAATTAAAACTACTAAAGAAAATATATCAAGATAAACACAAAGGCAAGAACTCCACAGGAAATAATTCTAAGAACTGACAAAAAAAGATTATATGAAGTTAAAAATCTTCTACATAGCAAAGAAAAATGTCAGCTAATCAAACATAGGGCTTAAAGAATAGGAAAAGAACTTCCGGCTATGCTGCAGACAGGGGCTTAATACCTAGACTATATAAGGAACTGAACTAATTAAGCTAGGTAACCTGAGTTTGAACCCTAGATTCTATGATAGAAATAGAAAGCAGACATATTGTCTACATCTACTAGCAAGGTATGATACATGCACATACAGAAAGAGAGAAAGAGAGAGATAAACAGACAGAGAGACAGAGGAAGAGAAAGACAGAGATAGAGAGACAGAGGCAGAGAGATAGAGACAGAGGAAGAGAGTGACAGAGATAGACAGAGGCAGAGAGAGATAGAGACAGAAACAGAAAAGGAGAGAGACAAAGAGGGAGACAGATCAACAAAACAGAGGCAGAGAGACTGAGGGACAAAGAGAAAAACATACACACAATAATAATAAAGTAAAATAAAATAATTTAAAATTAAAATTGTAGGTTAAAGAAATAGAGTAAAAATGAGAAAAATAAAGCAAATAAAGCAAATAAAGCAAAAATTATATAGAAAAAAGCAGAAATCAATAAAGTGAAGAACAGAAAACTAGATGTCAAATTATCATGTTTTATTAGATATTGTATTTACATTTCAAATGTTATCCCCCTTTCCTGGTTTTTCCTCTAAAAAAAAAAACCCAATATGATAATCCAAACTGCACTAAAATCAAGAAAAACACTTAAAATCCCAAATACAAAATATTTTATATTTTAATTGCCTGTTTATCTATTTAGCACCAGCGGTTGCAGGCACATGCATTGATCCACATGTGGAGCACAAAGAACAGCTTACAAGGGTGGATCCTTCTGTCATGTGGGTCCCAGGGATTGAACTCACATCATCACACTTGGTAGCAAGTGCCTCTAGCCCCTCAGCTATCTCATTACCCCAAATAAGGCATTTTTTATTTATTTTTTATTAGTTGTTTTCTTTATTTACAATATTTCCTTTCCCAGGTTCCCCTCCAAAAAAGAAAAAAAAAAGAAAAGAAAAGAAAAGAAAAGAAAAGAAAAGAAAAAAACAAAAACTAAAACAAACCCCTGTTCCCTCCCTGCTTTTAATTCAAAACTAATATTCAGCCATCATAAGCACCAGGAAATAATTCCATAAATTTAAATATGGAAGTACATGCAACTAAATGTTCTCACACAACTAAGTAAATAATTATCAGAGTGAAGAGACAGCCTAGAGAATAGGTTCTCTGTAGAAACCAAGAAAAATACAGGGACCATTGTTAGGATAATGGGTGGGAGGAGCAATAGAAAGGGGAATACAGGGTATGTGATCTGATTAGGAAATGGGAAAGGAAGATGGCTCTAATTACAGAGGTGGAGGAACATAAATATATAAGAAGTAAATAGGAGGGTAAGGTAAAGATTTCTAAAGATTTCTGAAAACTTCATAAGGAATCATACTGTTAACTATTTACCTAACAAAAATACTACAATATATGTAAGTTGGTGTGCAAATATACATATATGGTTTAAATGAATTTTTTTCATCTGGGCTGACAAAGCTGCTTCCAAGAGCCAAAGACAATCTAACCAAAACCCCTAACACAAGGCATACAAAGCCCTATTTTGAGTTCTTGGTCAATATTGTCTAGGAGAATCCCAAACCATTACAGGCTACTGCTGTGATCTTTTGTAACCCACCAGAGATGGAAGGTTAGTCTCTATTACTGAGGACACTGTTCACTTCAGACACAAGCCCAGAAGCCCCTGAGCTGGCACTGATCTGAATGACTTCTCTTTGAGGAATAGCTTTGATGGTACCAGAAGGTATCATGCAAGCTTCCAAAGGAGGGAATCGGCCAACATCTCTACATAGCTATGATGCCTATGAACCACACCAATGACCAGTATGGATAATTCTAAGGGTAGAATAATGGCATGCATACCTTGGCAGTAACCAACAGCTCTCTAGTTGGACTTAAGACCCATTCCAAATGAAGGAAATAATACCTGGTACTGAAAACCCAGCCACCTACTCAGGAATAATAAAATCATGAATTTTGGAGAAAAGCCTTAAAACCACCTCTCCTAAAATAGCAAAATCCCTAACTAAATTTTAAATATTTGTTCTTATATGTATGTGATATTTTATTTTAATTACTTTTTAATTAATTATTTTATTTATTTACATCTCAAATTTGCCCTCTCTCTAGGTCCTCCCTCAAAGAGTTCTTGCTCCCATTCTCTTCCCCTTTGCCTCTGAGAGGATGGTCCCCTCCACTCTCCAAGTATCTACAGGATCCTCTCCTATTGAGTTCAGACTTGGCAGCCCTCTGCTGTATATGGGCTATGGGGTATACGGGGGGGTGGGGGGGTGGACAATCCCATGTATGCTGTTTAGTTGGTGGCTCAGTTTCTGGAAGCTCTCAGGGGTCCAGGTTAGTTGACCCTGTTGGTGTTCCTATGCGGTTGCCATACACTTCAGTTCCTACAATCCTCCCCCTAACTCTTCCATAGGGGTCACTGCCATCCATTGCTTGACTGTATCTGAATCTGTCTCAGTCAGCAACTGACTGAGTTCCTCTCAGAGAAGAGCCGTACTAGGATCCTGTCAGCAAGCATAACATAATATCAGTAATAGTGTCAAGGATTAGTGTCCATCCATGGGATGGATGCCAAGTTGAGCTGGTCACTAGTTGGCCATTTCTTCTGTCTCTGCTCTGTCTTTGTCCCTGCATTTCTTTTAGACAGGAACAATTTTGAGTCAAAAGTTTTGTAGGTGGGTTGGTGTTCCCTTCCCTCTACTGGGGATCCTGTCTAACAACCCCAATGTTCAACAATTTTAGTGATCAGAGAAATGCAAATCAAAATGACATTGAGATTCAGACCTTAGACCAATCAGAATGGCCAAACTCAAGAGACTGCACATGCTTGTGAGGATGTAGAGAAAGGGAAACACTCCTCCATTGCTGGTGGGATTGCAAACTTGTACAATCACTCTGGAAATCAGTGTGTCGGTTCCTCAGAACTATTGTTCTATCTGAAGACTCAGCTATACCACTCCTGGGCATACACACAAAAGATGCTCACCATATCACAAGGGCATGTGCTCCACTATGTTCATAGCAACCTTATTCATAATAGCCAGAAACTGGAAGCAACCCACATGTCCCTCAACTGAAGAATGGATACAGAAAATGTGGATCACATATAAGGGAGACAGGAGAGGGCCAGAAAAATGAATGAAAATATGCAGTTGATGAGGGGTGGAGTCCTCTAGAAAGTCCCAGAGACCTGGGATGTGAGAGGCTTCCAGGACTCAATGTGGATGACCTTAGCTATAATGCTCAACAGTGGGGGTATGGGATCTGAAAAGACCAGCTCCAGTATTTTAATTACTTGAAAATTTTTACTTTTAAAATAAAACTACCATATAAACCTGCTCTGCCATCCTTGCAGAGGTACTTCTACTACATGTCTCTGTTTATTGTTACACTATTCAAATAGTGAAGAAATGGAACCAGCCTGGGTATCTACCAATAGAGAAATTGATAAGGAACATGTGATACATATATACAACAGAACTTTATTTTTGCCATAAAGAACAAGTTCATGATCCGTATGCATAGTAGTATAGTAAGCAAAATAAGCTGAAGCCTGAAAGATGAATTTTATGTTTTATTTCATATGCAGAACCTTCTTTTAAATTTGTGTAAGGGGACATGAAACTTTAAAGGTGACCATGAGATGGAAGGGAGATAGCATAAGGGAAGAAGAGGAGAAGAGTGCGTATAGGATATATATGACACTAATACAGAAGATGGAACTGTTTATGGTCGAAAGGGGACCCATAAGAGGGAATCCAGGGAAATAAAATAAGGTAGTTGGGGAGGTAATGGATAAAAGAAAAGTGTAATGGTCCACATGTATACATATGCCATACTGAAGCACCTTACTTTGTATGCTAACTTTAAAATGTATTTAGAAAAATAATTGCACAAAAATCATAATGAGTCATGGAATATTTTTAATTTGAGGCCAAGGAGTAACCTGTTGTAAAAGCACGATCCACACTCGGGGTTATCTGATGAAACAAGGTAAGGATTAGAGTTTACTCTAAATGAATTAGAATGGCATCAAGGGTTGGAAATGTTAGGACAGGAAGAAAAGAGGCAGAGGTCCAGGTGAGCACTGCTAGTAGCCTGAGCTCATTTCAGCAATGGAGTTCAGCAGGTATATGACTGGGAAGGTATTTTGGAGGTAAATCCAAATGGATTATTAGTATATTAACTAGATATATTAATATATTCTAATAATCTAATTGTGTTATATATGTGAACTCTTTCCATATATTATATATTTTCATATGTATAATATATATGTATATATATATACATATATAATGTATATATGGAAAAAGAGGAAGGAATTACTTTTAGGATTTTGGTCAGAGAAAATGAATAGAGGGTGATGCTCTTGGTGGAGGCAGTGGGGTGCACTGCTTAAAGACACATCTACTGGTAATTCAGTTTTGACCTTCCATGTTTGACATGAAACTTAGAAGATTTCTTTGGTAATCCAATGTTTCTTTTGATTTCCTGTATTTTATTTACTTATACATGCATTTATTATTTATTTATCTTGATTAACCAATTAATTTAACTGTGATTAATTACAGAAGCATGAGTGAGGGGTTATTCATAGGAACATGATCATCTTACCGGTGGCTGCACCTCTGAAGAAAATGTTTCTCCATTTTCTGAGAGATATAAATATGACTTCATGAAAGTTTTTCCTATTATAAAATACTACTCTGGTCTCATTGATTTGAAAGTACAGGAAGCATCATTAACTGCTTATCTGTCTTCAAGGACAGAAAGACCTTGTGAACCCCTCTACTCAAACTCCAATTGATATCATCAGCTATATCAGCCTTTAAAACCCTTAGCCTCTGAAACAGCGAGATCCCTTTGCTAAATGCTAACCAAAGTAGAAATGCCTATCAGCATCGAGCAAACAATAAAAACACTGTAGGGCCTGCAGCACATTTATCATTACACCAGCAAAAGCCAAAGGCCCTTATAGAAATGAGAACCTGGGACAATTTTCAGGACAGCATGCTTCAAGAGATGCCACCAACATGAATTACTGGACAATGTTCAGGAAAGGATGCAGGATTCAAATAAGCTTATCCTATGCTGACCTCAAATTCCAAATCACATGGGAGATAGAAGTTTGTCAGCTGGAAAATATTAACATTATTAACCCTGTGCAATCTAGATACAGATGAGTATCCCTGACCCCTCATCCCCTCCTCAGGCTAGAAGAGAGGTCCTTTCCTTATGTGATCCCATTGCACACTCTGTATAGCATATACTGCATTGTCTGAAGTCTTTTCTCCTGTTGAACTGGATACCCCATGAGGACAGTGTGTCTACTGCTCTCACACCCCGGGGCCATGCAAATAGACAAAGAGAAAGATACAGGTCTATGGATGCTCAATATTTCTATCCTGTGGGAAAAGCTATTCCTCTGGTTGGAGACAGGAACTCAAACAGCTTAGCTAGGGAACAGAGAAAAGCAGAAACCTTTGAGCTATTTAAATCAGTCCTTTTATTCTGATTTCATGAATATCAAACACTCTTCTGCTTAAATATGACTTTATGGAAGTTTTTTTTTTTCTTTTTTCTACTAGGAAATACTTCTCTGGTCTTTTTGACTTGAAGGTACAGGCCATATATTCTGATTTTTTCACAATTAATACTGTGAGGGTTATATTCTCTCCTAAAAGACAGATTCTCTTTGAAATATTTGGCCAGCCCAGGATCTGATTTCACTAGCGACCAAGACTGCTTGTGCAGACTGGTCCTTCAGGAAGTGGACAATTCAGCACTCCCAGGCCCAGCTTAACCTTAATGCACTTCATACAATGCAAACACCCACCTTATGAATTCACTCTCTGTGGTTCTTTCACTACTGAATTAGTATCGGGGGGGGGGGTGGGAACATTTCCTTCTCAAAAATTGGTCTTCCATTGACTGCTGTTGCTTTGTATGTAGACGAAGTCATACGTTTTTTGATTATATTTGTATAACCAAGAAGTATGCCAAATTACAAAAGATATGACACAAAGACTGAGGGCTTCTCTATTACCATTGTTCTATAAGACTATTTCATCTCAGCAACCAAGCACATATTCATGTACACATGTGCGCACACACACACACACACACACACACACACACACACACACACACAGAAACTTTAAAGGAATTTTTGCCCAGTACTTTTCTGGAACTTTCAAATGTACTAAAGAACTATCATTCATATTCCCTAATAATTGTTCTAAAAGGACAAGCCAGTTTCTCCATCTCACCTCCCCAATCACTGCCTGCTTTGAATGAAGCGTGGGAATGCGATCTGGCATTGCCTAAGAAGTGCGGGAGTGCCCTCTCGTGGGTCTATGTAGTCACTTCAGAAACACGAAGCTCCCACCACCAAAAACCCAGGTTGGTGAATTTATAAATCTTTGCCTCCTGGGGCAGTAGTATCTTATTCTGTCTCTGACCTGTCACATCTAGATTTTTCTTAACTTTTCAGACACCTTATAGGAACTCAAGATCAGTAACTCAGCCGTAAGAACAGAAGCTTGCCCTTGCTCATGGCATTCTCATTAACACACTGCGTGCTCACATTTTTTTTGAAAGCATAGCATTGTCCCCTCCCAGATCTGGAGTCAGCAGGAACGACTATATAGGTGTATGTGCTCTGGCACCATAAGCAACATTCTTCCCTTCCCACTGAGCCCTTGGTCCAAGTTCAATGTTGCACTTCCTCCCACCGGAGTGAAAGTCTTTCTCAAGTTTCAGAGTCTGCGATCAATGTGCTGACATCTAGGTGTTCAAAATCTTCATGCCAAGTGTATGACTGCGCACTTTTTAAAAAAATCTATCTAAAACTGCGTGTTTATAACCGTTAGAATGTATGGCTGTTAAGGGTGACATTTCTCTCCACCGTGGAAACACGTTTGAGCACCATTTAAAATGGTGTGGGTACATATGGGGGTCACAGATGGAGATAAACTTTTGAAAACAGAGTCTTTCAAAATATATACCTTGGGGTTTTCCACACCTACGTTTGAAGTTTTGTTTGATTAGATTAAAGTCACAGGAAGCCTGGCCAACAAGGTGAATTGCTGGTCCTTAATTAAATACTAGTGAACCTATTACACACCAAGAAATAAATGCTCTACATGCTCAGCTCGGGGAGATGAGTGACATTGCCTCCGTCTCCACTTTCCTCCAGCTTAGATCCTCCTGTTATGAGAAGCCGACAGTCTGACAGCAGCACGTGCTGCCTTTGCTTTAGTAACCACTCCTGCTTCCATTTTTTAAAGCTAATAGTAAAACTTGCCTCACAGGTTGTAGTAAGGATGAAATAACATAAAATGCATGAAAATCAGTTCGTCTATGTAGGGGATTAAATGCTGAGGAGACATAGTTCTCAATAGTACTGTGATTATTATTCTGTGGATATCCAAATGCCTCCAATCTTGCTGATTTTAACCAGTTCCTGATACCATAATCCTATCTACTTTTGATCTGTCTTGGCATACATCTATGCACACTGGCTTCTCATTTACGCTTCATTTCTGTTGGCCTTATGTACTCTGACCCTCATGATGATGGATGAAGAGTCGCTGCTAAGCCTCCTTGCCAAGCTGGCTACTCTCACCTTGAATGGGAGCCCTTTCAGATCTTCTGGTGATTGGCTGAAATCCTGACTGCCAGCCTTGTGATCCAGGCTGTCCTGAATGAAATCAGGATATGCATATGGCTCTCAACTCCTGCATCTATTTTTGAGAAACAGCCTTCCTATACACTTCTCATTTACACAGCTCAGTTTACACAGACGAGTTCAGAAAGTCATTCGTTGCTTGCTTGACTGCTAGAGATGAGAAAACCTGCTGGAATCACAGTCTACAATTCCATTCCTACTTTCTTCTTCCTTAATTCCACATAAACAAGGGGAGGGGAAAATGGGAACATGATCAAATACTGGGGGAGGGGAAACAGAAGTGAAGCCCTAAGGGCCAGCAGAAAGAATAGAAACAGGCAACCTTGGGGGGGCCCTCGAGAATGTACCAGAGACTAAGACGCTTAGGACTCAAAGGGAAATGTCCTACACTGGGAAGAGGGAACCTGTAGAGTCCACCTCCAGTAGAAAGACAGGACATCAAGTAGAGGAATGGGGTTGTCGTCCTACAGCCAAAAACTCTGACCCAGAATTGCTCCTGTCTAAAAGAACTGCAGGGACAAAAAAGAAGAGACTGAGGGAAAAGGAGGTCCAGTGACAGATCCAAATTGGAATCTAGCTCAAGGGGGGGTGGGGGGGCGGGGCTCCAAGACCTGACACAATATTACTTATGCTATGGTGTGCTTACAGACAGGAGCCTAGTATAGTTGCCCTCCTTGAGGCCCAACAAGCAGTTGAAAGAGTCAGATGTAGATACTTATATCCAACCAATGGACAGAAGCTGGGACCCTTGTGGCTGAATTAGGGAAATCTGGAAGAAGCTGAGGAGGAGGGCGACCCCATAGGAAGACCAGCAGTCTCAACAAACCTGGATCCCTGATATCTCTCAGACACTGAGCCACCAACCAGGCAGCATACACTAGCTTATACAAGGCCCCTACACATATACAGCAGAAGACTGCTTGGTATGGCCTCTGTGAGGGAAAATGCACCTAACCCTGGGGTTAGACTTGAGGACCCAGGGAGCGGGGAGTTATGTGGGGGGACATCCTCTTGGAGATGGGAGAGGAAAAATGGGATGAGGAACAGTCAGAAGGCAGACCAGGAAGGGGGGATAATGACTGGACTATAAAAAAAGATTAAATAATAATAATAATAATAATAATAATAATAACAATAATAACAATAATAATAATAATAATAATAAAGAACTGACATATATATAAAACAAACATAAATAGTACAGGAAAGGTGAGCTGATTCTTCATTAAAAAACATCCATCCAGGAATGATTGGGGGGTGTGGACAGTGGGCCCCACATGTTTCAGAGTGAAGAATCCTCTGGTTTAAGGAAAACAATGATAACTTCTTTATTGTTATTTCACCCCATTTTGCTTTGATTATAATTACCAGAAACTATGAATAAAGAGCCACTTAGACAATATCATGAAAATATTTGCATATCTGCATTCACTGCGGAAAAGTGTATAACGAACAGGATGGAAAAGCAATATCTATTGAAGACAAATAAATACAAATGATGGATTGTTTTCAGTCATTAAGCAGAGAAAAACCAGATCATCTGCTATGATATGGGTAGATATTAAGGGTATTATACTACTAAGTGGGATAAGACAGTCACACATACTATATGACTCCATGTATATACAATGTCTAAAGTACCCAAATTCCGGTGCGGGGAGAAGAGTCATGGCTGACTAGAGGGGCTGGAGGCAGTTTGTTAATGTGTCTGGAGTTTAACTGGAGGTGTAGCTCAGCGGTAGACTCCTTTCTTAGAATGCACAGTCCTCCAGGTTTAAGCCACAGCAACTACACAAATAAATGAATGCAATGCTTCCATTTTGCAAGATGAAGTTTCACAGATTTATTGCACTATAATATAAACATACTTAACACTACTGAACTGTACACTTAAAAGAGCTTAAGGAAATGGGTTTTATGAACCTTCTTTCATCTTGTGTGTCTGTGTCTGCCTGTGTACACTTGTTCTCCTGGCTGAAGAAATAAGTTGAACTATCTCAAACAACAACTTATTATGATGCCTTCACTATGTGCAACAAAGTGGCAAGGAGATTTGCTCATGGAGATAACTCTGCTGGGAGAGATAAGATGATAATGGTCTCTTTCTTTCTTGTCCCACAGAAAGGAACTTATATGTAACTCCGGCGGACCCTAGCACCTAGAGCCAAGGTTACAAGGATTAAAGTCTTGCTCTGCCTAAGAATGAATTCTTATTCCTTATGAAAACAAGTAAACTGTAACTCCACTCTGTAAATGGCACAGCAGGGTACTGCTTTTATACTACAGTGGCGATCAGGGTCTCAGCTCATGCTATTCAATATGACCAATCTCCCTCTTCCCCCTCTCCCTCCCTCCCTCAATCCTTTCTTCTCCTTCCTCTTTCCTTCCACCTCTGTTGCCCTTCTCCCTGCTCGATTTCCTCCCCCCCATATGTATTACATCTATAATCTTAACCGATAGTTTATCTCAAGAGTCTTGAGAGAGTCCTAATCACCCTGAGTATAACTTTTGGGCAGTCCGCCTGTGCAATGGCTTTTCCCATGCTGTTTACTCTAGTGGCAAAGGTCATTCTGGGAATTTCTACTACTGAGCTTTTCTATCTGTGGGTGGTGATTAGTTGACTCTCTTTTGAGATAAATTTCACTTTGGGATAAGTGACCTTATTGCAAATGGCAGCTTCACAGATCCTAACTGCGCCACTTCTTCGTCCTTACTGCAGACCTATGAAAGGGTATTGCTACTATTCCTGCCCCTGATTATAAACAAGAAAAAGACAATATATATGGTCAAACATCCTGCCTTAAGTTTCATGATAAGTAGAAGAGCAAAGACTCTTTTATCTCTTATTGAAAGTAGATTCTTTTCCAATACAGTACATCCTAATCACAGTTTCTCCTACTTCAACTCCTCCCAGTTCCTACCCAACTCCCCTCCCATCTGGATCCACTTCCCTTCTGTCTCTCATTAGAAAAGAACATTCTTCTAAGAGATAACAGCCAAGCATGACAAAATAAAATATAGTAAGATGAAGCAAAAACTATCGTACCAGACAAAGCAACCCAATGGGGGAAAAAAAATAGGAGTCCCAAAGCAGGCACAAGAGTCAGATACCTACTTGTTCTCACAGTCCAGAATCCCATAAAAATACTAAGCTAAGAGCTAAAATAGATCCACAGAGAACATAGAGGAGACCAATGTAGGCCCTGTGGTTGATGCTTCAGTCTCTGTGAGGAAGAACAAATATTCTTAATTCACATAACTACAGACTTAATGCTTTTTCCAGCTGATTCTAGAAAACTCATTCCACTAAAACAACAGGCCTTTCCTCGGGATAGTCTCAAAGCATTGGTACATTTGTTCATGTGTTCAAACACTGCATTACTTGCTCAGTAAGCATCACTCCAGGTCCTAGATAATGATAAAGTCATGAGCCACAAACCCCTACCTCTGTTATGTTGAGCTGATGCCCGGCTCAACCATGGAGAGCTCTGGTATCTGCCCTAAGGGATTTGATGAAGCTGAAATTTTCTGTCTCAGTTGAGAACCAGCCAGCCAGCACAAATAGCAAGAGCATGTGATGTAGTATATAGTGAATTCAAGCCACCACCCTTTGTGAAAATAATACATCCACTTGCACAGTACTTACAGACTCCACTTCCATGAGCTCCGAGAGTTTGCTGGAAGTGTTCTGTGATGTACATTAACATGGGTAGTACTGTGTCCAAATGGCCCCTTTAAAAAAACATCTGATCTTCCTGACACCCTTTTCAAGGTATCACCTTAATCTAATTATCCTAGAACAGTGTCTGGGGCTGTGTTTCCCAAAGTCTTTTTAACTCTTAACTATTCACAAGTTTATAGAAGATCTATCCCCAGCAAACGGACTGTCCCATCACATGCAGCAATGAAGTCTTGACAAACAAAAACTTCTTTTCTCATCACAGTGAAAAAAAAAAAAAAACCTGCAGGGAAATCACGCTTAAGTTTGTAAGTCTTCAAACTTTAGAATTGCCAAACAGGCAATCTTCATACCCCATTAAATGCGCAAAGTCAAAAATTCTGGGTTTGCCCTTGTTTTGTTGCAAGGGTTGATCAGCTTCTCGGTCAAGCCGTGTACTTCTTGGGCTTTGCTCTGAAAGAGCACCAGCTACTAACTGCCATTAGAACGGCTTCCCTTCGGTATAATGGCCTTGTCAGTTAGTTTCAGCTGGAAAGAACAGACCATATCTCGCGGCACCATTTAGCACAGACTCAGTCTATGAGGACACCAAGGAACAGGAAAGCCTCTCCATTTGCAGTTAATGAATCAAAGTTTAAGGCGACAAATTGGCTTGCTGAGGCAAAATAGTTAATTAACTTTTAGTCAGAAATATTCATCCTGCTTTCTTGGCATAAACAAGTCTCATAAACTCTGTTTACTTACCCAAGTGTTTTTCTCTTCTCCAGTATCCCAAGGCATCCTTCGGAGCTCTTAATACATTATGTCAGAGGAGTCTTCTAATTTGAATCCATTTTTAAAAAATGTTTTCAGACTCCAGAACCAAAAGGAAAACACATCTATATCCCCTCATCATTAATTAAGTTTCTGTAAACACTGAAAAATTAACCCTTTTAAAACATGCCACCAGCATTAAATGCTACAGTCTTTATGACTTCGGATGGTAATTGAATCATACTTTGTGGTTTTTAAGGTAAATATATTAATTCTAAATGTGAGGTTAGCTGTGCACATCCTGTCAGCTGAGGCGGCGATACACTAGCGGTAGCTGGCGTGTCCAATTAGCAAGGAAGTTTAATGACAACCGCTCCAGAGCCTCTTGCCTCTGGCACTTTATAGATGCATAATTTCCTTAAAACAACATCTTAAATATTAGCTAATAAGAGAACTATGTCTGTAGCTTTGCTGAATAGGTACCTGAGGTCCCATGTCTCATATATTCTCCAGCTGATCTTCTAAAATCACTTTTTGCTAATTCTTTCCCCAATTATGTTTCTTGTGAGACCACTCATGTTTTCTCTGAGGAAAAGAACTTCTCATGGCTTCCTCTCATTGGCCTATGTTTTTAAAAGGAAAGCCAGGCTGTCTGCTCCTGTGGATGCTTATGGTTAACTCCCTCTGACAGGAAATGCTGCTAAATTTTGTCCTTTGCAGCTTTGTGTGTTTACTTTCTTCTAGTTCTGTGCCAGATTTCTTAAACTCAAGTCATTATTTTATGAGATCATTTTTTTCCAAAGGCAAATTATAAACTTATGAATTAAGCAAGTGTCAGGCCAGACATGGTGCTTATTACTGAACTGGTTTGTTTGTGTATATGATACATCAAGATAATGTCTTTCTACACACATGTAGAGATGAAAGGCTTACACTAGAGAATGAAACCCTCCCCTAAAAAGCCAGGTTCCTTGAGTTGTTGTGGAAGGTGACTTACATCTCCACAAGGAAATTAAAGCCATTTTAACTCATGTGAGCTAGATATATTTTTCATGGAACTAGTCCAAAACAAGATTAGTTGTATAAAAAAAAAAAAACACATTTATTGGATTGCTACCAGGTACCAGGTAAAGCTTGGAGCCTAAGATGAACACAATGCAGCCTCCTTAAAGATATGCAAGAGACACACATGTAAAGTTCTAAAAACAAACTGTCACGGGATGACATGCAGCATGCCTGTGTTCTTATACCATGCAGCTGTTCTGAGTGCTGTCAGTGAACTGTCCCCAGCTGCACTCATCTGCGAATGAGCCTCAGCCTGAGAAAGCTCACCCTAGGGGAACCCTGGAGACCTATTCCCTCTCCAAAAGGGCCCCCATAGACACTGAGATATGGGTAGGAAAGCCAGCTCCCTCCCTTCGTGGTGGATATACTACATGGCACACTTCATGTACAGAATTTCCTTGAGGAGTTTGCAGGGTCATTATGTGCTTAGATGCCTTTTCTGCCTTCTCTTACTCCCTTCCACACTGCTTGTGAGAGCACTCCCTAATAAGTTACCAACGCAGGAGTTTTCATCACAGGAAACCAACCAAAAACACTGAGACCGCTTGACAAGTGTGAGGTGCAAGGTCTGCACTAAGATGCCGACAGTGTAAGTTAGCAAGGCTCAGGGGAGCCTGTCTACAAAGCACTTTATGAATCAATCCACAAAATCATCTAAATACACACAAATACATCTGCAGAGTGGACTTCAGTGCATGGAAAGTATTGACATGAGAGCAGAGGAGTCATTCAGACTGCACACTCAAGAAAGCGCCTTCTCTATCCAAAATGAAAAATATTTTATTGCTTGCATAATATTATTATGCTAATAATAATAATGATAATATTGGAATGAATAATAACATTAGAACAAGTCCCCAGACCTCAGCACTATTGACTCCATGATGGAAGTACCAGTCAGGCCATAAAACACAGCACATAGACAGCCTCAACAAAAAAAAAGAAAAAAAAAAACTAATCCATCAAAGTCCATAATTCTCGGAAAGTTTGTAAATGTATTAACCTTGCTTTTTTGGCTTCTGTAGTTCTGCTTCAGAGTAACTGTTCTTGTTAACTAAAGTATGTCAACCCAGGATATGTGCTTAAAAGCTCGGTCTGAGAAAGACTTGGGGCTTCACTGGAATTCTGATCATCCAATGTAGTCGCTGGCCTGCCAATAAAGATTTTCTATTGTTTCAAACTCATGTCCGAGTAGTTTTCTCTGGTGGATACTCCACATCATGAAGCATAGAAATATGCTGACTTTGAAGACCACAGAAGTTGGGAACTACATGACCACTTCCACAGAAAGAAATTTTGGAAATCTGGAAGAAAAAAAAAAGAACTAGTAAAGTAAAGGAGTTAGTCAGGTAACTCTTAGTTGGTGGAGAGCTGTGAGACAATGGACCCTGGACTGAAGAAAGGCAGTGGAAGCAAAAAGAAGGTTCAGTAAGCATCGTCCATGGATTTCCACCTGACCCTTCCATCTTCAGCTGCTTTTTGACTTGACTCAGTAAGCTCCTAGTAGTGTGAGTACTACATACAGTGAATGTGCTTAATTTTTCTTCTAAGATCCTCTGTTTTCATTTCTGCTCATGATTTTTAGTGTCGTGTGTCACTTGAATGGGCAACAGGGTGCACAGATACCTGGGATAGCATCATCTCAATGATTGTGAGATAATTTCCTGAAGAAATTGACATTTGAAATCAGTAGTCTGAGAAAATATGTTCTCTCACCCTTGTGGGCATGTTCATCTAATCTACCAAGATCCTAGAGAGAATAAAAAGTCAGAAGGTTAAATTTCTCTCCTTCCTGTGCTGAAATATCCACCAGCCCTCCCCTCCAAGGTCATTAGCTCCTTCATGTCAAGCCTTTGGATAAAGTCTGAATCACTCTAACAGTTTACTTGCCCCTCTGACTCACAAATACATGTCCTCAGATTTTTTTTGGCCTCTATAATTTCATGAGCTAATACCCATGATAATTCTCTCCTTGTATATGTGTTATCTGGACATATCCCATTGGTCCTGTATCTTTGGAAGATCCTAGTAAATAGATTGCTATAGAAAATACTGCTTCTACAAGGACCTCTTTCTAAATTGCACCAGTACATCACAGGAATCTTCTCAATAATCCAAAATCTTCCTCTGTTTCTGATGTTCAAGTAGGCAAACAAAAAAATTTTTAAGATATCCGAGGATCCTTTCTACCTCTGTCTACACATAGGAGGGACAGCGAATCCACAGCCCTCACTGCCCCTTCCCCGAAAGCAGAGAGCTTGTCTCCAGGGAGTACTCTGTCCCAGGGATTCAGGTGAGATTGCCATTATCTCTCCAGTGACTTTCTAAGGCAGGACCAACCAGGAAGCACAGGCCTCAGAAGTGGCAGATCAGCTGGGACAGGATCCTTTCTACCTCTACCTACAACTAGGATGGACAGCAGATCCACAGCCCTCTCTGCACCTTTCCCACAAGCAGAGAGCTTGTCTCCAGGGTGTGCTCTAACCCCAGGACTCAGGAGGGATGGCTGATCCACAGCCCTCTGCACACAGGTCTTACCAGAGGAGAACTGATCTCCCAGAAGTGCTGACACAGGCTTACAGACCCACAGGAGAAACAGGCTTCAGCCAAAGGCGGCAAGAACATTTAACACCAGAGATCAACAGATGGCAAAAGGCAAATGCAAAAATCTTACTAACAGAAACCAAGACTACTTGGCTTCATCAGAACCTAGTACTCCACCACAGCAAGTCCTGGATATCCCAATGCACTGGAAAAGCAAGATTTGTATCTAAACTCATATCTCATGATGATGGTAGAAGAATTTAAGGACATGAATAACTCCCTTAAAGAAATTCAGGAGAACATAGGTAAATAGGTACAGGGGCTTAAAGAGGAAACACATAAATCCCTAAAAGAATTACAGGAAACCACAAGCAAACAGGTGAAGGAATTGAACAAAACCATCCAGGACCTAAAAATGGAAGCAGGAACAGTTAAGAACACACAAAGAGAGACAACTATGGAGATAGAAATCCTAGGAAAGAAGTCAGGAACCATAGATGCAAGCATCACCCACAGAATATAAGAGATAGAAGAGAGAATCTCAGGTGCAGAAGATACCATAGAAAACGTTGACACAACAGTCAAAGAAAACACAAAATGCAAAAAGTTCCTAACCAAAACATCCAGGCAATCCAGGACACAATGAGAAGACCAAACCTAAGGGTAATAGGTATAGAAGAGAGTGAAGACTTCCAACTTAAAGGGCCAATAAATATCTTCAACAAAATTATAGAAGAAAACTTTCCTAACCTAAAGAAAGAGCATATAAGAAGAACATAAAAGAAGCCTATAGAACTGCAAATAAACTGCCCCAGAAAAGAAATTCCTCCAACCACCTAATAGTCAAAACACCTGACTAATACAGATGTAGAGGCCCACAGCCATCCATTGAACTGAGTACAGGGTCCTCAATGAAGGAGTTAGAGAAAGGACCTATGGAGCTGAGGGGTTTGCAGCCCCTTAGGACAAACAACAATATGAACTAACTAGTATCCTCAGAGCTCCCAGGGTCTCAACCACCAACCAAGGACTGTACATGGATGGGTCTGATTGTTCTGACAGCATGTGCTGTTGTTTTTGTTTGTTTTTTGGAGGGGAAACTGGGAAAGGAGAAATTTACATGTAAATAAAGAAAATATCTAATAAAACACCAAATGCACAAAGCAAAGAAAGAATATTAAAAGCAGTAAGGAAAAAAGATCAAGTAACATATAAAGGTGGACCTATCAGAATTACACCAGACTTCTCGCCAGAGACTATGAAAGCCTGAAGATCCTGGGTTGATGTCATTCAGACCATAAGAGACCACAAATGCCAGCCCAGGCTACTATACCCAGCAAAACTCTCAATTACGGTAGATGGAGAAACCAAACTATTCCATAACAAATCCAAATTTATACAGTATCTTTCCACAAATCTAGCCCTTCAAAGGATAATAAATGGAAAACTCCAACACAAGAAGGGAAACTACATCCAAGAAAAAGCAAGAAAGTAATCTTCCAACAAAACTAAAAGAAGATAACCACATGAGCAGAATTCCAATTCTAACAACAAAAATAACAGGAAGCAACAATTACTTTTCCTTAATATCTATTAATATCAATGAACTCAATTCCCCAATAAAAAGACACTGGGTATGTAAATAGGACCCAACATTTTGTTGTATACAGGAAACCCACCTCAGTGACAAAGACAGACACTAACTCAGAATAAAAGGCTGGAAAACAATTTTTCAAGCTAATGGTCCCAAGAAAAAAGCTGGAGTAGCCATTCTAATATCAAATAAAATCGACTTTCAACTTAACATGATCAAAAAAATAATAATGAAGGACACTTCATACTCACCAAAGGTATGATCTACCAAGATGAACTCTCAATTCTGAACCTCTATAGTCCAAATGCAAGGGCATCTACATTCATAAAAGAAACTTTACTAAAGCTCAAAGCACACATTGTACTACACACAATAATAGTGGAAGATTTCAACACCCCACTCTCTGCAATAGACAGATCATGGAAACAAAAACTAAACAAAGACATGGTGAGACTAACAGAAGTTATGGATTTAACAGATATCTATAGAACTTTTTATCCTAAAACAAAAGGATATACCTTCTTCTCAGCACCTCATGGAACCTTCTCCAAAATTGACCATATAATTGGTCACAAATCAGGCCTCAACAGATACAAGAAAATTGAAATAATTCCTTGCATCCTATCAGATCACCACAGACTAAGGCTGCTCCTCAATAACAATATAAACAATAGAAAGGCCACATACATGTGGAAGCTTAACAATACTCTACTTAATGATAACTTGGTCAAGGAAGAAATAAAGAAATTAAAGACTTTTTAGAGTTTAATGAAAATGAAGCCACAAAATATCCAAACTTATGGGACACAATGAAAGCAGTCCTAGGAGGAAAACTCATAGATTTAAGTGCCTCCAAAAAGAAACTCGAGAGAGCATACACTAGCAATTTGACAGCACATCTGAAAGCTTAAGAACAAAAAGAAGCAAATTCACCCAAGAGGAGTCGAAGGCAGGAAATAATCAAACTCAGGGCTGAAATCAACCAAATGGAAACAAAAAGAACTATACAAAAAATCAACCAAACCAGGACCCGATTCTTTAAGAAAATCAACAAAATAGATAAACCTTCAGCCAGACTAACTAGAGGGCAGACTAACTACAGAGACAGTACCCTAATTGACAAGATCAGAAATGAAAAAGGAGACATAACAACAGACACTGAGGAAATCCAAGAAAATCATGAGATCCTACTACAAAAGCCTATACTCAACATAACTGGAAAACCTGGGCAAATGGACAATTTTCTAGACAGATACCAGGTACCAAAGCTAAATCAAGATCAGATCAATGATCTAAACAGTCCCATATCTGCTAATGAAATAGAAACAGTCATTAATAGTCTCCCAACCAAAAAAAAAAAAAAAAAAAAAAAAAGCCCAGGACCACATGGGTTTAGTGCAGAGATTTATCAGACCTTCAAAGAAGACCTAATATCAATACTCCTCAAACTATTCCACAAAATAGAAACAGAAGGTACTGTACACAATTCTTTCTATGATGCCACAATTACTCTTATACCTAAACCACACAAAGACCTAACAAAGAAAGAAAACTTCAGACCAATTTCCCTTATGAATATCGATGCAAAAATTCTCAATAAAATTCTTGCAAACCGAATCCAAGAACGCATCAAAATAATCATCCATCATGATCAAGTAAGCTTCATCCCAGGGATGCAGGAATGTTTCAGTATATGGAAATCCATCAACATAATTCACTATATAAACAAACTCAAAGAAAATAACCATATGATCATCTCATTAAGATGCTGAGAAAGCATTTGACAAAATACAACATCCCTTCATGGTAAAAATCTTGGAAAGACCAGGAATTCAAGGCCCATACCTAAACATAGTAAAAATAATATGCAGCAAACTACTAGCCAACATCAAACTAAATGGAGAGAAACTTGAAGTAATCCCACTAAAATCAGGGACAAACAAGACTGCCCACTCTCTCCCTACCTATTCAATAATGTACTTGAAGTCCTAGCCAGAGCAATTAGACAACAAACGGAGATCAAAGGGATACAAATTGGAAAGAAAGAAGTGAAATTATGACTATTTGCAGATGATATGATAGTATACTTAAGTGACTCAAAAACTTCCACCAGAGAGCTCCTAAACCTGATAAACAACTTCAGCAAAGTAGCTGGATATAAAATTAACTCAAGCAAATCAGTGGCCTTTCTCTATACAAAGGATAAACAAGCTGAGAAAGAAATTAGGGAAACAACACTCTTCACAATAATCACAGATAATATAAAATATCTTGATGTGACTAACTAAGCAAGTGAAAGATCTATATGCAAAGAACCTCAAGTCTCTGAAGAAAATCGAAAAATATCTCAGAAGATGGAAAGATCTCTCATTCTCATGGATAGGCAGAATTAATATAGTAAAAATGGCCATCTTGCCAATAGCAATCTACAGATTCAATGCAATCCCCATCAAAATTTCAACTCAATTCTTTACAGACTTAGAGCAGTTTGCAAATTCATCTGGAATAACAAAAAACCTAGGATAGCAAAAACTATTCTCAACAATAAAAGAACCTCCAGGGTGGAATCACCATTCTGGACCTTAAGCTGTACTACAGAGCAATTGTGATAAAAAAAACAAAACAAAACAAACTGCATGGTGTTGGTACAGTGACAGGCAGGTGGATCAATGGAATAGAATTAAAGACCCAGAAATGAACCCACACACCTATGGTCACTTGATCTTTGACAAAGGAGCTAAAACCATACAGTGGAAAAAAGACAGCATTTTCAACAAATGGTGCTGGTTCAACTGGCAGTTAGCAT
This sequence comes from Mastomys coucha, assembly GCF_008632895.1. NCBI lineage: Eukaryota > Metazoa > Chordata > Mammalia > Rodentia > Muridae > Mastomys > Mastomys coucha. The sequence continues at coordinate 49,315,951 of NW_022196900.1, read as the reverse complement.
GTAGAAGAATGTGAATTGATCCATTCCTATCTCCTTGTACAAAGCTCAAGTCCAAGTGGATCAAGGACCTCCGCATAAAACCAGATACATTGAAACTAATAGAAAAGAAAGTGGGGAAGAGCCTCAAGCACATGGGCACAGGGGAAATTTCCTGAATAGAACACCAATAGCTTATGCTCTAAGATCAAGAATTGACAAAGGGGACTTCATAAAATTACAAAGCTTCTGTAAAGTAAAGGACACTGTCAATAGGACAAAACAGGAATCAACAGATTGGGAAAAGATCTTTACCAACCCTATAGAGGGCTAATATCCAATATATAAAAAAAAAACTCAAGAAGTTAGACTTCAGACAACCAAATAACCCTATTAAAAATGGGGTACAGAGCTAAACAAAGAATTCTCAACTGAGGAATACCGAATGGCTGAGAAGCACCTAAAGAAATATTCAACATCCTTAATCATCAGGGAAATGCAAGTCAAAACTACCCTGAGATTCCTCCTCACACCAGTCAGAATGGCTAGGATAAAAAACTCAGGTGACCACAGATGCTGGTGAAGATGTGAAGAAAGATGAACACTCTTCCATTGCTGGTGGGATTGCAAGCTGGTACAACCACTCTGGAAATCAGTTTGGCAGTTCCTCTGGAAATTGGACATAGTTCTACCAGAGTACCCAGCTATATCACTCCTGGGCATATACCCAGAATATGCTCCACCATGTCATAAGGACACATGCTTCACTATGTTCATAGAACCCTTATTTATAATAGCCAGAAACTGGAAACAATCCAGATGTCCCTCAACAGAGGAATGGATACAGAAAATGTAGTACATCTACACAATGGAGTGCTACTCAGCTATTAAAAACAATGAATTTATGAAATTCTTAGGGAAATGGATAGATCTGGAGAATATCATCCTGAATGAGGTAACCCAATCTCAAAAGAACACACATGGTATGCATTCTCTGGTAAGTGGATATTAGCCCATAAGATCAGAATACACAAAGTACCAATCCACAAACCACAAGAAACTCAAGAAGAAGGAAGACCAAAGTGCGGATACTTTGTTCCTTCTTAAAAGGGGGAACAAAATGCCCATGGAAGGAGTTGCAGAGACTAACTATGGAGCAGAGACTGAAGAAAGGACATACAGAGACTGCTCCACCTGGGAATCCTTCAATCATCAAATCCAGACACTAGTGTGGATGCCAGAAAGTGCTGGCTGACAGGAGCCTGATATAGCTGTCTCCTGAGAGGCTCAGACAGTGACCAACTAATACAGAAGTAAAGGCTCACAGCCATCCATTGGACTGCGCACAGGGTCCCCAGTGAGGGAGCTAGAGAAAGGACCCAAGGAGCTGAATGGTTTGCAGCCCCTTAAGACGAACAACAATGTGAAGTAACTAGTACCCTTAGAGCTCCCAGGGACTAAACTACCAACCAAAGAGGACACATGGTAGGACTAATGGCTCCAGCAGCATATGTATAGCAGAGGATGGCCTAGTCAGTCATCAAGGACAGGAGAGGCCCTTAGCCCTGTGAAGGTTCTATGCCCCAGTGTAGGGGAATACCAGGGCCAGGAAGCAGGAGAGGGTGGGTTG
>NW_022196900.1:49303089-49313620 GCF_008632895.1 Mastomys coucha | reverse complement strand
CTCCTCCTCCTCCTCCTCCTCCTCCTCCTTCTCTTACTCCTCCTCCTGTTCGTGCACAATATTCACAGAAGTCCACCCTGCTTGAGACCTCCATGTGTCTTCTCCAGGTGAAGTAATGCTCTGTCTTACTCCCTCAGATTATCCCATTGTGGAACCTTGGTTTCCAGTGAATACCCATGATTCAATATCACATAAAAACATGGCTCATAAAATGGAAGTCCAGCAGTAAATCAAACCTTTTTTTATTCCAAAAGTCTCAGGCTCTAGGAAACGTGATTCTCCCACATGGCCTTTCCTTGAGCTTTCCTTCTGGTGAGCCTCCATAAGCCCTGTCTGTATAAGAACACAGTTGAATAGCAATGCCTGCTGCTTCCTTGCTCCAACACAAGGCAAAATATCATCAGCTTTGGACAGATCATGATATAGTTAGTTTTTATCTTCAATGTTGTATGTGGCATACATTTGCTAAGTTTAAGATGAATGTGTTTGTTTACACTTCTAAACTACATTTATTAACTGAAAAACACTGCCCCCAGAACATGAACACTGCTATGCCAATTAATTATCTTGAACACATCTGAGCAGAGCAGATTTTAGAAAGTCACTTAGAAGGTTTTGGCTGTTCTTTCTGAAATGTTTTTGATGGGGTTTTAATGTTTTAAAAGTCTGACAGCTGCTTCTGAAAATGAAATCCTGTTTGTCAGCAAGCTACCAGATTAGCAACTACTTTGCTTCTTTCCACATTTGGCACTATGAAAGAAAGAAAGAAAAAAAGAAAGAAAGAAAGAAAGAAAGAAAGAAAGAAAGAAAGAAAGAAAGGGAGAGAGAGAGAAACAAAGAAAGAAACAAAGAAAGAAAGAAAGAAAGAAAGAAAGAAAGAAAGAAAGAAAGAAAGAAGGAAGGAAGGAAGGAAGGAAGGAAAAGAGAGAAGGGAGGGAGGGAAGAAGGAAAGGAGAGAAGGGAGGGAGGGGGAGGGAGGGAGGAAGAAAGGAAACCAACAAACCAACAAACCAACAAACAACGGTACCTTTCCAAACTGGAGGATATCATGCAAGCTCCAAAGGGAATACTGAGATAGCTTGGGTGGGGAGGGGCAGCTAAAGGTAGAATTGTATGAACCCTGGCTTAGTGAAGAGAACACAGTTTTACCCACCTTTAGCCACAGCTGACAGCTCTGGAAAGATTGGTTCTGCTACTATAATTTTGCTAAGTGGACATAGTATTGAACTGATTACTAATGACATAACATTATTCCCATAGATTAAATCATTTCTCAACCTTCACCAAGAAATGTCTATGTGCAATAGGTGGCAATTAACTCAGAGAGTCACAATCAGCAAAGGTGTGGAGACCATGAGACTATGAAATGATCAGTCTACATGCTAAATCTATATCACATACCCTCCTCCAAAATCTCAAGGATGACTGCAGAAGACAGGGCAGATAGGTTATAAAAGCCAGAGGCTGTGGTCACCTACAAGGAAAGAGTGATCTCTGGACAGAGCAGGGCAGTAGCACATATGAACTCACCGCAGTGGTGGCAGCATGCACAAGCCCTATACAAGACAGACCAAATCACAGCATTGAGAGGGAAGACTGGCAGGAAGTCCCACCCTAGCTAAATAACTCTTAGCAATTGATAGCTTGGGGAGAAGGAGAATAAATTTTCTTTAGGAGTGTTCCCCTGGTTAGTTGACCGTACCAGTTGAAGACTACACTTCCAAGAACATGTGCGCAGTACAAACTGGACTTCAAAACTGGGACACAAAGTTGAGTGGCAGGGAAGGAGGCATAGATATGGGAGGAGTGTGAAGCAACTAATATGAACAAAACACATTTACAAAGTTTTCAAAGAACTAAGGAAAGGAGAAAAGAAAGAAGGAAGGGGAAAGGGAAGGAGGAAGGAAGGAAAGTGCATAGAGTGGTGCATAGAGTTCAGCAAATAATTCCAGAATGGCCCTAACTATTGTTTTTAGAATCATCCAGTACCTCTTGACCCATCATAGTATAAGGGCAGGTAGAAGTGTTGGATAAGTTATTTCTACCACCTACTATTTTGTATCAGGACTAGTATTGACAGCTCTGAAAAGAAGAATCAGAGAGAAAGAGGGAAGCAGGAGGGAAAGAAGGAATGACAAAAAGAAGCAAGGAAGGGGGAAAGACAGAAAGAAGGAATGATGAAAGGAAGGAAGAGAGGAAAGAAGGAAAGGAGGAAGGGAGGAAGGAAGGAAAGAAAGAAAGAAAGATGGAAGACAAAAGAAGTCTAGAAGATGTACCTTGCATGGACTCAAATAGCATCAAAAACAAAGAATAGAAGTTGAGACAGCTGTCTTATACCAAACTTCTCTAGTCCACATCTAACTCCAGATTCCCTCTACTCTGCTGGTCTTAATGCAACCAAGAAGATATATAGGTATAAGACAGAGATAAATAATTTTGTCCTAAGCACTACAGTAACAGTCTTGCCCTGGGTCATCTTGCTGTATACCTGATGATTTTCTCATTGCATGTCCAAATCTGACCAGAAGCAACTACAGGCTTATTTTCATGCTTTCCGTCCGCTGCTTCAACTGAATTCATGTTCCTCTTTCTGACAAACTAAAGATTTTCCCTCTTGTTCTGCCCTCCTTCCTGCTTTCTTTCTCATTGTAAATCCAGGTAATTGACAGGAGCCATACGCATGCCATGACCTGAATCATGCCCTACCTCTTTTTGATTTCCTTCTGGCTCTAAGTCCAGGTGCACGTAGGGAACCTTAAGTATACCTCAACCCAAAGCTTACCCTGTCTCATACTCTTTCCTCCACCAAATAAGTATCTTACTTTGAAAGTTCTCAGGACATCAACAGAAGCCAGTCACCTACTTTGCAGGAATGTAACACATGGACATCTTACCCAGCCCCTGCAGAGCACTTCTGAAACCTAAGGAGCCTGGCCTTCACGGACCACATTGTTATCAGTACATGGCATCCTGAGTTCCTACCAAAATCACCAGTTAATCATCGGCTTGTAACCTTGTAGGGTCCCTCTAGCCCACAGTTCCAAACTTTCACCTTCCTACAAACAAGTTCCAAGGAAACGCAAAGCCAATGACCAGGTTTGTCACAGCATTTGCCATTGCCAATCTTCTGTGCTCGTTTGTTTTCTTATTGCTGTGACCGAATACTTGACAGGAAGAAACGTAAGTGTTGAAGGGTTTCTTTCGACTAATGGTTTAAAGGTACAGTCCATCAGAGCATGAAGGACATGGCAAAATGAACGGCTCTCAGCTGTGCCAGCAGGAGTGTGAAGCAGCTTGTTCACATCTGAGTGAAACAGAAAGAATAATCAGGACAGAAAGTGTTACCCACTAATAAACATTACTGGGTAATAAGGCCTGTCCTGGCAATGACCCACTTCCCCCTGCTAGGCACCACATTCTGGAGATCCTCCCAAAACAGTATTGCGGAAAGAATTGCTTATAAACATCACCTGTTAATAAAAACAGCTGATAGCCAATCAGCTGAGGCAGGAAATTGGAGGTGGGACATTGGCCGGAAGAGAAAGGATTCTGGGAAATAGTGAGAGCTAAAGAGGTATGGAGAGAAAGCAGGTAGACGTAAACCAGCCAGTAGATGAACTCAGGAAGACACTGAGAGGGAGAAGTGGGCAGGGACTGAAGGAGAGGTAACTAACCACATGGTAGACATAGAAACGTTTGAACGGGTTAAATAAGTCACCAGCGAGCCAGGGAATGAGCCAAAGCTTATGGCCGAGACCTTTAATAAACAATTAGTCTCGGAATCGTCGTTCTGGGAGCTGAGGCTGGCAAAGAAAGACTCGGAATTTAAAAATTATTTTTACATAGTACCACCAACAGGGAACTAGTATTCAAACACACATGTCTGCAGCATATATTTCACACACACACTATAACATGTAGTGAAATATAGTCAGGAAAAGCTCCCAAGGAAAAAGCAATTGACTTTGGGCAAATTGCAGGCATTAACTAGGCATTAGTGTTCTTTTCTGAGGTTAATACATCTAAAATACGTTCTTATGAAATATTAGGAACGAATATGTAAGTGGATGCTCCGAGTCCCAGGCTTAGCACAAGGCCAGGTCTAGTGCAGACACACAGCAAGCATTTAGCTGACTTCCTTCCACCCTTACTCCTTACCCTTTTATGGAATAAATAGCTTTGGATCCTGTTACACAAACTTTAGGCATCAGTAAGCACCTCTAAGATCACTGGCAGAAAAACTCACCCTACAAGGTCTTACTAGTCTGACAGGTCAGAAACTTGAGAGTTCTAAGGAAGGGATACACAAGTTACTTACAAGAATGGGCTTATTGTGTGGATACATGGGAACAAAAAGAAAGTTCTTAGAGCAAGGTCCTGGCAGTGCTGTCCAATCTTTTGGCTTCTCTGGGCCATATTGTTAGCTACAAAAATTATATTCAGGAACCACACAATCAAATGACCTACAAATGGGGGAGGGGGACTCACAGTATTTTATGAAATTTATTATTGTGTGTTGGGTCACATTTATAACTTTGCTAGACTGCGCGCAGACTATGAGCCATGAGCTGGAAGTGTCTGAAAGTACAATAGTGTACAGCAGTTCCTCAAGAATTCTACCTACTTTACACACGACCAGAACCTGAGCCTTCAGTTAGATTGGCTATCACAGAAAACAAGTGATTACGCAGACTAGAGAGATGGTTCAGCAGTTAAGTGCACACTAAGGGCTCTTGCAGAGGACCCAGGTTAGGTTCCCAGAACCCACATGGCAGATCACAACTGTCTAGCTCCACTTCCTGGGAATCTCCTTAGCACCTGCATACACATGATTCACATGAGCTCATGCAGATGCACACACACACACACACACACACACACACACACACACACACATACATACACATTAAAAATAATTTTAAATAAATCTTGGGGCTGGAGATGACTCACTGATGCTTATAGAATTTGTTCTTACAGAGGACCCAGGTTTAATTCCCAGAACTCACATGGTGACTCACATCTGTCCTTAAGTCCAGTTTCAGGGGATGCCACAACCTCCTCTTTGGGTACTAGATACACGTGTGGTACACAGACATATATGCAGGCAACACACACACACAAAGATACACAGCTAGACATACACACAATCTTTTTGTAAAAAGGAAAACAAATGACTTCTACAAGTGACAAATGGATAATGAAAATGTGGCACATATATACATGGTGGGACTTTATTAAGCTTTGAAAAAAGTGAAATTACAAAGCTCACAGGAGCTGGGCGGTGGTGGTGCACACCTTTAATCCCAGCACTTGGGAGGCAGAGACAGGCGGATTTCTGAGTTTGGGGCCAGCCTGGTCTACAGAGTGAGTTCCAGGACAGCCAGGGCTACACAGAGAAACCCTGTCTCGAAAAACCAAAACCAAAAACAAAAATAAAACAAAAAGAATATTTTAATAAAAAAAAAAAAACTCACTGAAAAAATTATAGTAAGAGAAGTGATCCAGGCTCAAGATGTTTTCTCTCATAAATGGATCCTAATTTTTATCCACATGTGTCTATGTGAAAATCACTGTGTTTGGGAGTCAAGAAATTAGAAAGGGTACCATGCAAGTGGTGGGAGGGGCCTTAATGGAAGAGAGCGCAGTGTAGTTGAACACATGGGATAATGGCTATACTGGGGGTGAAATGTTTAGCCCTAGTGAGGGCAGGAACATGGAAAGAGAAGAATAAATGGAGGGGGGCAATCAAATCAACAAATAAAAAGCCATAAGCAATCCTAATCTGCATATTCTAAAACCCATCTAAAGAGTTTAACCAGAGGTCCCTTGTAGAAGTGAATAAAGCTGTCCACACCAGGAAACAATGAAATGAAAGCCCCAGGGCCAGATATGTGCTATTTCCCTAAGAGTTGTTGACCATGAAGGCCTCTGAGGTCCCCAAAATCATGCGGGTCATTGCCACTGATCTTGGTTGTCCTCTAGAATTAGAAGGTAAGACCCTATTCCTGAAGACATCAGCCACTTCAGTCATGGGCAGAGGAATCAAGCTGGAAACTTTCTCCCTACTGCAGACACCTCATAGTTCTGGAGGGTGTTATTCAGGCTGCTGGGGGAAAAACATCTGTGCACCCTGCACGCTGCACAACCAAACTCTCAGGTAAAACATGCCGCAATAATGGCAAGCCTGTGGTGGGTATAATCAACCACTTCCTGTTTGGATTTTATACCTGGTTCACAGGAGGGAATTCATGCTTGATACTGTACAGGAAAGTCCACAGCTAAGGAAGGAATGAGCTCCACTGGGGAAGCTTCTGCTGTTGTTTTTCTAATGTAATATGATGTATCCATCCAACGAGCTTCTAAATACATTTTTTATGTCCATTAAGTCGGCGCTTCTGTGTGCTTTGGTCAGAGGGGCTTAACTTTACAGTAGACAGTGATTGCCGCAGAGACTCATACTGGCCAGAGTTCTGAGAATAACTTATTGTTCAAGGCCAAACCCTAAAGAGAACATCTATACTTGCCCATCCCTCAAGGCTCAGTAAATGTCTCTAAAGTGATAAAGAAAAAATGTAAGAGGTGAAAGAATGGCTACAGTGTGAGGGAAATCTTCTTGCAACTTAACATGGCACTGTGCTCCTCAGCTCTCAGCAGCTGTGGTTGCCAGCATCTCTATGGGTATGTCCAAAATTCCAAAAAAGGAAATAAACAAACAAATGTTAATGTCATCCAAAACAAAATGATAAGCTGAACTTTTGTTGTTCTGCATTTCTTTGTCCATACTTTGTGTATTTTCCAATGGTTGGATTGCAGTGAATCAGTTTACCTCCATTTGTATGGTACACTTATATTACACAGGGGTCATATAATCACCTAGCCTAAATAGTCCTAAATGTCATTAATTTCAGGACTGCTCTTCATTATGCCTGGCCTGTGACTAAGGTGTCAACATTCAAACTGGTAAGGTATGGGTGTCTCAACCCACTCACTTTAAAGCAAAAGTTACCTAAGCATTTGTCCAATAGAGCCACTGTTGTTTTATCCTACCCTGCTACAAAGAAATACCTATTGCTTCTTTGTAAGTGGTTCTTCATTTCTCAGAACCATGTTATCTATAAATGTGGTACCATGAAGCATTCCAAGCAAGAATACAGAGAGGCCACACTGATGGATTTCCAAGAGAGAAAATGCTTAACTGTTTAGCCAGATCATTATGCTGACCTCAGAATAAGAGAACAAAGAACAGGAGTTGTCGTCTAGATTCCTAAACTGCATAACAGTAGTAATATTATCAGACACATGAAATACTTGGTTTGCCTTATGATGAAGCAGCCACTTTAAAAGTTGCAGAAGGTACTTAGTTACATATTCAAGCACAGGTGCCATGAAGATAACAGTATAAAAGAGCAAATGAATCCCCCTTTTAAATTTTATTTTTGAAATGCAGAAATAAGAGACTTAGTCAACTGGCCACACTAGAAAGAGGAACAAATGAAAAGGTACAAATATATACACACACAGAGATAGAGACAGATACAGAGACAAAGACAGTGACAGAGACAGACAGACAGACACACACACACACACACACACACACACCAATTTGGATACATATATAAATTTTAAGTGCCATGTATCATAAGAGTTAGAGGCAGTCTTATGTTGTCATGGCTTGAATGTGTCCCCCAAAGTTCCTATGTTGGAAACTTAATTCTCAAATGTATATGTTAACAATGTCTGGAGATGGAGCCCTGAGGAAATCCTTCGGCTGAGATAAGATAGTGTGGGAAGGGCTTTATGATGATGTTAGTGGCCTGTAAGTGGAAGAGCATGTCCTAGAATACCATGACTCAGCAAGAAAGTCCTCTCCAAGCTCTTGGACTTCCCAGCTTTTAGAAACAAGCAAACTTCTACTCGAATAAATTCCTTGGTCTCCTGTATTTTTGTTATAGATAGGAAAACAGATTAAGATATCTACAGATATCCAAAACTGTAAACACACTTTTAGGAAGTTCTTTAAGTGTCCAGGTGAAATTTTACCCCACCTCACCTACTGGAGAAGATTTAAAAGAGAAAAGTTGAGCCCTGAGTTTATATGACTTAACATTTTCTCATTTTGTAGTTCACATTCCTCACCCCAAACATGTTGAAATCCTACATGTGCCAAATACCTTCTCAACTAGCAATGCTTTTCTGAGATAATGAGAAACAAAGCAGGCAATTCGATGATAAGAGTTTCCAACTACTGCCAGCCAGAGAAAGACCCAAGGTGTTCATTTTCTCAATTACTGTAACGCTCATTTTCTTGTTGGATGGGCAAGCGCTTCTAAGCAAACCTTGAGACTAATTGTATATATCCTGGCATATACAGTGTGCCTGAAGCCCAGAGGATGCAGCTACCAATTATATTTCACTGATTAATGTGCAATCGTAAATTTACAGGCTTGATGGTCCAAAGAGGCTCCCTGCTATGAGAGATAATGAATAGGAAATTGTCAGAATAATTAGCCAAGTCAGACCTTACAAATATACCTGGAAGTTGAAAGTAACAAAAGTACAAAAAAAAAAAAAAAAAAAAAAAAAAAAAAAAGAGGCCATCATTTATAGATTGAAATATAAAGTTTAAGACAAGAACAGGATATTCAAGATATTCCTTCCTGTTCCTCTTAGCTTTGTTCCTTTTACCCTAGTCTGAGTCTAAAGAGGACGATTCTGAGCTGAGCTTCTCAAGTCACTTCAGAGAGGCAGGACTATTCCACCAGCAGCTGTTCATCCCACTACCCTTATGGTCAGTTCTATGTGGAATTTGCCTTCTGCAGAAATGAGCCACCTTCTTGCTGGTCAACCCACCTCCCAGGAAGAAAGGGGAGACGAAGCCAATGATGGTCAAAACCAAGTTGAAAAGCCTGGCACTTTTTGCAAAATGAGACTCAAACCAAAAGAGCCAACTATCTTCAAAGTTTTTCTAGGGACATTGAATCCTGGAGTTGTTTTCAGGAGTTGGCCTCCTTCATCCTCCTGGCTCCTCCCGGAAGACCAAGCCTTCAGCATTCTGCCTATAACATGACTGCTTCCCAGTGAATCTGGCTTGCAGCAGAGTTGATAATACATCACTAAAAGACCCTTCCAAATAAATGTGCCAGCATAAGAACAGCCCCTTCAGTCCAATATACCGTATACTTCCTGTGTGCCAACTGCTCAGACAGGAACCCCAAATATAGACTAAGATAAGTTTTGACTTGAAATTTTTCTTTGAGCATTTGTTACCTTCGTTGTCTGATTAGGGGGTTTGTATTGGTTGACTGGTCTAAATTAAATGCATAAAGTCAAAAATCCCTCAAAGGTGAATCTTCTGAGTAAATGTATCTTCCTTTGGATTTTCTGTGAAATAAAATGTATGTAATTTATTTTCCTTAAATCTTCAAACGATACCAATGACAAACCATTAATTTTAAAAACTAGTAGTAGTATTGTGTTGCAGCTGAATTATGTGATTATATATACAGCTTGACTTTAGAGTCACATAGACTCAAAGAAGGAATGAAATAATTTACACATTGAAACTGTCTCGCAGTTTCACGAACCAGGTTCTGTCTCAAAGGGAGGAAAAGACCTGAAACAGAGTTCTAGAACAAAAGGATGCGAAGCCAAGTTGAGGAGTTCTAATCAAGGCTTGCCACTTTACTTTTGGGTTTCAGCATTTATACTTGAAGGCCAAACTGAATCTCTAGGTTACAATGACATTTGTATAACATAAACAATGTGGGAGGAGTCAGGAAAGAGCCAGAAAAGAGACCAGGGGAAGTCAAAGGGAAGCCGGGCTGCTGGGCATGCCCGCTCCTGAGGCTCAGGGCGTGCCCACAGTTCTCAGCTCTGGGGAGAGGTTGGAGGCAAGGCCCATGATGGAGGAGGAGGTCAACATCAGAAGTCCTCAGGCAGTCAGTTTGTTTACACTCGACAAGGTCTTCAGCCTGCAGACATGCCAGCCAGCAGGCATACTTTCCTCTAGAATCCTCGAAGGCGGGAACTTAGAGTAGTGGGCCTTTGTTTTAGGCACAGCAGGCTTGAGTTGAGTCTCCAGTTGCAAGCTCTGATGTCTCAGAGCTGGAGCAGAGGCAGAAGGGAGGGACCCAACAACACATTGCCTTGGTTTGATGTCTCATTCCTACTTATCAATACATCCTCAATTAGAGACCACGAAAGGTAAACTGTAGGACAGTGTGTGGTATAGATGGGCCTTTTTCAAGCGGCAGGTGATGTGGGCTAACTTACATTTAGCATACTCTAAATCTGAAAACCCAGATGGCAATAAAGAATAAATTAGGGTGTGTTTTTTTTTCAAATACTTCAATACAGGGTTTTTATCTAGCTTTTTAAAAATATGTCCCAAATTGTAAATTTTCATTTAACTTCCATCCCATCATTTATGTCTGTTTTAATATTTGAGACTGTTTTACGCCGTGTATCTTCTGTAAATACTTTAAGTTGCACTGCTCTTTTCATTTATTCGGTTTCTTTTTTTTTTTTTTTT
>NW_022196900.1:49269067-49294684 GCF_008632895.1 Mastomys coucha | reverse complement strand
TGGCCTAAGGCGCCTCCGGGCTGGCTGCTCCAGTCTCAGAATCTCACCCGAGAGAAAATGGTGAATCCCGCCCGAGTCTCTGGCTTAAGGCGCCTCCGGGCTGGCTGCTCCAGTCTCAGAAACTCACCCGAGAGAAAATGGCGAATCCCGCCTGAGTCCTATTCGGTTTCTTGATGCTCAGTCTCCAGTCACTCATGAGCAGCATGCTCTTCCGTGAACTACTTATCCATGAAAACCCTGTTTCCTCAGGACTGGAAGTCACCAAGAAGTGATGGAAGTCGCTTCAAGAACTGTGTGAGATAACACCTGTGTGAGAAACATCAGGAACTGTGTGAGATAACACCTGTGTGAGAAACATCAGGAACTGTGTGAGATAACACCTGTGTGAGAAACATCAAGAATTGTGTGAGATAACACCTGTGTGAGAAACATCAAGAACTGTGTGAGATAACACCTGTGTGAGAAACATCAAGAACTGTGTGAGATAACACCTCACGCAGTTCCCATTGGTTATTTGTGGTCAACGTGCAGCATTTGACAAGAATTTACATCCAGAGATTTTTTTAAAAGAGTATCTTCACATGATGGAATGATTTAGAAGGCATTCAAGACCCTTGGATCTTGCATGGATCTAAGCATTTTCACACTAGGAATAGTTTTAATGGACCTAACTCTCCTTTTAAGCAATGGCATGGTTCAGAGTCTTTCTCTTCCCCTCCTTCAAAATAAAAGAAAAAGAAATTTCCAAAGGGTTAGACATAACTGTGTGAGTCTGTGGACTCTGAGTGCAAAATGTTTCTTTTCTCACTTTGATGCTTGTGGGGAGGAAAGGGGACTAATTAGAAATGGCAATTTCCCCACTACAGACCCAGGTGTTTTGTAACTCAAAGATTTAGCAAGTGTGTAAGAGCTTAAGCCATTGTTCAAGAAGAAATTCTGTACTTCGCTCAGTAAATAATTCTGATTGCTGGGGACACTTACTTTAAAGCTGAATTTGCCAAAAAGCCTGGGGCACAATTTTAAGACTGTCCCAAAGCACTATAATGGGGCAATTAGTGCCTAATGATATAGAAGAAGGGTGCAGAACTAGCCTACATCAAATTGGAAGAAAGGTATTTCTTGAGTTGTTAAGATCACATAGCCATGCCTTTCCCACTGTTAGCATTACAGGGTGTGTGTGTGTGTGTGTGTGTGTGTGTGTGTGTGTGTAGCAACAAAAACATTTCAGCTAGAAACAAACCATTAATATTTAGAAATAAATGTGTAAAAAGTGATTCAAAATGTCTTAGGCTTTAATAGTCCTAAAAATATCCAATTGTGTGCATAATAGATCTATATACAGTGAAATTTCTTTTACCTTTTTTTTTCTAATTTTTTTCCTAGCTTTTACCATGCATGATTTTAGGTTTAAGTATCTTTGGGGTTCTAGTTTTAAATTTTCTCCAGCTTTTTTTGCTTTCCATAGTTGTTAACCTTAGAAATTTTAGGAAATGGCTTGTCTGAGATTTGTTTGTCTGTTTGTTTGTTCCTTGAAAATTGACAAGTTTGTTAACCACATTACATTGAGAGTATTAGATTTGCCAGCATAGGCTTGAGTTCTCTAATTAGGAGCAGTCTTGTTTGGTTAGCAGAAGCCACTATGCATTCAATCTCCCCCATTCTATTCACACAGTGCAAATAAGGACAGTTCTGATTGGTCAGTGCTCTGGTCTTGAATGGGTTTACAATGCTGTACTTCAGTGATATTCAGGTTACAGGCCATTCTCTTTTTTAATTAATTGGTTCTTTTATTTATTTACATTTCAAATGTTGTCCTCCTTCCCAGGTCTCCTTTCCACAAATCCCTAATCTCATCCTGCCTCCCCTTTTCCTCTAAGAGGGTGCTGCTCCACATACCCACCCACTCCTGCCTCACCCTTCTATTACCTTCCTACACTGGGGCAAAAAGCCTCCACAGGATCAAGGGCCTTCTCTTCATTGATGCCAGATAAAGCCATCCTCTGCTACATGTGTAGCTGGAGCCATGGACCCATCCATGTATATTCTTTGGTTGGTGATTGACAGGCCTATGAAACTCTACCTTTTCAATGGTCCTAACAGGAGTAGAAGAGAGATGTAGTGTTCTGTTTAGGGGACACTTTCTGGACCAGGGTTGAACTAGGGACCTGCTTTCTTTATGTTTTTCTAATCATATCCTTGCCTCTACATTCCACCTTGTCAGAGCAACAAACCAATTTTCAGAGAGCTGGTTGGAAGCCTTTTCTTCAATGGCTTCTCTGAGCCAAGCAGAAAGAACACACTGGCCCATATGTATGATGTGTTATTCTGGTAGGGATGCCATGCTAGGCTATAAAATAAGTATAGTTTGGAGTGTTTTGATAGAAGGTCTGCATTCCTGGCTGAGGGGACTTGGAGGAAGTGAGATTTCTGCAGGTAAGGGATAAAAGCCTTAGAGACAGATCTGTTGAAGCACAGAGGAAACAAACTTGGCACATAAGTTTAAAATGCAGGAACAAAATGCAAGAAGCAGATGGATGGCTACAAGCGCCCCCAGAAAGTAGATCAACAGGAAACCACATTATCTCATTTGTTTTAAAATCTTGCCATTCAAACCTTCCCTTTGATTCTTGTACCCAATGTTTGATGATATTATGTTGATTTTTTTATCTGTCCAGATTTATTATCATAAATAAGCAACCTACTTACTTTAATATGGTGCAGGGTCCACCTTGAGCAGCAGCCACAAACCAAGAGCCAAGATGTCCTGAAGGCCAACTGCTGTTAAGTGGATTTAACACCTCTCATGTCTGTGAAAGTGCTTGGGCTAGCAGAGTTACTTGGTTTCTGAGTTCTAGAGAGTCTTTGAATAGTAAATGGAAAAGTTCATCAGAACCCCTGTTTCTGTACCCACAGTGAAGGTGAAGCTAGGACTATTAACAATAAAGTAGGCACTGCTTTTTTCATTGAGGCAAGAAAAGTCTGTCAAGACAAGAGTGTATAGTCCTGATTAAATGTGACTCTGGGAAGGACAGATGTCACAGTCAATGCTCCTGCTCAGTACGTGAGGAGGCAGAGATAGGCTCAGGCCCTAGAGGGATGATTAAACCATTTTCAGGACTTTAGTAGGTAGTACATGAGAAGTTGTAATGTGTTATGTTTCTCACAGTGCCCAAGAAGGTGGAGACTATGATTGCCCATTAAGGGGGTGAAGATATCCTATAGAGGAAGGATCTATAAAAAGGTTTTGGTTTGTGTCTCAGTGAGCTCTCCACTGCACATATAGTCTTTGTACTTTTTTCAGTTAGTATTTGATTTGCAGATTCATCCCAAAATATACTGACTATGAACTAATACACTTTGGGAATCAGAAGTCCTTTGATGGACTTTTGAGGCATTGATGAGCCTGCCCAGTTTCCAAGTTTTAGGAATCTAATGGAGACCTGAGGGCTTAGGCATAAGTAATCTAGATTTGGAATCAGAATGGTGGTTTGACTTATGTCATAACTAAGGAGGTTTTCTACCTTCTTCCTGTAAGTTCAATGTGTTGTCCCTCTTCCCAGGCCTCCACTCCACTCCCTTCCCTCAAAGACTGCCCCTGACGTGACAAAAACATGTGCTTGGCAGATCTTTTTAAGAGTGTTTTATATTCCCATTGTTAAGGCTGGTAGTAGGGCTCCATCTGTTGGTGTGAACTCTATCTGGACTTTCAATGACAAGAATGTAGGGGATGTTGACAGCCCCAAATGGCCTTCTTAGCACCACATTGGTACAATTTACATAGGTTCTATTCACACTGATGAATTCAATAGGGACTCACTAAGAAAGAGGGACTAGGAGAGGGTCAAACAGAAGTTTTTAAAACCAGCACGCAGTGTCTTAGGTGTCTTAAATGAAGCATGCGGTGTCTTTAGGAAGACAATGAAGTAAGCTTGCTAATAGTACAATGATCAGACACCTAGGCCTAGGCTTGTACTGTGAGGACAGACTTAGAGTTCTAAGAAAGTTGCAGAAACTGTTTGATCTCACTCCAAATAAAACCTATGAGATTATACCAGATAACCAGATAAGGCATGAATTTTCTAAGTAGGGAGTTGGTGCTTTCTTGTCGAGAGGAAAACATGAGAAAAGATGTTGGGAAATGGTGGGAAAGTTGTGGGCACACAAGAGAGGGCTTGAATCAAGTGTTGAGGTCTTGAGTCTATGGGTCTTGGGAATTATGTTTATACCTCTAGAAGCCTTGTTGAACAACAAGCACCCAACCCTTACTCATCCCTGATCCCTGATCCTTGATGAACTCACACAGGACAAAGAAGGATCCAGAGACAGAAAAGGGCTCTGAAGCGTAACTGCCGAGCAGGTAGTTAGAACCTGAGCTGGTCTAATGTTACAAGAACAGCAGCAGGTGAGCACAGTCTCAGGAGGCCTGGCTGAGGAGAAGAAAAGAGAAATACAAGTGAAATCTGGCCCACCCGGCAGCTGCCCCTGGATCTGGAGAAAGAGAACTACACCAGACGATAGCCCTGCAGTAAATGCACCTGTCTCCCGCCTTTAGGTCCCAGCAAAGTGCTGCCTTAAATGGAGGACATTGTGTCTGAAAGATCTGTTAAATGGTCTGGGACCCTCACCCTTTACCATGGCAGGAGTTGGCTTCAAGAAGACTGGTTATCTGGATTTCATTAGAGTGTTGCCTAGCCCAGATATTGTGGCCCCTGTGGCTCAAAAGAGTCCTCTGGAGGGCTGGAAGCAGAAAAAGAGAGTCCCTAGGCTGTCCCTGTGTCACAGCAGGGAAGCCTTGAAGTCACATCAAGGTAACCTGGCCAAAAGGCATTGGGCCAAGACATGACTCTGAGAATCCCTAGTCAAGAAGGGAAACCTCTGATAATACGAGGGATGCTCCAGAGATGCTGAAACCTTTGCTCTCTCCAGCCCCAGTCCCTCCTCCCTCCCCAATGCAGGATCCCAAGAGGTGAATTTCCTGGTCTTCCTTATGCATGCCCAGTAATTCTGTGGTAAGAGGCAGGTCTGTGAAAGAATTCAGCCTTTCAACCAAAATAAATAAATAAATAAATAAATAAATAAACAAATAAATAAATAAGTAAATACAGAGGAGATATCTTCTTTAGTACATATAGACAGGACAAAATGTGAGAATGACAGAAAGAGAGGAACCACCTTCCAAGAAATGAGTTTTTGATCCACAGAACCTGCATGTAATATTTTGAAATGATTCAGTTAGGCAGGGACCCCAATGTCAAGCACTATTCTAGGCCATAGGAATATAGAAGTGACAAAATTTGTAAGCAAAAGAGACACTGTCTCTGGCACTCTGGGCAGTAAGGTTTTCATTATAACTCTAACGCTCTATACATCTGCACACCTGCTTCCTGTGAAATGAGGTGCTGCTTCTGCTAAGCTGATGTGAAATGACCTTTCATGGACAAACTGTTCTTCTAAAAAAAAATGACATGAAACAGGAGCAGTAATTCATATAGAGATCATAAAAACAAAAAGATCTATTTTCCTCATGAGAGAAGACTGGTTCTCAAGCATAATTCAGATGAATTCTGGTCAAGAATCCATCTAAGGAAGCAGTGCTTAGCCAATGAGCAAAACTGAAATAAGAAATAAAGCCAGGAAGACACTAAATCATAATGATGATAAATATCATTGCCAACTATCACATGCTTCAAATGATCTTTCAACTTGCCACATACGTATGAAACAATGAAATGATTTTAAAAAGAAATACATTGAAGAACTTAGATGTCCAGATAAAGGAAGAGTTTGAGGCAGTCTCTGCCATTATCAACTTACTATCTCAACTCCATAAGCCTCAGGTTCCTCACTTGAGAGTTTAACAAGGAACCCTGATGCTTTATTCCAAGTATGAAACCTTTTCTGGTAAATTAAAAGTGTGAGCTGGCCTGACGTTAGGAGTTTGTTCATACAAAACTACATGTATTTCATTTAAAATAGTTCAAGTTCCCAAGCCACACACACCCCATAAAGGACTACAGAATTATACTCACTCTCAGTTCCCACTGAGCCAAGCTTCACAGGAGGCCAATGATGGCTGACAAAGAAAGGAACATGGTGGTTTTAAAAGTGAAATCACTCCGTTCAATATATGGAGCCATTCTGAAGGAAAACGTGCAAATGAAGTTGCCTAGTTAAAGAACAAGAAGAAGACACGTGCTTAGAAACAGAAAGTCTAATGTACGCCACAGACAAGCACAGGCTCTCTTCCCTGCTCCTGGCTGTTCCTCTGACTGAGGGCAAGGGTGTCTAGGCCCAACAGAATGCACCAAGCACACACTGTGTACCTTACATGTCATTCTAAAGCTAATGTCCAACTTCTTTGGGAGTCAGATTTTGTTTATGAATTTGACTTTTCAACCTGATTTTTGAGCATAGAGAATATAAGTAGAAAATGCAAATACAACAGTTATACCCTGGTGGAGCATAAGTGAGTCAGAGTGGAATCCCATTGTTGCAACAGGCAGACAGCCTCCAGCAAACATGGGAGAGAAGCTCTATCCTTATCAAGGCCCAAACTCATATAAGCAACACTAAATAGACTCGGTGGGTTGGCTTTTTACGTGTTTTCACACACGTGCATGTGTATGAGTGTGTGTATACCTGTGCGTGTGATTGTGCGTGTGCGTGTGCGTGTGCGTGTGTGTGTGTGTGTTTAATAATAATAACCAAAGTAAAACTGGCCATGAATTTGATGGGGAGTAAGGAGCTACTTGGGAGGGGCTGAAGGGAGAACACACTATAAGGGTTCGAAGGAGAGGATACAGAAGGCATTGGAAGAAGGAGGGGGAGGGAGAGAATGGTGAAATTATATTCTGCTTAAAATGGTAAAGGGCACATTTAAAGGCTGAGTAGTCCTCTAGAAGAATCTCTGGGAACGGAGCATGTAGAGTTCTGCAATGCATCTGCAATGTAGGTGCGTCAGGAAAGGGTCTGTGAAAAGAATGTACTGCAGAGCTTAACTTACTGTAAGTGACTGCACTGTCCTAGGCTGCTTCCTGTCGCTGTGATGGGCCATGACCAAAGAAACCTGAGGAGGAAGGGGCTGATTTGACTTGCAAGTCCAAATCACAGGCCACCACTGAAGGAAGCCAAGGCTGGAACTGAAGCAGGGGCCCTGGAGGAATGCTCTTTACTGGGTTTCTTCCCATACCCAGCTAGCTTTCTTATACAAACCAGAACCACCAGCCCAAGGATGGCAGAGCCAACAGTGTGGCTTGGCTCTCCCACATAAATCATTCACCAATAAAATACCCCATAGAGTTGCCTATGGACTGATATGACTGAGGCATTTCTTCAAATAAAGCTCCCACTTCCTAGGTAATTCAGGTTGTGTCATGTTGACAGAAAGAAAGAAAGAAAGAAAGAAAGGAAGGAAGAAAGAAAGAGAGAGAGAGAGAGAGGAAGGAAGGAAGGAGAGAAAGAAAGAAAGAAAGAAAGTGAGAGAGAAAGAGAAAGGAAGGAAGGAAGGAAGGAAGGAAGGAAGGAAGGAAGGAAGGAAGGAAGGAAGGAAGGAGAGAAAAAAGAAAGAAAGAGAAAGGAAAGAAGGAAGAAAGAAAGAAAGAAAGAAAGAAAGAAAGAAAGAAAGAAAGAAAGAAAGGAGAGAAAAAGAAAAGAAAGAGTCTTTCTGGAGAAAAGATCCAATTATATCATCAGGCTCTCAGAGAAAAGCTAAAAACTCTGGTCTCAGTGAGAGTGAAGACCTCAGGCCTGTCATGGCTCCTGAAAAACCTATCTGTTTTACATCAGGAGAAAACTGGCTTAGGAAACTACTCTTTCTGTGAGAATTTCTTAACCTCTGACTTTTCTCTGTAATTCCAAGTGATGATGAAGAGATCTGAATTAAACAGAAGCAGCCTGCATTTGGCACCTGGCCTGTAACTTGTGCCATCCCTCCATTGAGCTCTGGCTAGTTAGCTCAATTAAATGACTCTGTGTTTAGGAAGGATTAAAAGATTTTTAAATAGTTTCTCTGACTGGCATGCATTGGCATTAGAGTGATTTTTTTTTAAATCGTACACAAGTTACTTTCCTGGCCAAATCCTTTGCGTGACTGCAACTTCTCTGCACCATTTGAAAATGAAGTATTTTGAATTAGGAAAAAACAGTTCTTTTCCTATTGAGGGCATTTACTCCTTCACTTTCACAAGAAACTTCATGGGGTCTGAAATTATTGTCATAACTCAACCTATGAGATCAGAAAAAAAAAAACACTTTAGATTAAACATAGGAGGAAAAGGTTTTAAAGTTTATCACTTGTATCCAGAATGACATTTTGTGGCAATCACAGCAGTAATTAATGCTACAACACTGGGACTTTTCCACAGTAAAGTCCCGTTCTTAAATTATATTTTATTTTCACAAAAGCAATGTAACATTACCCAGATACCTATATTGCAAAAGAGAAAACAGATTCCACCTTTGGGCTGGATCCTCCAGCCTTGGGAAAATATTCTCTTCAGTTACCAAAACACATTTTCTCCTTGACATTATGAGTCAACCCGATGAGAGGGGAGAGAGAGGAGTGAGGAAAGGAGAGAGAGAGGGAGGGAGGTAGGAAGAGAGAGAGAGGGAGGGAGGAAGAGAAGAAAGAAGGAAGGGAAGGAGGGAGGGAGGGAAGGAGGGAGAGAGGGACTGAGGGAGAGAGGAAGGAAGGAAATAAAAAAGATCTTTCCTAGATACCAATTACTTCATAATCTCTCTTATCTCTCTTTTAATCTTCAACCCAAGCAGTTTTTAAATGCAGCCACATGTCCTGTTTCCGTCATATGCACCATTCCACCCATTCCAACATGGCTTCCAACACGGCCACACTACAACATCTTCCTAGGGTGATCAAACAAAGACAATAAGCCACATGCCTGGTCTCCTTGAAAATTTCCAAGCACATCTTCCCCAAATTTCAAGTTTTGACTTCTGCACTGCCTTCCTCACTTAAAAGCTGAGAACCACTTCTGAAATGACAAAGGTTTTCATTCCTTTCTGCCCTTAGATGTTAATGCAACTCATGAACATAAATCCACCCCTCTTCTCACTTCTATAAACTACACTGGATGGTCTATTCTAAATTTTTTAATGTTTTTTAAAAAATTCATAAATGGATACAATGTGTTTGGATCAAGCTTGCTTCTCACCATCTCCCCTCCAGCCCCTCCCAACACTCTCTCTCCATGACTCATGTGCTCCTTTTTAAACCCACTGAGTCCACCTACTGCTGCCCATATGTGCATGTTGTGTGGCTGCCCAGGACAGCATGGATTGCCTATCAGTAGCTTCATCCCTGAAGAAAACTGGCTCCCCCAACCCTTCAGCATCCATGAGTTACCAATAGATGACTACGGGTGGGTATTCAGGAACACCTTTCCCACCAATGACAGAATTTCTCAAATTAATAACAAAGAACTTAAGATATACCTCCTATTTTAAAATTTCATTCTGTTTCTAACGGTCTTAGAGGGAGGGCAGTACATAATATCTCCATTACCACCTAAGCAGATACCAAGAGTACTTGCCATAGCAGTTGAGTCTAAGGAAGGCTTTTCATCAGTGCTCCAAATGATTTATGTGTATTCACATGCCTGCTCCTCACACCCACCTCATGCCATATGTTTTATTTTACAGGTGATTAAAAAGAGGCTCAGAAAAGCATGTAAAAAGTCATGTAAAATTAGCATGTAAAAAGGCACATAATAAAAATTCAGGAGTTGAAAGGAAATGGAGGATTTAGATAGCCACAGAATCCCTTCGTCTAGATATAAGTAAAATATTCTTAACATGGAGAACAGTGCAAAAGACAGGTGTGTAAGTCATATTTTAGCCTATTTTACATAACACATTGTAAAAATGGTATTAAAAGTATTGAAAGGCTAGAGAATCTTAGAATTTAAAATGAGGGCATTTAATACAAATGTATGGTGTATAGCCTTTACCTAAAAGGACATGGAGGGCCACTGTAGCCAGCCAGAAATATAAAATAGCCAGTTCCAGGAACCTAGGGCCTCAGGGCTCTGGTTCCCGATACCTGCCCCTCCTGAATGATCCACAATGAGGGCGGAACTAAGAATGAAGGTCTAGTGGTTTATGAGACTCTCCACCCTGTCAACCAGTAGATGAAGGTTACATTCCTAGAATGAATGTGTTCCCCTCCCTAACTTAATACCTTGGGTCGGGTCCCTCTGAAAGTTTCCACTGTTTTTATGTTCTGTTTCCTTGGTAACTCTCTCTCCGCCCCCAGCTTCCCTTAAATACCCTTAAATACCCCACACTTCTTGTGTTGGGCGTCGAACTCTGGCCAGCATGGTCACGAGATCAACCCTGGTACCGGTATCCCCAATAAACCTCATGTGATTGCAGCAAGTTCGGTCTCTCGTGAGTCATTGGGTGGTCGCATCATCCTGAGACTTGAGTAAGGATCTCCCCAGTTCTGGGGGTCTTTCATTATCTGTTTACTATAAATACTGAATTTTATGAACACTATTAAGGTTCATTTGGTTCAACATCCCTTAAAAGTAGACAGTGCAAAGAAAGGTAAGTTTTGGTTGACTTTCTCAGTTAAGTCTTGCTTCAATTTTTCTGTTTAATAGACTTATGCAGAAGGATCGAAAGTACCAAAGTAAAATACTCTACCCCAGCCCCATAGACAGCAGTACTCTACCCCAGCCCCATAGACAGCAGTACTCTACCCCAGCCCCATAGACAGCAGTACTCTACCACAGCCCCATAGACAGCAGTACTCTACCACAGCCCCATAGACAGCAATACTCTACCCCAGCCCCATAGACAGCAGTACTCTACCACAGCCCCATAGACAGCAATACTCTACCACAGCCCCATAGACAGCAATACTCTACCCCAGCCCCATAGACAGCAGTACTCTACCACAGCAGCACATATTCTATAATATAGTGAGAAGCCACATCACCTACCTTACAAAGCTGATTATAAACAGGAAAACCTAGGGTAGCACTATAATCAAACATGAATGTCTCCTATTTTACCCCATTAATTGCATCAATTAAGCCTGATAGTAAATTTGTATCCTGTAAGGAAGTATGCCACAAAAAGAGCAATGTGCTGAAGTCTCTGTAAAGGTGTCTCACAATATGGTTTTGCATAAATAATGTATAGTCAATAAAAGCCCACAAGTAACCAAACATCTAATAAAAGGCCAGATCACCGGCAACTAAAACATGGAGAACAGTAAATAACACATGTGAAAATGTAGGTGTTAACTTTAAGAAAAATTAAAGTAGAAAATTTTAATTGAAACGATCTAAAAAAAAAAAGTCCCTCTAAAAAATGGAGTCAGGATATAAAAAATATCCACTGTTATCACTCTTTTTCACTCATATATACTGGTGCCCTAAGTCAGAGCAATTAGGCAAGAGAAGAAAATGAGATTCCAGTAGGAAAGAATGAAGTTAAACTATTCATTCCTGTAACATATAACAGCATTTCACATATAGAAAAACCAAAGGACTCACTGGAAAAAGCTGATAAAAATGATTCAGTAATTTTTTACAACAAAAAAATCAGCATGTAGACTGTCACTGGATTTATATACAATGCAATGAACTTGCTAGAAAAGGAATAATAAAAGCAATTCCTACTCTAACTGTAGCTACAAAAATAGTTAGGAATTATATAATCAAGGATGTAAATGATCTCTATTTAGAACATCACCAAATTCTGGCTGGGAAGTCAGTAAAGTGCCTTGCAAGCACTAGGACCTGCAATCAACTCCCAGAAACCATCTTTGAAAGGCCCAGGCTTGGTGAAGCATGTTTGTAAGCATGGTGTGTAAGCATGACCACCTGGAAGCAGCTTTGCTCCTGGGCCTCACTAACCGAACAGCATAGCTTACTTGGTGAGTGCCAGGGCAGTAAAAAATCCTGCCACAAAAAAATGGGCATCCACCTAAAGAATGTCTGAGGTTTTCCCCTGGCCTCCACATACATAGATGCACACATGCATATGCACACACACACACACACACACACACACACACACACACACACATACAAGCACACTAACACTAATTAGTAAATTCTGGTAAAAAAAAAAATTTCAATAAGACATGAGAAAATTGGAAAATCTCCCAGCTTCATGATTAAGAGAGTTCATATTTATAAAAACTCTGTACAACCCAAAGAACTTACAAATGCAGTTCAGTCCCCCCAACAAAGTATCTGTAGGATTTGCATAAAAACAGAAAAACCAGACTTAGATTCCAAATAATCAAAGTGACTTTGAGTACAAGTCAAAGCTATAGGAATCACACCTGAACTCACAGCACAAATACACACAAATATAGCACAAATCTGCCATGTCCCAAACACCTTGGCACTTGAAGAAGATACACATGGATCAACTAAGCAGAATAAAGGAAAAATAGATCCTACAGAGTCTACAAGCCACTGGTTTTTTGACAAAAGGCACTAGGAACACATATTGGCCAAAGAAAGGCTTCTTTAGAAGACAATGCTAAGAAAACAAAAGATCATATGCACAAAACTGAAACTAGACAGCTACCTCCTACCTTCATAAATAAATCAGCACAAATGCATCGGTGGCACAAATTATAAACTGGAATAACCTAAATTCTGTATTACAAAAGGGTGACTAGATACAATTCATGTGTTAACTGCAGAACTAGAAGAGAAGCACCCCACAGGTTAGGCATGGCTCTCCGGTTGAAGGGATGGGGCCACCCACCTATCTCCAAAATTTTAACCCAGAATTGCACCTGTCTAAAAGAAATACAGAGACAAAGAGTGGAGCAGAGACTGAAGGAAGGGCCATCCAGTGGCCCCTTATTTGGTCATTATATATTGTATACTTATATTGTCAGAGTGTCATATATTCACTAATAATTTTTTTAGTATAGAATGGAGTTTATTCAGGGCATGGGGGGAGTTAAGAGAATGTTAGAGGCAGAGAAAGGCAGAGAGGCGTGGGGGGGGGGGGGGGGGGGGGGGGGGAGAGAGAGGAGAGGACAGGAGTAGCGGAGTAAAAAGAAAGCCAGCCATGAGCTCATGGAGAGGGGGAGGGCAAGTGAATGGGGAAGGGGCAAGGGGAAAGAGTGGGAGCAAGAAAGCAAGAGACCTAGAGAACAAGAGCTCACTGGTCATTAATGTGCATAATTATCTTGTGTAATTTTTAAATTATTTGTAAAAAATATACAATAAAATGCAAATAGATCTTACAAGTGAACACTTGCTCTTGTCACTTAAGAGGTGAAAACTATAGGCTCAAAGGGAGCAAATGATGTCCCGTGGTCAAAAAGAAAACAAATGGCAGAACATAGCAAAGGAAATAGTCAACAAGAGGGGGAAAATACTTGCAAATTATTCATTTGACAAGGAGTTAGCATCCAACATATATGAAGGATACCTGCAGCTCAATGGCAGCAAGACAAACAACCCAATATAAAGCAGACAATGCACTTAAATGGGATTCTTAAGAGAAGACATACAACAGAGACAAAGCTTATATGGGAAAAATGTCCTATATCACTAATCATTAAGGGAATATAAATCAAAGAAACCGTCATTTATCACTTCACTCCAGTATGAATGGATATACAATTACCAAGATTAGAGGAAACAGAGCTGCCAAAGATATAAAGAAAACGAAACCTTTGCAGCATGGGTGGAAATGTAAATAAATTAATACAGCCACTAGGAAAAATGATGTAAAGTTCCCTTCAGAAAGTTAAAATGGAGTTCTCCTTGATTCTAAACTCTCACTACTCAACGCACCTAAATGAATTGAAGTAAGTATGTCAGAGGCCTCTGCGTACGCATGGTCACTTCGGTATCACTCACAATAGCCAAGCTGCAGAAGCAAACTAAGTGCCCATCAACCAGGGCACAGGCAAAGTCAATGTGATAGCAATGTGATAGCAATGTGATATGTACACACTGCAACCATTCAACTGCTAAGACAAGATCCAGCCATTCGAGACAGTGTGATTGAAGTAGGAATCCTTGTGTTCAATGAAAAAAATAAGCCAACTATACAAAGGCAGGTATCATGTGATTTCACTCACTCATATGCCAATCTAAAAAGGGTGATTTTTTTTATTAGAGTTGAACACAAAATGGAAGTCACCAGAAACTAGGAGGGCTAGTGGGGAGAAGCTGTGGGGAAAGGTAGTAAGCACCAGGACAGATAGGAACAAGATGTCTATAGATAATGGTGAGGATGTCTATGGATATGCCTCAAAAAGCTAGAAGAGAATATAGGAAGCTCTTACTAGAAATAAATAATAGATGCTTGAGGATAATATATTTAAACATTATATAATTACATATCATGCAATGTACATGTGTCCAAATTTTACATATCATACCATCAAGTGAACATTTTGTGCATTAAGTGTACATCTTTTACAAGAAAGGTAGAGTCAGAGTGCTCCCACTGCAACTGCTTATACTCACAGTTTTAACCAGCAAAAGCTTTCTTAAAAAGAAAAATAAGAGCTTTTGTTTAGGTGCTGTTTAGTTGTTAAGATTCTCAGTTTCTGTTTTGTCTTGTTTTGTTTTGTTTTGTTTACAGCAGGTCAAATCTACAGCATCTGTCACTACATTGCACATTGCTAAGAAGGAGGACTCAAGGAAGTATAGAGCAATATCTGGAATATTGAGTCGTAAAAACCAGATAAAGTCTTTACCCAAATATTAAAGCTCTGTCTCTAAGTACTAAGAAACTGGGAGAAATAAATTATACGGCCTTTCCACTTCAAAAATAATAAGATAACCAGCGGAGCAAAGAATGCACCGGGGGATGAATGTAATTAAATAGCTGGCTCAAATAATGCACATTTGCAAATCTTAAGAAAAAAATCTTTAAATTATTTTGAGCATAAGCTGAGAGTTAATAACGTAGTTCGAGCCTCTCCCGGGCTTCCCTGAAGGCTCCTTGGCGCCACCTAGTGTCAACCGTCACTAATGACACAACTAATGTCAAAATTTTAACATCTTTGTCGATTTCTCCTTTTCCTTAGAAAAATAAGCTTCCATGGGGTTGGGGCTGGAGGATGCAGGCTCCTTCTTCATAATATGAGCTGTGAAGAATTCCTGTTCAACAAAAACTGCCTAATAACAACTATGCATGCACATTCGTACCACCACACCCCCCAAATCCAACATATGCCGCTCTTTCCTGCCATACAATTATTTAGTACCTCCTTTGTACCAGACCGTGTATCATGGGCCAGTCTCTACACTCTGGTGAAGAGAAACGCATAACAAGTACAATATAATATACCAGGTATTTATTGCCTAAATGTGCTTTTATGAATAATAGCATCTGTCCAAATAGAGAATAACAGAAAGGGGAATGGTTTGCAGAATAAGTAGCCTTCCTGGTGGCTTTTCAGGATGGTGATAGAGGGTCTTCCAGGAGTTGAACATGACATCTCTGTGAGATGTGACGGAGAGAGGTAGATAATGAAGTTTGAGTGGCCTGGTCCTAATTCTTCTGCCTCAGTCTCTGTGTCTCATCCTTGTTAAACTGGAATGAGAGCAGTGTCCTTCATGTACAGTAGCTGTGGTAACGAAGGAAGTTAGTAAATGGAATGTGCATAGAAGTAGCTGTCACACGCTGAGTGTCCAGTACTAATTGGCTATGACTATATGGGCTGGGATGTAATCTCTTGGACCAGCATAAATGAGAACTGAGATGCCACTCTGATTCCAGAACATCAGATCGACCCAGTCCAGCGGTAATCATAGACAGTAATTCACTTATTTCATCTAAAGATATGATGGAGTCATCATTTTCCTCTTTGTAGCCTTTATATGAAAAAGAAATGTTTCTAGAACTTTCTCTTGCTCTGAGGTGAGTAATGGTTAGTGGGGACTGAGCGTATTGCTATGAATAACTTTGTGGTTCCTACAATCTCCTCTGTCAGTACAGAGTGGGTTTGGCAAGGTGAGCATAAAATGTCATTAAAATGCCCTAACTCAAGGCACTATCTAAGTGGTTCTGTGTGTTTGTGCCTCTTGTGAATCTTGTTATGTTCTTATCTTCTACAATCAGGAAATTAAGGATAAAGAGGAGAGAAACAAAGGCCGAGGGAGAAAATATAAATAGGAGAGAGATGAAATAAATTCACTGTGTGCTTGTGTCCTAGCGCTTTCTGTTTATTAAGCCTATTTTATTAGCAGATACACCCATGCGAAGGTCATATTTTTCTTCACTGCTTAGAATGTTGGATGTGAAAGTAAACATCAAGGAGTTGTAAAAGCTTACCCAAAGCTACACAGCTGGCAAATGGGAGGGAGCTGCTTCTACTACAGCTTGACCACTAGATTCACTCTCATCCACAAATCACCAAGCTTCTCCCTAATCCCGGAAGGATGAGCCAACCAGGCTCAGCTTCCCAATCAAATGAATCATGTTCTAGTATCCTGTCCTGTTTGCCCATGGGTTAAGTGGTTACTCGGTCAAAATGCTAGAATTTGGCAAGATGACAGAAATAATCTATGCCTGTACCAGTCATTTGGTGATTTCATTTCAGTAAAAATCAAGTATCACTTCTGCTTTAAAGTTTCACCTTCAGCAAGGGATGTAAACTTTCCTCTGGTAAAGGCTTGGAAACAGCTGCCAAATATGCAAGATTTCTTTCCCCTCTATGGTCAAAGAGGTGAAATTTCTGTGCAAGCAAGATACTTTGAAGAGTCTGGGTCAAAATCCAAGAATTATTTTTCTTATCAAAAAATTACTGTTTTACTCTATCTCTGTTGTATCTTCAGCGACTTCCTTTTCTACTACATATGTATGTTTCATCTATGTCCACTGTATCCCAAACCAGCACAATTCTTTCTGATCTCAGAAGCTAAGCAAGGACAGGCCAGGTTAGTACTTGGATGGGAGATAAATGTTTACAACATGGCAACTTTGAGAGCTAAAAGCCTCTGAGCTATAAAACTACAAAAGAAAGAAATGTAACCTAGTATTGAGAGGGATTCTTGGGAAGCATGGTCGGCTCTACAAAAATGTTTAATGTGGTCAGTTTAAAGCCCCCTGTGTACATTCTAGATAAAACCAGTCTCATGGGTAGCCAAGTGTACATCAAAACAGTACAGTGGGTGAGTCCTGCTACACACAGGAGAAATCTCAGATAGACAGTGCAGTGGGTGAGTCCTGCTACACACAGGAGAAATCTCAGATAGACAGTGCAGTGGGTGAGTCCTGCTACACACAGGAGAAATCTCAGATAGACAGTGCAGTGGGTGAGTCCTGCTACACCCAGGAGAAATCTCAGATAGACAGTGCAGTGGGTGAGTCCTGCTACACACAGGAGAAATCTCAGATAGACAGTGACAGGGGACATACGGACTTTCAAAACGGGTACCTTTCTAAGTCAAATTTGACTCATCGTGTGCCTAATCTGCATGTTTTCTTATGTCTCACTTTTGTTGAAGTTATCTGAGTCACTATTTTGATTTAAAATTTAAAAAAGAAATTCTCTCTGCAGACACCTGGCAGGCTGAGTCATTTGGTATTTTTAAACCTGGAGTTTCTTAAATAGAAATGTAACTTTAGACATCTAAAGACATGAGTCAGAAATGTTTTTATAGCTCCATTTTCTTACAAAGACAAGAAATTTTAGAGGTTTTCCCCTTAGCATCACATAAATATTTTTAAGTTTATGTTACACTGTGTAGCACAGGAGTAAATTAAAAATAATCTCTTAGGTTACGGATCTGAGCATCTAAGTGAGGAGGAGCTGAAATACATTAATTTTATTGAACACAGGATGTATAACTTCAAGGATCAGGGGGAACTGGAAACTTAATAATTATAGTAGTTGAAAATTAACCAGGTTTTTACAAAATAGGAAGCCACAATCCAGAACGTAAAAACAGCGTATAAGTGAGAGTCAAGCCAAATGTCTGATCCATCAGGATGGATCCTGTTAGAATTTAACCACAAGACTCTAATAAGCTTT
The DNA here is from genome assembly GCF_008632895.1 of Mastomys coucha. Lineage (NCBI taxonomy): Eukaryota > Metazoa > Chordata > Mammalia > Rodentia > Muridae > Mastomys > Mastomys coucha. The sequence goes on along the minus strand of NW_022196900.1, from coordinate 49,276,689 downwards.
CAGAAAGCACAGAAATTACTTCTGATTAGAGAACCTTGTACAAAGTGCCTAAAAGGCAGTGTTTGTGAGTAGATAAAACCAAGACCATATACACACAGGTCTAGGTCTGAGAGAAACAGTAAGAAGAAATTCTCAGTTTTAAGAAAAGCCTGGTTCTATATACTATACAATTAACTGCTTCTGAATTGTAGTTAAGACTCCCAGCCTCATATTCCAACCTATTCAGTCTTTCTAATCTGTTTCTTTCTAATTTATCATTTCTAATAAAAGCAATATCAAATAACAACAACAAAGTTATTCCATATTTTAGTGAATGGGATTAGTCATGTACTACATCAGCAGAAGCATGGACAGCCTCTGAATCTGTTACTTCTGCCACACTCCCGGGATCACCTTCCATTGCAACCAGTCTCCAATGGAAGGCAGTATGCAAACTCGGAGTGAACTCAATCATATGCTAAGCACAGTCTACCAAGATTCCTCTGAGTCTTCCTTCTGTCCCATAACATTCCCAGCCCCTGGCTGTGCATCAAGAGTGTGTCCTAAAGTCCCTGAGATCAACCCTCAAACAAAAGAATCAGATACAGTGTGACTTATGGATTCAGTGAAGGTTGGGACAGGGGGAAGCATCTAGAGTCAGCCAAGGTGAAGGTTCTCAGGGAATTCAGCATAGCAATCTCCCCTAGAAGGAGGAGGGATCCTCTTCCTTCTTTATCCATTCTCCCATTCCCTGTCCTCTTGAAGACACCTCTCAAATAATCCACTCGCCCACAAGTATTGTTTTCAGACACTGTGTTTTGAGAAGTCATTCTGAGATAGAATGATCTTTATAATTATTGATCTATGTAATTATGATCTGTGGAAACCCAAGAGTCTAGCCTTGGGGAAAAAATCATGAGTGGAAATCACTAGTGAAATATACTGTTCATAAAAAGGGTTGTATAAACAATATACAAGCCAAATGAAAAAGGATTAAACTCAACGAACAGCAATTTCTAACATTAACAAGCGAGAAAACCAAAAGCAGCTTCAAGTTATGGTGCCTGACAAGATGTTCCTCTAAAAAATCAAGCCTCAGAGTTTTGCAAGTACCAAGGCAGCCTGACAGCCAGACATGTTCAAAGGAGCAAATTCAAGCCCTCGATGAACTTTATTGATCCAAAAGTGTTTAAGAATATCTGACTTCATCAGTCCTTAATGCCTTCATTAATAGTTTGTGAATAAGGCGTAGTCACAGGTAAAAGTAGGATGTCTGGATTTGCCCACTGTTTACTGACAAGGCCTTAGAAAACAGAATTGGCTGCTATTGTTATTGTTTTAATTAATTCTCAGTCCACAAATTCAGGGCTGGAAGAATCTTCATTACACAAACTTATCTACTATACGGGAAGTTGTCCCCATGATATTTGAACTGTTAAAATTTTGCACAAAAAAAAATATGTAAGAAATATAAATTCCTAAAACAGGAACTGCCCATTTTAGGATAGAAAAAATGTATCTTCTGAATTCTTGTTTAAAAAAAAAAAAAAACTTTTCTAAAGACTCGGTTACTATTCATTGTGCTCATTCCAAAGTCTCAATAACTAAGAATAATCTCTGTGGAAAACCAAAGGTTTAGCCAAGGAAATGAGGCCACGTGAGCCTGTGGTAATAAGTCACAGAATCTTTGGTTTCTACCACTGGGAAACCCAGACTTCATGTGCTCAGTGCTCTTTACAAGCCATGCACCTTGCTAGGCATGGGAACTGAACAAAGCAGTTGGCTGGTGTTAGAAAAGAGAAATGAAAGAAGAGAAGACAAGGAAAGAAATCAAATGGAGAAATGAAAGAAGAGAAGACAAGGAAAGAAGTCAAATTGAGATTGGGATCAGGGAATAGCTCTCTGAGGGAGTAATAATTAAACTGATCCTGAAAGAAAGAATAAGAAGCAGACAGGTGACCAAACACTGATGTCACAATGGAGCCCAGAGGGATTTGAAAAGGGAATGGATGTGAATCTAGTGATCAAAGCCAAGTGAAGAGATTGAGAAGAATCTGGAGACACAGGTAGAGAGGTGCTTAGGCAAGTCCTCGAGGTCATGTTAAAGTGTTTGGGTCTTGTGTTAAATGCAGCAAGAATCTCAGTCAAATGAATGCCAAGGTCAAAGCAAACAGAAACCAGCTTTCCTGGCACCCATTCTCGAACCTACAGCTGCCATGGATTTTACCATGAAACAGCTGGTTTCAAAGTCCTGTATTAAAACTGCCCGTTCAGAGTTAATTCTTTTGTGAATTACTCTGATCATAAAGAACAAGGATCCAGGCTAGATGTGAAATGCAAAGAGAATCTTAGCTATGCCACTCAATGGGGCTGGATCAGTGTGTCATTCACAGAGTTCTGTTTGAGGTGGTGAACACTTCTTCTGTCCAGAAGGCAAGCACAGGGGAGGCCATACTCCAGGGAAAAGCAACAGAACATGGGCTTTCCATAGTATAGTGTCTGCTGGATGTTGTCCAGGTTGTCTCCAGTGTCCATGTCGGCTCCACAGCTAATTAGAGTTGCCTCTTACTCACAGCTGTGGAAAAGGTCACTGCTCTGGGGACTTGGCTAAGGAGGGAGCATGTCGTTGAGTTTGAAGACAAATAAGACACTACTCTAAAAGGTTCAAACTCAAAGGGAATACGGAGGTCAAAGATCCCCTGGGAGTCTTGCACTCAGGTTCAAGGGCACCAACTGGACTGGATAGTGGGTCAAGAGCCCAAGCCTGAAGGACTGACTGATTGGGACTAGGCATGGACATGGTATGATGGGGCAGTCTGAGCCAAGAAAAAGCTAACTTACAGTGACAAATACCCATCTGTACATATGGAATACATATGCAAAAACACTTAAAGATAACTTACCTCATGGGTGAGTCCCTGTCTTCATCTGTGCTATCACGGAAGACCCATCTTGGCTCCAATGACAGTCCTGATGTAATGGTCACACAGATGGCCCTGACTAGCCAAATGGGTCACAGAACAAAACCAAAAGTCAGAAATCTGTGAAACGGGCATATAAAGAGGAAAGGGGATGGGAGGGGAGGTGTAAAAGGTGAGCCAGAGTAACCATAATTCATTGTATAGATCATGAAATCATCAAAGAGCTAACTTATTTAAAAGATACATTCCGTACTTACATAAGATTGTCAAGGAATAAAAATATTGTTTCAACATGCAGAGATCCACAGAAAAGCATTAAATGGGACTCAGTGAATCCTATGGAAGAAGAAAGGAAGGAATGATCATAGGAGCCAGAAAGGTCAAGGGCACCACCAGAAAACTCACAGAATCAACAAATGGACTCCTAAGGGCTCACTGAGACTGAACTGACAGTCAGGGAGCTGTGTGGGTCTAAACTAGGGCCTCTGTATATATGTTATAGTTTCGTAGCTCAGTGTTTTTTAGAACTAACAGAGGAACTTGGGGCTGTTTCTGAAGCGCTTGTCTGCTTTTGAGACCCTTGTCCTCCGACTGATTTGCCTTGTCCAGCCTTAATAGGAGGAGAGGTACCTCTTAGCAAAGCTTGATATGCCACGGTTAGTTGATATCCCAGAGAGCCCTTCCATTTTCTGAAGGGAAACAGAGGAAGAGCGGTTGGGGAGGGAGGAGGGACTGGGGGGAGAGGAGAGAGGGGAAATACTGTGTTCGGGATGCGATATGTGGAAGAATACGTTGATTTAAAAATAAATGAATAAAAAAGTATTGTTTAAGAAAATTACATTCTAGATTACGTAAAGTGAATTTTAAATGAAATGAACTAACCTTAAATTTTATTTATTTTTAAACAAATTGCATTACACTAAATTTTTTTCTTATTTGAAAGAGCCGGAAAGAGTTAGAAAAACTATGGCCTGTGGCTGAATCTTGGGCTCAGCCTATTTCTGAAAGTCATTTTTTATTGGAAGATGGAAAAAAAGAAGTGAAAACTTCTCAAAAAAATGATAACTGTGTTCTCCAATAGCTGAATTTTCAGCAATGAACAACCGTTGTTTATACATTTATTTTAGAGATATTTATTACTAACACCTTCCAGTCCCAGAAAACAACAAAAGCAATGTACAGCCTAGTAAATCAGAATTATAAAGCAGAAGAAAAAAGACTCTTTCTATTACCATAGAGTTCTTCTTATGTCTGAGTCTCTCTCGAAATGACTCTCAGCTTATCAGTTGAGTTGACCCAGGTGTGGCCACTCTGCAGCCCTTAGAGGTTTCCTTGTGTGGCACAATGCGTTCCCTGCAAGGAATTAGGCCGAGAGAATTGTGTCAATGGCAGTAAAAGGCAGAAGTGAGAATTTAGCTGACTCTACTACCAAGCCGTTTTATCTTGAAACTTCTGGCAGATTCTAGTTGTTTTGTGAAGGTGTTGTGGAAAAAAAGACAAGCTGCCTCAAGGATTGTTAACTTCGCCGATTTTCTTTCCGTTTGAAGAACACAACTAACAAACAGCCACTAGGTGTCCTCAAAATCAAACTAATCCTCACTTCTGCATTTTTCAGAGGCGAGTTCGACTGGACACCGGGTGGGATTTGGGAGTGGGGATAGGAGGTGTGTGTGTGGGGTTGGGGAGGGGGGGGGGGTTGATCAGAACTCCCGTGAACTCAACACTGCTCGTTGAGTGAAAAGACGTTCCCGGGAACAGCATCCGAAGTTTCCTACTGAAGGAAGGCGGGGTGATGGAGTGGAGACCCTCCTACACTGAACCGGAACAAGAGAAGCCAATTTGTAGCCGCCCTGCCTCGTAGCAACTTCACATGCGCAGAAAATATGCTCTGCGTTTTAGCTGCTTTAGTTTTCTTTTTGGAGTTTGCAAATAAGAAGGCATTGTTCGGCTACGTCTGTCCATTCGTTTTCGCATGAAGACAGTAATGCATCACCAAGTGCGCAGGCAGAGTCGGCCGACTCCACCCCAATTCCCTTCCATCCCGACACTCTGATGGTCTTTTCCAGCTCTTCCCCACTCCCCCGCATCTCTCCCTGCTCTATTTCTTCTTTACAGTTTTCTCCTAAACGGTGTCGAAATCTACCCCCTTTACACACACAGTGTGCTTTCATGGTTAAAATATGAATATTTACATAGCCAGTGGAAATAATATTTCTTGACTTTGGAAAGTCAATGAAAGGGTAAACTAAAAGGAAACAAAAGGAAGAGGTGCTAGAGAGATGGTTCAGTAGTTGAGGTCCTGTTCCGGGCACCCACATTGGCAGCTCACCACTACCTGTAACTCTAGTTCCGGGGGAACGAAGGACCTCTTCTGTCCTCCATGGGCTCTAGTGCATATACACACACGCAGGCACATATACATAAAAATAAATAAATAAATAAATATTTTAAAGTGAATAGGAGGCGGAGGAGGAAAGGAGTAGAGGTGAGAAAGCAAGCAGGTAACTGCCCAAATCACCCAAAAGTTGTGGACCATAAGGTCGCCATGGTGCGAACCAGTGGCGGGAGCTGCAAGAGGCATTTCCCTTCATCTTTCCTGCCTCCGACTCCGGATTCTTTATCATGTTTCAGGAATTTCTAATCTTACCACAGTCAGATGACTCACACCGGCTGACTGGCTGTCTAGGCTTCTAGCTAACACCTGTAAAGATAAACCCTGGTTAAAACAGCACTCATTGCAGGGTGGCCTTTGCAGATGGCCAGGGGAATTTTCAGGGTTGAGCTCAATTTTTCCCCCTAAAGGCTCACAGACCTTGATCTTACTTTCAGACATATTTGTGTCTGACAGCCAAAGGCTAATTACACACCAGGAATAACCTCCCATGGACAGTGACCTGCTTCTGCTCGGGGAGGGAGACACACGAGTACAGCAATCCTTATTTGGGGCCACAAAGGGTTTCTGTTTTGCAAGCTTCTCAGACCAACCCTCTTCCACACTCACTTCACTGCCCCAAGTTGCCTTTTAGGGGCATGTCATTTTCTCTCGCTCCCTCAAGATCAATAGAGAGGTTCTTTCTAACTAATGTTTCTCCATGCAAGGCATAAGGGAACAGTGGGCCACACAGTTGGATTCAAAATATAAATGTTAATTATATAAATAATGTCCTTCCAGGCAAGTGATAAAGAAGTAATCAAGGAGCTATATTCCTGAAGGCTTATACAGGAATAAAGCCTTATACAGAGAGATAAATCGTACATAAGCAGATAATTATAGGTCAACTCTTATTTATAAGATACTAGTTAACATTGAGCTTTTAAAAATACACTTAATCCCTTCTAGGAGTTCTATAAGCGTTAGTTAATTTAATGATTTCAACAAGCTCATAAGATACATATAATTATAAAACTAATGACCATGGAGATGCAAATTTTTCTTTAAAAATATATATATTTCTTCTGTTATTTTTTAAATTTTATTGCATTATAATGAGAAAAGTTACATGAATTTGTTAACATTTTAAAAACATACTTTAAGTAAATAGAATTAAGTCACGTTGTTTTCCTTTTGTACCCTAACTCCTCCCAGAGACCCCCCTTCAATGCTTACAATATCTTTTTATGCCATATTCTTTAAAATTTATAAAATATTATAACAATAAAAATGAGTATTATAAAAGTTGTTTGATATGAAACAACAATCAATTTAACAGTCTTATGTAGATGCTTGTCTATGGCAATACTGAAAATACATGTTTTTCTCATTATAAATTTTAAATAACTCCAAATGTATTACCTGTATATTTCAAAGTAATACATCACTACTAATATTTTCTTAAATGAAAATGAATATATAAAGTGTTTCTGTTTGTTTGTTTGCTTTATATTTAGTAGAGCTTAAAATCTTGGCCCTTACTGTGCTAATTTGATACAAGAGTTACAAATGTCAAGCAAAGCATTCAGTCTTACTTTTTGTTGTTCTATTACAAACCCCCTCTCAATTTAATTGTTTACATTTCTTTTGGGTATATAAATACTTTTAAAATATGTAAGCTGTTCTGAAAAACATAGTATAGTGTAAAAACATGAAATAAAAAATACTACTAATAGAGAGGCTGAGATAGGAGAAGAAAGATCTCAAGACCATTATGTGGTACCCGACAAGACACTGTCATGAACAAACAAGCTGAAAGTGTATATGGATTTATAATATTGGATCTATTTCTTCAACTACCAAATTAGAGAGACCATTGGATGACAGTCAATAAATTTCTAATTCCTCATATTTTTGAATTTCAATCGATTAGGATATGTTGGTAATATTACTTTTCATATTAAAATATTAAGAAAAAGTAATTTCTACTTCCTGTTGTTTTTGTTGTAAGACGTGGGATTAGGTTTGTGTGGATTTGTTGAAAGATTACTTTCTTCTTCTAGAGTGTAGTTATGCTCCTTATGTTGATGTTTTCCATCTATTATCCTTTGTAGGGCTGAATTTGTGGAAAGATATTGTGTAAATTTTGATTTGTCATGGAATATCTTGCTTTCTCCATCTAAGGTAATTGAGAGTTTTGCTGGGTATAGTAGCCTGGGCATTTGTGTTCTTGTAGGGTCTGTATGACATCTGCCCAGGTTCTTCTAGCTTTCATAGTTTCTGTTGAGAAGTCTGGTGTAATTCTGATAGGCCTGTCTTTATATGTTACTTGCCTTTTTTCCCTTACTGCT
>NW_022196900.1:49247028-49264528 GCF_008632895.1 Mastomys coucha | reverse complement strand
AACAAAAAGCCAAGGGTGTGGCTGATCACAATCTATGCATCCTTTAAAACTAAGCAGGGGTTTCCTACACTCATGCAGCCAAGCTCTGGGGCACCTGGCTATTCTTCATTGGAATCAGAACTACAGAGGACAGAGCCCCTTTCTACAGTCTTTTCTGAGAATGCCGAATCCAAAAAATTGTCTTTTTTCTTCTTGTTGAAGAAGGCCCAATCAATCTCGGGGGCACGGAGGCAATGGAAGCTTCCCTACCCTTTTGCCTGCCATCAGCATGCACCTAACTCTGGCTACAGTGTGAGCAAGAGTGATCTGTGAAATGTTCCCAGGCCTTTGCTCAAGGATGAAAAGTTTTTCCTAAGAAATTTGAAATATTGAGCAGGAAGTCAGGCAGAAGAGGGACAGGGGATTTAATTTATTCCTCTCGGAAATCCTGGAACCACTCATCCGATGTATGTAATTAAATGTGGCTCTCGGTTATTAATACTACAGGATATTTTGAAAAAGAAATACAAGTGCTTTCTGGAACCTGGCCATCTTTGTCCAACTCCCCCCACAGTCCAGTTATGATCATCTAAATATGAGAAATAGGGAGTGAGCAGAAATGAACAAAAGCATGGGAATAAAAATAAACAACTCCAGGAATTAAACGTTTTACTGCCAACATTAAAACCTAACCAGGTGATGTAAGCAAATTAAGATGAAACTGGCCAGCCTAGGCATTCCTAAGAACAATCAGAGACTGAAAGACATGAAGGAGAGAGAATCACAATAGTTCAGAAGGAGATGATGCAGGCAGGGGGACAGTTTTTCAGAGATTGCCTTCATCCGTAAGTTCATCATGGATAGTCTTAAATTTAAACAAAGACTTGATGCACACCGCAACAGATGCTAAGAACACCTGCTGTGTGAGGGCTGAGTTCCTCCCTCTGGAGACAGACTTTTATTTTAAGAAATGTGCCTTTCTCTTTCCCCAACAAGGAAGAGAATTTAGAAAAAAGGGGGTAAATTGAAGGAGGAAGTGTGATCTACAATAATTTTAATCTTTAAATCACAATGCATATTGGCAATGAAAACCATTACAGGAACCTATAGACTAGAAACAAAATCTTTATTCCTTGTGTGTCCTTTAGTGCATGAATTCTGAAACCATAAAAAAATCTAAATTGTTTTCTTTAAATAGAAAGAAATCTTAGCAGATTCAGAATCATAAGCAATCTCAGATTTGAGTTTGGCCACTCAACTAGAAGTCTACATCTCAGATGGCAGAATAGAAACAGACCTGTCTAAAAGATTTAATACTAAATCTAAAGATTTAATGCAATTTTTACAATGTTATTCAATAATATTTTGACAAGTTGAATAAAGAAAATGTGAAATTGGACTAAACAAATAGGAACACTTGGAATCTTTTTTCTCAGTTAGTTCATCTCTTTATTTTAAGCTAAAATACAGTTATATCACTTTTTGTCCCTCCTTGTCCTCCTTCCAACTCCTCCCATGTGACCTGCTCCCTCTTAAATTCATAGCCTCTTAATCTTTAATTAGTATTGTTTTGTGTAAATGTATATGTATATATACATATGTATATACATATATATGGATAATATATATATATATGGATAAGTATGTCAATACAACCTGCCAAGTCTGGTTAGTGTTGTATGTGAGTGTGTGAGTGTGTGTGTGTGTATGTGTGTGTATGTGTGTGTGTATTTCTACTGATGTAATTTTTAAAGAAAAAGAAAATCTCACTTTTTAATCTTTCACATTCAAATGTATTCCAGTAAGCAATAAATCAACTGGTTATTTGTCCTTTTAATGATTTGCTAGCTTATCAAAGATATACCCTTGTTAGCTTTTATGGGGCTTATCATCTGAAGGCAGCCTCCAAAATTAGAAGCTCATAAATTATTAGCTACATGTCTGAATGTGTAGTAGCTGACGGGAACACGTACAGATCCCCTCTCCCTTCTCATTCAGCCAGGTGATTATCCTGTATCCCCTGGAGCCATCTTGTAGCTTGGAAACCATTCTGTTGATGTGCTCAGTGAAAGGAATTTGGAAAGCATCTTCCGAAGTGGCTTGGGAGAAGCTTAGCAACCTGCTTATGACAGCCACATTCAGAAGTCACCGAGCCTACTTTTCTTTGTGTCCTGAAGACAGGTGTAGATATTAATATTTGTTTTCTACTTATATCAACTCATTTCAAATACACTGTCAGATCTCACACATCTGGATTCAGATCCCATCAATTTCGGAAGTCCAAACATTTGCTAAAAGTATAAGTTTTATACTGGGTTCTTTTTCTAAATCTGTTTTAAAATTATGTAGTAAAGGACTGGTGGAGGTGCTTCATAATTCCTGACAAAGGAAAAGTTTTCATGTACCTCAAAATTGTTCTTAAGCTCAATGTGGATATGAAGATATGTATGACAATGGAGGACAGAGGGATGATAGTTAATTTAGATATAGATGATAATTGTTGGAGAAAGGCAGATATAAAATGCTGACTTTGTGTAGACTAAAGGCTGTCTTCAAATTTCTTTCCAGGCCTAAAACCTGATATGTCTGATTATCTCAGAATTGATCAGTCTCCTGGAACCTAAAATTGTCTAACAAATTCATGTTAGAATATCTGTGGCCATTTTAAAGTATCACTAGAAAAATTTTTTCCCTGGCCAATATATAATGCTGTCATTTACACATCTGATTGGCAGAAGAACTCAAACTGAACTCATAGAAGTCACTATCACTATAACAAAGCCCAAAACATGGAGCTAAAATGGGGAAGCTAACAACAAAAGCTGAAACGTACAGGTGACACCATGTTAGTGTGATTACCACAGAGTCAGTCAAGATGTCTAAAAGTACAGAAAGTCAATGCTGCTGGTACGCTTAGAGGTTCAGAGAGTGAATCCACCTCTGGCGAATCCAATGCCCAATGGGTGTACATATATGCTGACTACTGCTTTACTCATTCGAGACTAGAAATCTTCTCTTCACTTTCCCTAGGAACTGTAGGCTTGCATTTCCCCTCGTATTCATATTGAGCATGTGGTCCCCAAAGGTTCCACCAAAGGGAAAGAAGGAAGGAAGGGAGGAAAGACAAGAGAAGAAAAGAGCAGAAGGGCAGGGAGAGGAGAGAGATGGCAGGTGAGGGGAGGAAGGAGGAAGACAAGGAGGAGGAGGAGGGGGGGAAGAAACCAGTGTGTGAATAAGAACAAAGAGTATGCAGGCAGAGTTCAGGCAACAGCGTGTAATTTGTCACTTCCTGTGCTATGTTATCCTGAAAACAGTTTAGAATGGTTACAATAAGCAAAGCCCATGCCAGCCTTTGAGGGACAGATGTGTGAGAAAGGAAGAAAGGTTGTTGGGCCGAGCTGCTCAGATATTTAATTTGTTTGTTACTGGCACAAACCCTAGCCTATGCTTCCTGTTGTGAGATGCAACCCAGGATTAAACATTGTTGAGTCAGAACTGAGGCAGCACCCTCTGGGAGTCAGGGTACACTTGCAGCTGATCAGTGGTTGGTGGTTGACTCGGTGCTGTATAATCAGAGCAAGGAGAACTAGGAAGCAAGGGCCCTGTGAGACACTTATAAAAGAATGACAGACAGTTGCTGCATCTAAGTATCTCTCTGGAGATTACAGCAAATCTGCCCGTCAAACACCACAGCACATTCACTCAACCACTCGGCGTTTAGGATGTAGCACCTGTATACACCAAGAACTCAAGTAAATTGTACATATTTCTCTTTTCCATTCACAAGCAGTTTTTTTCCAAATGAGGTGGCTTTTTTTTTCTGTTTTAATTCCAAACCATCTTCATCATTTACTTTGACACTAAAGAAAAACTTCCTGTCGTCCTTGGCCAGTTCTTTTTCTTGTTACAGATGACAGAGTAGACTTCATCATATTGTACAATGACAGTATTGGTGGTGTTATCCAGTAGTCTCACAGAAGTGACCTGGCCTCTGGATCTTCATCTACTGCACAAACTCCAATGAAAAAAAACAGCCATTTGTTTATTGCCGTGGATTACTGTTACAAAACACTTGCTCAGACTTCAGTGGGCACTGCACAAGGCTAGGAACACACACAGATGAAAGAGTTACTTCTGTATGGCATTGTCAGAGATGTACACACAGGCAAAATCTTTATAAAAACAGAAAGAGCCATGGGCGTTTCTTACCTAATACTGAACTTTTATCAAAGAATTTTTCTTTCCAACTTGCTGTTTCAAATAAATGTTAACCATCCAGTGTCTCCTCTCTTCCTTCAGGATATGCAAACCACAGAATTCCGATGACTCATCCCCAAATAGCTTATGAATATGCCAGGGGCGGAAGGGCATGTTGTTGGGTTCTTTAAGACTTCCTGTCAAACTGAAAAAAAAAATAATAATTGAGACCCTGAGCATATGAAAATATTTGGGACAAATTGTGAGAAATAATAAGAATCTAAACCTTTGTAGTTCTCAGCTTAGCAACAGCTTGCCTGACATGTCCAGTTGCATCCTGTTTCCTATGCATGTGACTCCTCAAAATAATAATCCAACACTAATAGCAAAATGCTTTCATCATCAAAGCTGCTACCATCTGTAAAGTTTTAGACTTCTTGGAAGAACCTTAACGAAAAGAAATTATGAAATAGACATACTGTTGTGTGTCTTTAAAATAAATAGCCAGGATCTAATGTATGGAGTTACAAATCTGCATAAAGCATTGTACTGGCTAGTTTTTATATCATCTTGATACCAGCTGGAGTCATTAGGAAGGAGGGAACCTCAGGTAAGAAAGTACTCCATACAGACGGACCTGTGTGCGTTTCCTTGCTTGAGATTGGTGTAGGAGCTCACTGTGGGTGGTACAATCCCTAGGCAAAGGGTGTGTGGGGGTGGGGGTAGGAGGGAATGATAGATATCCTGGTACTCTAAGAGAGTAGAGTAAGCAAGCCAGTAAGTAGCATTCCATTATGGCCTCTGCATCAATTCCTGACTCAAATTCCCTGGGTTGTGTATTATGAGTTGTAAACTGAATTAAACTCCTCCCCAAGTTGCTTGTGGACATAGTGTTTCATCACAGCAATAGAAAATGAAAGGCCAGCGAGTGAATCAGTCCACAAAACAACTGTGCTGGCTTCCCTGTCACTCAATAATGGGTCGCAAGGTCCTGGCTTCCCGTATTCAGATTAAGGGTGATAGTAATATTGTCTGGGGGACTTGAAAAGGATTGGATTAGCAGGGTCTGAGACAAAGCTCAAAAAATGAACTCTCTGGTGTAGTCTCACCGGTGATAACCCTGGATGAAGCCATTGAGTAAGGCTGGAGTGATGCCTTCCAACAAGCGCAGCGCTGGAGCAGGCCGTTGTATTGCTGTAGTTTTAAAACACAGGTTCCAGAGCCAGTCAGGGCAAACTGCTGTGTCCCTGTCCAGCTTCTCAGCTGCACAGCCACCAGAAAGTCACCTAGACTTTCAACCTCAATTTTTAACTGAAATAAAAGATAACTAGTAGTAACAGGCCTTCTTAGAGAGTCATGGCACCTTCAATGCATAGTGGGTGTAGCAATAATCTGCTGTGAAGACAAGTCAGTAAATTGCTCTGCAATAAAATAAAACTGGAAGGTTCTGGTTTCTCCAAAAACAAATATTAAAGCAAAATAAATGTCAACAATGCCAGGTTTTACAATCCTTATCCCTGAGAGCAGCCTAACTTAGAAAATAAACAAATGAAAAGTTTGTTTGATGTAGTTTACATGGGATCAAAATATTTGTGCAGATCTTTCCAGATCAAGATATAGGTCTTCTTGAAACAAATTTATTTGCCATGTTTCCTTTTTCTTATAGAGGAAGGATACAACCAAACAACTTAAAAATATTTCAAACAACAACTCTGTACTCAAAAGCCACTTGGAGCTTGAAAAGACTGTCCAAACTGAGGAAAGCTGGGAGCAGGCCAAGTGGCCCTTCCCAGGGAAGAGAACACCAACTCAAATAAATGGTCAGCCCTGAAAGCATACATGCATGTAACAATATATGGATCTGTTATATACAATATGTTATATTTAGAAATATATATGTATGTATGAATACATATAGGCATGCATCACAATTAGTGGAAAAGGAGGCCATTAATTTGAATAAGAGCTTTGGGAGATACATGGGAGGGTTAGGACAGAGGAAAGAGAAAGGAGAAACATTTTAATTAAATAAAATTTAAAAAAAAAAAAAAAGACTGGCAATACCCAGCTGTCCTTGGCATTTATCCATCTCGCTTCAGGGTCTGCCTCATCCCAGATCATCTACCATGAAGATGCCACACCTCTGCCATATATAAAATAAATAAAATAACACCTGTCTACCTTATTATATACTAGATGTAAATAGTATGGTTTTGATTAATAAAATATAAACTACCTTTCTCATTTTAATTTTATTTTAAAACTTACAGCACTTTGACTAATTCCATTCAAAATTCTGAAAAAGATATCTGAAAAGAAGCAAAAATTCTCTTTCTTTCTTTCTTTCTTTCTTTCTTACATACCAAAAGATATAGAGAATGTCGAGAAATAATGAAGGCAAAACTTTCAAATCATGGAGAAACACTATATTTTCTTGTCTTGACAAGAGTTAATCACAGGACTACATACTAAGTAGGTTCATGTGTTAAAAAATGAAATACCAAGTATTTCATTCAGTATCCATTCTATCCAATATTCAGTTGACATGACTATGCTCCTATTCCCACTCAATTAGTACTTAATTTGAAGATCACTGGACTGACTGGTCTAGCCAAAGCCATCAATAGCTTCCTAGAGTTAGATGTCAGTGTCAGTACCATCCCACAGAGGCTGAAATGGTAAGAACAATGCAAAGGTGTTAATCTATGATGTTGTTCCTAGCAAAGTATTAAAATTGGAAATAGACCTACCTGAAGACCCAGCTATACCACTCTTGGGCATATACCCAAAAGATGCCCCATCATGCCCCAAGGACGCATGCTCCACTATGTTCATAGCAGCCTTATTCATGATAGCCAGAAGCTGGAAACAACCCAGATGTCCCACAATAGAACAACAGATACAGAAAATGTGGTTCATTTACAAAATGGAATACTATTCAGCTATTAAGAACAAGGACATCATGAGTTTTGCAGTCAAATGGGTGGCACTAGAAAATATCCTGAGTGATGTATCTCAGACCCAAAAGACATGCATAATATGTACTCACTAATAAGTGGATATTAGCCCAAAAAAAGTACAGAATACCCACGACACAATCCACAGAACTCAAGAAAGGTAACAAGCTCCAAAGGGCCCAAGCCAGGATGCTTCAAGCCCACTTGGGAGGGAGAAGAAAGCAGAAGGCAGAGGGAGGAAGCTGAGTGGGAGAAGGAAGAGGGTGCAGGGGAAAGGGAGAACATGATCAGGTGTTGGTGGTGGGGACCAGGAATGAAGCCCGAGGGCCCGAAGAATGAATAGAAATATAGTCCACCTCCAGTAGAAAGACAGGGGCATCGGGTGGAGCAATGGGGTTACCATCCTACAGTCAGGAACTCTGACCCGGGGATATTCTTGTCTGGGAGGAACTGCAGGGACAAAAATGGAGAGGACAGTGAGGGAAAGGAGGTCCAGTGACAGGCCCAAATTGGGATCCATCTCAAGGGGAGGCACCAGGGCTTGACACTATTACTGGTGCTGTGGTGAGCTTACAGACAGGAGCCTAGCATGGCTGCCCTCTGAGAGGCCCAACAAGCAGCTGACTGAGACAGAGGCAGATACTTGCACCCAACCAATGGTCTGGAGTCGGAAACCCCTGTGATTGAACTGGAGGAGAGGCTAGAAGAGGTTAAGGAGGATGGCCCCATGGGAAAACCAGCAGTCTTAATTAACCCGAAACCCTGAGATCTCTAGGAGACTGAGCCACTAACCAGGCAACACACACCAGCTGGTCCGAGGGCCCCGACACATATCCAGCAGAGGACTGCTGGGTCTGGCCTCAGTGAAAGAAGACACACCTAGCTTTGAGAGACTTGGGATCCTAGGGATTGGGAAGGTCTGGTGAGGTGTGGGAGGGGTGGGATATCCTCTTGGAGATGAAAGAGGAGGAATGGGATGGGGAACTGTCAGAGGGAAGAATGGGATGGGGATAATGACTGGACTGTGAGGAAAGATTTAAGATAATTTTAGAAGAATTTAAAAATTGATGCCAATTAACCACAGGGCATTAGATGTCATGTTTCCTGTCCTAAATACAGTGCCTTTGAAAGTGGAAGAAAAAAAAATGCCACATATGTTGTGCCACCTATGTTTCCATATAAAACAGGAAAAAATATAACATAAAGACAAATGGAGTATTTTTTATGATGTGGAGGATAGAAGGAACCTGAGAAGGCCAGGGCCCCTCACAACTCTTCAAACTTCCAGAAGAGAACTTCCTAAACAGACCTAAGATGGACTCTTTCAGGCAATTCCACAGTCAGATGGTCCCCTCCCAAGCATGTCACAGCATCTCCACTAAAGGTGAGCTGGAGACAACCTCGAGATTCCCGTCTGCTAGCAGAACAGCTGGTGCATCGGAGCCTCACAGGACACAGACTCATTAGATTAAAAGAAGAAATGAACACCAACAAAAAAACAAAACAAGACATACAGATGGCGACATGCCAAACACTTGTAACTTGGTATTTCCAGCCAATGGCACCAAGCTCCCCAGAGATTACCCAACTTACTTCTTACACTCTAAAACACTCCTAAAATTATAGCCACTGACACTTGGGCAGTCATCCGGAAGGTTCAGTATCCTCTGACACATACTCCACTCCCAGCCACTCCTCTGCCGACACTATGACATAGGCAGGAGGCCCTCAGTTCACTCAGCTCAGAGATAACAGGCAGCAAAGGGTACCACATGCCCTTAAAAGCATCTGAAAACCGTTGTCTGGCATCACAGATACAGGAGGTTGTTTCCTCACAGGGAAAACATTTTTTTTTTCTCAAAGGCACCACATTAAGTCTCAGGAAGGCTGTGTCATGCTCTGGCTTCATGTAAATGTAATGCACGTCTGTCACCGCATTGGAAATTTGAATCTAACAAAATTCCCCTGGGGATAATAGATGACCAAGGAATCTCAAAGAGGATTAAACCAAAGGCATACCAGACACAGTAGTATGCAACCTGGTTTTTTTTTTTTTCTTGGCATATTCAAACAATACTCCTCCCCATCTTCCATGGTATGCTCCACATCCTACTATACCACCACCCTGCACCTCCGACGAGCTAGGAACAATGATGGTCATGTAGAATGTTTTCTTCCAGACGTAAAGAAACAAGTGAGTGAATAATTACAGGAGGAAAGAAAAGAAATGACAAAGGAAGAGAGGAGATGCACTTTTTGGTCAATCAGTATTTATTCTATGACTATAACTTTTATGATTATTTTGTGTATAGTCACATCTTGCATCTAAAACTAAGCCTATGAAGTTTGACTCTGTACAATGACAATGCCTTGGCTAAATTTAGTCCAGGTACTCAGATGAATTTAAAAACCTCCATACATATTAAAATACTTCTAAGTTGTTCAAGATAAAAATAAAGACATCGCCGGGCGTGGTGGTGCATGCCTTTAATCCCAGTACTTGGGAGGCAAAGGCAGGCAGATTTCTGAGTTCAAAGACAGCCTAGTCTACAGAGTGAGTTCCAGGACAACCAGGGCTATACAAAGAAACCCTGTTTCGAAAAACCAAAAAAAAGAAAAGTTCGAGGCTGGCCTCGAACTCAGAAATCCGCCTGCCTCCCAAGGGCTGGATTAAAGGTATGTGCCAACACTGCCCAGCTAGACATCAATTTTTTTACTAAGGAATGTTGATCATGGGAAAATGATCAGAGAAGGGTACACTAATTATTCAATAACTAATTATTGGTTGTGTAATTCCAAATGGTTTGGCCTGAAACATATATACAAGTAATATCAGACTGACCAGTTGTTGGTACATAAAAATGACGAATGAAAAAAAGACATCATGAATCTGGGAAAGAGCAAAGAAAGGTATGTGGGAAGCTTTGAAGGAAGGAAAAAGGAAGGTGGAAATGATGTAATTAATTATATTCTTATCTCAAAAATATAAGAACTAATTTTGCAGCATTAGGTTTGTAGGAGTTGCAAACAACTCATAATGAAAGATGAGTGAAAGTTTTGAAATGTTAAGAAGGAAGAGAATTCATGGGAAGTAAAAACACATAAATAAATGCATAAATGAGCAAGAGAAAAAGCAAAAGCAGGTGGGCAGGTATAAACTGCTGGGGCTAGAATAAACGATAGAAAAGAGAAGTTACGGGGGTGGGGGAAATGTGTTTGTATGATAAAGTACTTCAATTAGTACTAGGAGTGATCGGAATGAAGGGCCTGACCTGAAATGGCCTGCTCTTGATTGCAAGCACTGATAATATGTAGTAATCAATTGGCACGCATGCAGGAAGACAGGAAAAGAATAAAGAAAAAGAAAAACCTTGAGGGGCCAGCAAGGCCAGTTGGGGATAACTGGCAAAACTAAGGGCAACAGAGTAGAAAGGTTAACTGTGGAGCCAGCATGCACACAGAGCGAGCTGGCGGGGGCACCAGAAGTCTCGAAAGCCACTTGCGTTTAGCAGTCCTAACAAATGTGTTCATCATTTCCTTATGTTTCCCTGCTGATTTTACCACCTCCTCGAAGGCTGTTTGCTCACAGCCGGTACTTACAAAACACTTGCTGATTGAAAGGGTGGGCATGATAGAAACTTTGACAGAGACTTTCTGTGCAGCTTGGGTGAGAGATAACTCAGTTCCTGCATGGGCTTCTTTAAGGAACCCAGGCCTGTGTATTGCTTTGAGCTCATTTTGTAGTAGCCCAAGCAAAGAAAGTCAGTGAGAATGGCCTCCCAACCGGGACAAAGCTGACTGCTTATCTTTCTCTGCAACTGTGGTTGTTTGACTTAAAAACAGATTGCCCTTTGCTTGCTTCATGGTCTGCTGCACCGCAGGAGAAATGTCTGTGATCACCATTCTGTTGTGACTCATCTCAACGAGGAACACTGCAAGACACCAAAGACAGACACCAGATACCTCACATCCCCAGAAAAATGAGCATGGAGCCCACAGTACAGAGTAGAAATGCAGGAACTTTACAACCTGGCTGACTTTTTTAAAAAACTTAATAAAATGCAAAAGAAGAAGGAGGGAAAAGAGGAGAGGAAGAGGAAGAAGGAGAAAGTGAGGTAGAGAAGAAGAAACATATTTGGTAATGCAGGGGGTGGTAAATGACAAGACAATGTGGGTCCATTTCAGAGATCTTTTCACTTAAAAACTGTTTATCATGACAATGTATACAAATTCTTTTCTTTTGCTTTTTCCTGGAGAAAGTTAAAAAGGTATTACTCTCTCAAATGGGGGTATTCCTAATTTGTCAACGTGATGGCCATAAAATATACCATTACTCATTTATGTGGTAGCATAAAAATTCACTTATTTATTGATCAAACAAAAAAGCTGCCTACTTGCTCCTCTCTTCAGCTCTGATGAGCTATGTCATAGGATGTCTGTAAACATCAAACAAGATTAGACAAGATTATTTTGATCAGAATCAGGACAATATTCTAGCTACCCAAAGAAACCCTCTCAGGAGAAGGTCATCAAACAGGAAACAAAAACAGAAGCTTTGTAGAGTTATTTTCTTTTTAAGAATGAATGTGTATCTGAGAAGGCAGGAAAGTCAGGGGAATTCTCAGAGGCCAAAAGTGAGGAGAAATCACATAACCCACAGAGCCATGCAAGGACCTGAGTCAGCATTTGCCTTGTGGGTCTGTGTGACTCAGGAGGACCAAGGACTCAGTGCCAATAAGTTGAAAAAACACCCCAAACCTGGGATTCCCAAAAAGAAACGGTGTCAAAGGCACACTGAGAAACACGCCCATGTCACCTTTATAGTCAGTGTGTGAGAAAAGAAAACCTGCATCAGAAACCTACAGGCAAAACCCTTCAACCAGAGAAATCAAAGAGCCTCAGATGACTATCCCTGGAGGATCTAGTAATGAAAATACAGCCAGAAACATGGTCTGAAAGATTCTCAGGTTTTTGGTGCCATCAAGCCCCTGACAGCAGTAAATTGACCAATTCAAAGCAAAGGTTTTTATGTGGGCTCCATAGACCCTTCGATTCACAGGGTCTATAAAACTGAATAGAGAAATGTTATGTATTTGTTTTTATAACTGGTGTTTCATAACCTAGTATTTCTTACTATTATGAGCATAAAAAGCAGAAATTATGGTCATGATAATAGTAACTAGCATTTTCTCTAATATGTCAGATATTTTCATATCATGACAACTGTTCTAACTACCACTAAGCATCATTTCTGTTTATTAGGATTCTATTACTCATTTTAATCGGTTTAGAGCCTCTTTTTATTTAATGTATTTATTTTTAAAAATGCACAGTCATCAGTCTTGATATCAGAGACCTGCTTAGAAAATGGAGGCAGGAACTGCAAGTCTGAGACTAGCCTAGGCTTTAGAGTGGTAGAGTGGATTCAAGGTCAATCTGGGCAAGTGAGACACTGTCTTAAAAAAAAAAAGGAACTAAAAACAGGCTTGAAGAATTAGCTCAGTGGTGGACTGCATAGCCAATGTGAGGCTCTAAGCTCAATGCCCAATACTATTAAATATGTACATGTTAGAATACCAGAATGGGTTTTTACACATATGTATATGTTAGAATACCAGAATGGGTTTTTACACGTGTGTGTATTTGTATATTTCAGCATGACTAGCTTTTATTATTTTTATTATTTATTACTACATATTATTTGAAGCATTCCTAACAAAGTCATCTGTGTTAAAAAAAAAAAAAACAATATTACAAAAGCAAATTCAGAAATATATACCTGATCCAAACATCACTCTGGACTAATTTAGAATTATGGAAGAAATGCGGGAGAAGGGGATGGCTTCTTGAAAATATTAGCCAAACTTAAATATCTTTCCAGTTTTAAACGCTAAATAAATTTAATTAAAATGTTTTTGTTGGGACATTCATGTTCTATTACAGATATCAGTCACCAATTCAAAAATGAAAGAAGAGTGGAAGAGGGAACAAAGTTGGAGAGGGACTTTGCAGGTCATCCAGCTATAGTCCGTGGGCAGAGGTGGGGTGTTACTTAAATGTTTTTAGGTCTTCCTAGTTAATTCTAGGTCACTAATCAAAGAATTTATGCTGTAAATTACATACTTTCTTTTTCACTCTCCTGAAAAAAATAAAGTGTTTACACTTGTCACTTGGCACTTAAAGCATAATTTAGTTTTCAGATGTTCCTAGGCAAGAGCCTGAGTTTAGGTATGCTGCAGTTTGTGAAATGAGGCTGAGTGGTCACACTCCGTCTTGAGTCTCTTTGCCAAATCTAAGAGTGAAATATCTACGTGTTTGTGTCTGTGTCCAGGCTCCATCGACTCAGCTGATCCACCGCAGGCACGCACTCTCTACCAGAACTTCAAAGGAGGCTCTGAGAGGCTGTGCTTGGTCTAGCTGGAAGATCTTCCCCTGTCCCTCACTGTTTATTCTTGCAGTGTTTGAGGCTCCTTTCATCTTCAGTTCCCAGACTCCAGAACAATAGCCCCCACTCTGACATTTGCATCTAACCCTCTGGGTCTTAGCTGTCATAGGCGCTTCATGCTTTGATGATTCTGTGGCTGCCTTTGCTTGAATAATTGCAGTGTACACTACCTGGCATGAGTAATCTGCCTAAAGTCAATGTTGCAGTCTCCAGGGAGCAGGTATTGAGACATCCACAGGCCTTCTTCTTGCAGAAGGGCAGACTTGGAAGGACGGTTTACCGGTAGCCACACTTCAAAGCTGATGTCACTCTGACTCATAGTTTGAGATCTCTGATGCTGCCCTGCGACTGCAGTGAATCCAAACATCAGGCTCTACTTTCAGTCTTTCAATTATACTTCAACAAGAGGGCAGGCATATCCAGTGGGACAGAAGAGTGGTATTTTCTGAGTGTTCCCTAAAAGGATACAATAAATTATGCCTTACAAGCCAGAGAAAATCTTCCTGGGGAGATGTGCTTTTTCCCCAGCCTCCTCCTCCACATCCTTTCCTTTTGCAGCAGAGACTCCCCTCTTTCTTGATACCATTAACTGACAAAAGGTTGGGGCAGAAGAACCTGTAGTCTGTCCCTTTTGTGTCAAACGGAGAGGGAAATGGAAAAATCACACCTACTCCTACATATTCTTGTAAAAGGAACAAGCAAGAAAAAAATCTGAACACTGACTGTGTAGTTGGTTACCAAGAAGAGATGAAGGGAAGGAAGTTAAAAGAGGTTCACAAGTTTACACCATGTGGCTGAAAATGTCAAGGTATGCCATGACACTGTCATGGTATCATATTGCTGAAAGGATAGATCAAACCGATAAGGAAAAAAAAAAAAACAAAGGAAACATTACAATAATGAACCCAATATTTGAAAGAAGACTTCCACCAGAACAAAGGAAGGTGGGAATGAAGTTATGACTCCAGAGAACTCAGAACTGGATTGTTTACTTGGCCTTGGCAACATGTGGGGAACAGATTACAAGCAGCAAACAGGGCCTGTCATCTTAATGGGTCTGGTATTTAATGGGAAGCACTTCTGAAATAATTTAGACCTACCATAAGATGAGCAAACAAATACATTCAGATGCATTCACTTTACTATCATTGCTTATGTGTATAAATACATACATAGCCAGGACATGTGGGTGTCTGCTTAACTTTATTATGCCTACTTACATATTGCAGTGATGTCCACAGAAAGGCTAAACACAAGGTACCCCAGCAGCAATGAAGACACAAACTTCTGCTTCTAATGTCATGTTCCACTCATGAGAAAAAGGAACCCTAATTTCTACAGTCCTTATCTTCACTCAACAGCTTTCAAACTAACTTTTGAATTACCTATAAGAACTAGATATTGTTAAGGGCTGGAAAGGTATCTAAGAGGGGATGAGCCTTGTGGGCTCTACCAGAGGACACAGGGTACATTCCCAGCTTATACATGGGAGCTAGCAACTGTCTGAACTCAAATTCCGTGTGATCCAACATCCTCTTCTGGCTTCCATGGGCACCAGAAATCCACAAGGTGCACAGACATCCATCCAGGCAAAATATTCATACACATCAAATGAATCTTTTAACTTGAATAATGTTATCGTTATTCAGAAATCCCTGCTTCCTAACCTCTTTCAGCTTAACATTTTCAGTCAAATCAAGTTCTTCAGGTGTTTTATCAAAGAACTTGTTAAAATCTTTAAAGAATCCTATTCATTAAAGAATCCTCTCTTTCTCATTTGGTATTGATCTTATAGTTTCTTTACCAATGACAGACAGCAGCTTTCATAGAAGTAGACCGTGTAAGCAGCAGCTTAGCTGTAAACAGAGATAAGTACATGGCTTAGTGTGCTTTTCTTATGTTAGTGCTATCAGTGTGGCTTCCTCCTGGGACATGGCTGGGTGGTATCAGAAGGGAACCCTGTAAAACTTCTACTCCATCAGCCTGTTCACTATTAATAAAGCCAATGAAAAGAGGCTTGGCCAAAGCCTAACGGGGGCTAATTGGTTAAGCCAATGCTTGAGCTAGGATCAGACTTTACCAGTTTACCAGTCAATGTCAGACACTGGTGTCATGAGACTTCAGAACGGAGGAGGGGGGAAGGAGGAAGACATGGATTATTTGGCTCTATTGATTACTTCTTCAGAAATAAAAGGTAAGGTTAAAAGAATGTTCACTATACAAGGGTGACACGCCTGGAGCTAAAGTCATAATTTTTATCTCTATCCTAGAATCTCCAGAGGAGAATCTGTATTGTGTCTATTTCTTACATCCACTGGCTCAGTCAGCTAGTGGGCATAATGAAGTCAATATATGAAGAGTTTATTTTTGCTGCAGAGTCTCATGACTGCCCAGCCTTCCTGCACTGTACTCAACAAACTTAAAAACAAAGTGATAAGTTTATACTTAAAATATTGAAGTTAATTAGTGAACTAGGTAGTGAATTATCTATATAAGTGAAAAAATGAAGAATAGATTGTCTCTATACCTGTGGGCTCTTAGAAAATAATAAATGGGGTTTGGGCAGTCTTGGTATATTAGTGTTGAAGGAACATTCAAAGTTTATCAGCTTTGGTCCGTATAATTAAAGGTTGGACTAGAGGGAGTAGTATTGTTTATTGTCTAAATTGTTTTCTTTCCATTACTAAAGCCTCGATCCCAGGTTTGTGTGATGGTTAATGTTGCCAACCTGAAAGAATCTGTAATTACCTGAAAGATGGGACTCTGGGCATGCCTGTGGTGTATCTTGATTAAAGAATTGCCCACTGTGGGTGGCACTATTCCTTGACTGGGATTCTAACAACAAATGGTGAAAGAGATCAGAGCATCTATTGCTGTCTTTTTCTTGACTGTAGTTGTGTTGTGACAAGCTGCTTCAAATTCACTTTGTCTTGACTTTCCAGACATGTTGAACTGTACTTTGAACTGTTAACCATAATAAACCCTTCCCCTCTGAAGTTTGCTTCTGTCAGAGTATTTGACCACAACAGGAAAAGAAATTCAGATAGTGTGAAAGTCACCCTATTCTCTGGATTCTCTGTTCTTCATTTAAACTCTTAAAGTCATATATGTATAAGGGCAAATACTTAGAATGTAGTTTGAGAGTATGCTGATTTACTAAAGTGGTGGCTATAGGGTTTCCTCCAAGATCAATAACTTCATTAGCCCTGGGTAGTTTGCTAGGTTCCAGTATCAGGCGTGATTTCCTTCATTCTGAGCTGGTCTGAGCTCAATTAGAGAGCTATTGGTTACAAACAATGTAACTGTGCCACTACTGCACCTTTAGGGTTAGTATGCCATGCTAGTAATTGTTGTGATTCATAGGTATCAAAGCTGGGTAGGACGGTTCGTTGCTTATCTTCTCTTTGGAAGCTTGAACAGCACTTTCTGGTACCATAAAAGCTAGTCCTGAAGAAGGAGGCATTCAGGTAAGGTCTAGCACAGGAACCTTTGAAACCTGTGTCTGAAGTACACAGTGTCTTCAGCAATAGGGAGTTAACTTCCACCTCTTGTGGGCAACCAAGGGAAATAGTCAAACATAGTCTGTAGTGTATTGGGGAATCTCTTAGAAAATCAATTCAATTCAATGGTAATTCAAAAAAAGGACTCCTCATGCCTCGTGGTTGCAGACGCTGGTAAATGATAGATCTTTGGCTATTGAAGGAAGCATGTTATTCCAGATGAGGACATTCTGTCTAAACTCTCAGAGGCAAAGGGTAGGGAGAAGGGACAGGGGGTGAAGAACTCTGGGAGGGACGACTGGGAAGGGGGCAACATTTGGAATGTAAATAAATAAAATAATTCTCTTTTATTTATTTTTTATTAGATATTTTCTTTATTTACATGTAAATTTCTCCATTCCCAGTTTCCCCTTCAAAAAACA
>NW_022196900.1:49202083-49238728 GCF_008632895.1 Mastomys coucha | reverse complement strand
CTTTTGCTTTTTGGTGTTAGATGTTCTTAGTGTCTCTGGCTAGAGCTTGTCCTGTCCCTGCTGCCCTGGAAGTCCCCTGCAACTCGTGGGGCCTGTTCCTCCAAGCTGGCTGCTCCTGTCTTAGAAACTCACCAGAGAGAAAATGGCAGCTCTAGCCCGAGTCTCTGGAGGTAGGCCCTCCACTTGCAGGGAAGGGGCAGAGAAGGATGCTGATCCTCCTCTGTCACTAGGAAGCTGAGAGGATTCTGTCCCTGCAGCCCTGCAGCTCCCCTGGGAGTCGTGGGGCCTGTGCCTCCCAGCTGGCTGCTCCAGTCTCAGAAACTCACCAGAGAGAAAATCAATAAAATAATTTTTAAAAATGAAATCACAAAGTTATAAGTGAGCTTCTTCTAATGATACATGATCTTTAATACTGTAATTTGATTTTATACTATGTAATAAAATTTCATTTTTCTTATGCTTAATATTACCATACCATTTATGTCAAACAAATGAATATTTTTAAATTAGATCAACATTTATAAAATCAACCAAATAAGAAAATAGAAAACACAATCATATAATGATTGCAAGCAAAATGTATGTATATTTATTTACATATCAGTATGTTTCATTGAATTTCAAATCCTACAAGAAATCTCTTATGAGTTTGAAGTCACACAAAAAAGCATGTAGAGGATGATATGTGTTTTGATGAAATTTAATCTAGATGAGCTTTAAAGTAACAGTTTCAATGAGACTAAGAAAGGAAGATTATTAGAACTTTTATGATTCTTCTTCCTTCAGATCATCGTAAGGAAACCTTTAGTGCTCCTGATGTTAAGTGTTGAGCCTTTTCTCCTAAGAACCTGGATTCTCTGTTTGTCACTTTGACATGACAGGAAAAACTCTCGAAAAGCTTAAGCTTTTGTGATGTGTTTATCAGTGTTTAAGTTTTTTTTATTGTTTCGTTTTTTCAAGACAGGGTTTCTATACTAGCCCTGGCTGTCTTTGGCAGGTCTTGCTATCCTCGAACTCAGAAAACTGCCTCCCTTTGCCTCCTGAGAGCTGGGACTAAAGGCATGTCCCACCATCTCCTGCCTTCAGATATGTATTTTTTGAAGTAGAAAATAGAAAACAAAAAAACCTTTTCTTCATTGCTAGTCACCTTCCATCACGCCATCACGTTTTCAGGCTTTAAACACAGCCATTAGAATTTTATAAATGTCTCCTAAGAAGAAAATTTACTCACTAGAAACAAAGGCATTCACTTTTTTAAAGTGGCAGATTTTAGTGAATAAACAAGACAGCAGTTAGTAGGTTTTTCTACAGTGTAAATAAGGAAGTTAAACAGGTGTCAGTTCTTATCACTAAGCTGTCACTGAAGCACTGTGTGATAACGGTTGGGGCGAGGAGGGGGGGCGAGGAGGGGGGGTGAGGAGGGGCTTCCAAGAAGGGTGCTTTCTTTATCAGGGTGGATTTCCACGGAGCTATAAAATGTCCTAGCTGCCTTAAGTCTCACTTTACAGTGTGAATTAGATACGAATGGGAGACGTTTTTATTGATTATATCCGTAAAGCAAAAAACGCAAACACACACACACACACACACACACACACACACACTCACACACACACACAGAAGCTCTGAATTCTATAGGCTAACAAAATCAACTCTGACCTAATGGTAAGATCATAAATACTTTATCTTCTACAGTGGTAATTTTATGTGCCCGCTTTGCTATACTGCAGTGCAAAGCATTTGGTCAGACACCATTCAAAATGTTACCTTGAAGCCCTTTAATATGCAATTAATTTATTCAATACACTTTGAGTAACAAAGAATTCCTAGAATGTGAGCAGGCCTCACCCAATCAGATGAAGGCCATTGCTGCAAAGGCAGGTTTCCTGAACGGACAGAATTCCCCTCCAGACTGCAACAGAAACATAATGAAAATGAGCTGGTGGGCTCCTGCCCCAGGGACACAGTAAACACACGTTGGAGCTCTCTTTCTTTCCTATTTGATTGCAAAATGTTTCTTGGGGAAAGCATCATATTCCATAAATATTTGGCCATGTAGATAATCATCCTTTCTAATTCCATCTAAAAATCCTTCCACTGTCAGTATCATTTCAAAAGTTTAAGCCACCATGTTCTTACTCTTCCCCAAGCAATACCTATCTGCTGAGCTGGAGTAAACTGTCAAATTTCAGAAGCAAAAGCAAGAGAATAATAAGAAGACAGAGGCCCCGGAAATTACAGTCATCCGGATGGAGCACCCTTCTATCTCAAGACCACATGAGTACTATACACACACACACACACACACACACACACACACAGGTGTGTGTGTGTGTGTGCACATATGTGTGTAATTTTATATAATTATATATAATTTAAAAGAATGACTGAAAAAATAACATATTTTTTAAAGATAGAAAGTATATATGCTTATTTAAAGAAACAATCCAGGAGAAGATCCAAAGTTCCAAAAGAAGTCAAGCTAGTGTCCAAGTCAACAGCCATGAATCCTTCAAGTATAATTGATCATAGACCTCTATTTTAAACAGTATGGATCTGCAGCACAGACATATCAAAACATACTTTCTATTGTTGGATATCAATGTTGCTTTCACAATTACAATTCAATTACAGAGGTGGTGAATGAGTACCCACTCCTTACCATGAAGTGGAATACTCTTCAGCAACTAAGAATGAAGACATCATGCCTTGTGCACGCAAATGGATGGAACTAGAAAATATCATCCTGAGTGAGGTAACTCAGACCCAAAAGGACATGCATGGTATTTACTCACTAATAAATGGTTATTAGCCAAAAAAGTGCAGAGTACCATCCACAGAAGTCAAGAAGGTTAACAAGCCAAGCCAAAGGGCCCAAGTAAGGATGATTCGATCTCACTTGAGAGGGAGAGGAAAGTAATCACAGGAAGGGGGAACAGAGGGAGGGAGAGACCTGGGTGGGAGAGAAAAGGGAAAAGAGGGAGAGACCAGGTATTGGGAGGGAATCAGAGTGAAGCCCTGAGGGCCAGCACAATAAATGGAAACAGGCAACCTTGGGAGGTTTGATGTGGGAGGTGGGAGGACCCTCTAGAGTGTACCAGAGACCTGGGATGTGAGAGAAGTTCAGGACTAAAAGGGAGGGACCTTATATGAAATGCCCAATAGTGGGGAGAGAGAAATTGTAGAGTCCACCTCCAGTAGAAAACTGGATATCAAGTGGAGGGATGCGGTTGCCATCCCACAGTCAAAAACTCTGACCCATAATTGTTCCTTTCTAAAAGAACTGCAGAGGCAAAAAAAAAAAAAAGAAAGAAAGAAAAAAGAAAAAAGAAAAAGGAGAAGAGACTGAGGGAAAATCCAGTCACTGGCCCAAATTGGGATCCTTCTCAAGAGGAGGCTCCAAGGTCTGACACTATTACTGATGCTATGATGTGCTTACAGACAGGAGCCTAGCATGGCTGTCTCCTGAGAATCCCAACAAGCAGCTGACTGAGACAAAGGCAGATACACCCAACTAATGGACTCAAGTCAGGGACCCCTGTGGTTGAATTAGGGAAAGGCTGGAAGAAGTTAAGGAGGAGGGCAACTCCATAAGAAGACCAGCAGTCTCAGCTAATCTGGATCCCTGAGATCTCTCAGACACTGAGCCACCAACCAAACAGACGGCATACACCAGCTGATATAAAGTCCCCGACACTTATATAGCAGAGGACTGCCTGGTCTGGCCTCAGTAAGAGAAAATGCACCTAACCCTTGAGAGACTTGAAGCCCCGGGGAGTGGGGAGGCCTGGTAGGGTGGAGTAGGGGGATGGGTGGGGCAGGGGGACTTCCTCTTGGAGACAGGGGAGGATGAATGGGAAGGGGATAAAGACTGGACTGTAAAAAAGATTAAAGATAATGTTTTTAAAAAACTGACAAATATACAGAATCAAGGCGATGTGTAGCTACCTTTCCAGCATGTGCAGTTTTAAAGTAATTAGTCTATTAGAAAAGATAAATTTTCATTTTTTAAGTCTTACTGAAAATTATCAGTTAATTGGTACAGAATACTACTACTTAATAAATTCTAATATAATGGCAGATCAAGACAATGATCACCTATAAATATATTCTTAACTTTTTAGTATTATTTTATCTGTGTGTGCTGGAATGTATGTGCACCACTAGTATATATGAGCTGGCAGACAAAAGAAGAGATCATCAGATCCTTTAGAACTGGTGGTTCTGAGCTGCCATGTGAGTGCTAGGAATTGAACTCATGTCTTCTGCAAGACCAGTAAGAGCAACTTAACCACTGAACCACCTCACTAGCAAATGTATTAATTAACTAACCATCATGCATAATGGCAATAAGGAAGTTGATTGTGGAGGAGTACTTATAGGCTATTAACCAACTTCAGCACCATTAAAAATGAGGCAACCAGAAGTAACATAATTCTGGTGTGTTGCAACAAGAAGAGCACACACCACAAATACACAATCTTGCCAAGTGCAAGTGAAACGTCTCATTTTAAGGGGGAGAAAAAAATTTCATGACATTATGAAACAGATGTCAGCTGGGTGTAGAATATGACACACCAAGGCAAAGCACCCTACTAATAAAACACAGAACAGGACAATGAGCAAAGCAAAGAATTCGGCAGGTCTCACCTAAACTCTGATGTGAAAAGAATATATGAAAATATATTCTTAGCTGAGCATAGTGGTGCACACCTATATGTCTTCACTAATGTATAGTTTCTCTTTTAACTATCCAGTTTGTCACACTATCACCAAAACTAAATGTATTTAGAAACATTTATTTTATTTCAACACGTTATTTCTTATTCTATTAATATTTTTATACTAAATGATTTGAAATTCTTCTGTAATATTGGGGCATTTATATATTTTCATGCTTGGACTGTTCAGCTGTAGTCTTAATCCTCTTAGTAGAGCCCAGTGTTTTGGTCTGAATTATAGTAGCTTTTGTATATGTTGTAAAACAAAACTTTTCCTAGGGAATCACTACACTCAAGTCTATCCACAACAAATCAAAGTATGAATAGCACCAAAGTCCGACTTCGTGGACTAATGCATTTTATTGGGATTATTTACAGGAATATGGGTGAGAGGTTACTTACAGGAGCAAAAATGACTGAAAGACAGCTGCATCACCAAAGCCTACCCCAGCATGAGTGATGTCTCATAAAGCCAGGAGCCTAGAGCACACTGCATAGACCGCAGGCAGCTCAACAGGTTGGCGAGTGTTCTGACACTCAGTTGGTCTCAACATCTTTCAGGCAGTTTGGATCTCTTCTGTCTCTTCCAGGTAGCTGGGCTGGTCTCCGAGTCTTCTGCAGCTTTGGTTGTTTGAGAATCTTCTTTGCAGCTTAGCTTTTCTCTGTCTGAGAGAGACTCAGCTTTTATCACTTACTCTGGCAGGGAGAGGTCTGGTAAATCTTGTCAGTTTCAGGCACTTTCTGAAGCTATTCTGAGTGGTTTGCCTTCCTACCTGATGATCTTCCTGCTAGATGGAACATTTTAATATCAGAGAAAACAACAGTATACTAAACTAGCAATTCTCCTTTACCGGATACCAAATACTTGCCATTTGTTACTTGATTTTTTTTTATGTTATTCTTATACTGAATGATTTTATTGTGAGTACTTTTTTCATTATTCGGTTTATGCTTAGGAAGTCTGGTGCTCCGCAGGAGAGGGTAATATAGACCTGTAACCCCAGGACTTGATTCTGAGGCAAAACAGTTGTCACAACTTTGAGACCAGCCTGTGCTACACAGCAAGATCTCAGATGAAAGAAAAACCAAGTCATACTCTCTAGGTGCATGCTGTTGTTACTTTATTTAAAACTTTCTTTTTATTTTGAAACCACGTGAAATCCATACTGTGGCATGGCTTGTGGTAGCAACTAGGATTTTCATTATTTTACAAACAGTAAAATAATCATTTTCTTTTTTTCTACTGAGATACCACCCGGACAGATTCTCCATAAACTCAGTGTTTCTGACCTTTTCCCTTTCCCATTTCTTTATTGTTTATAGGAGGAGAGTAGTCCTGCTATTGCATGTTTGTGGAGGGTAAAGGCCCAACTTGGAGTCATCTGTATGATGAGAACTTGTGACAAAATTCTCATCATAGTCATAAGGAATTGAAGCAAGCTTTGGTGCTTACAGTCAATGAGATTTGCATACATTCTTCTCCATTCATTCCAATAAATCTCAAGGAGCCAAGCATGAGGTGTCAGATTTGTGATCTATGCCTTCTAAAGGATTAAACAAGCACACAGAAGGACAGCAAAAAGCTCTAAAGCACACAAGGGCTTAGGGTAGAAGCTAGATGGAGTTCTGCCCCTTGCTTTCACTATTTCTCTGACTTCTGACAACCCATAGTGCAGTATCTTGCTGTGGTAATTATTTATCTTTAATTTTGCCACTGGTGCTGGCTTCTCTGCTCTCCTACTTGCCCAAGTCCTGGTGGTTTGCTAGGTTTTTTATTTTAACTCGTATTCATAGACATGCTAAAGGCATACCCTTGTGAATCTGCTTAATAAACAGATCTAAACTTGGAATGACTAGCAGAAGGTGTGAGGGGAGAGTGGAGAGCACCAGGCTCAGGTTGAGCTTGTGAAGCCACACTGTACACAGGCCCAGAGCAGAAGAAGGAAGTCCTCCAAGATTCAGAGACTTACTAACTTCCTAAAATCTGTTCTTTTTACCCACCAGACTGTCAACAGCTCCTACAGGAGAGCTGAGGAGAAAGAGCATGTTCTCCTATAGGCTAGAAAGAATGTCTCAGGGGCGAATGACGCCTCGACCCAGAGCCCCACTGACTTAGATAAAGCCTTTCCCCTCTGAAGACTGGACTGGGACTTTAATATGGCAGAAGTTAAGACGCATCTGAAGGTCTACCGCCAGACTCCATTGGCAGATCTCAAGGGGGCCTCATGATGACCCAAAAATTTGACCAAGGTATATATGAGGTTAGACAGGGATCAGATGAGTCGCCTGCTGCCTTTAGAGCAAGACTCATGGAGACAGTCCATCAGTACACACCCTATGACTCCAGCGGTAAGGAGCACAAAAAAAGCTACTGTGACTATGGCTTTTATAGACCAGGATAGTAGAGATATCAGGAAAAAGCTTCAGAGGCTAGAGGGACTACAGGATAAGTCATTGAGGGATTTAGTGTAGGATGCTGAGAAAGTCTACCACAACAGGGAGACAGAAGGAGGAAAAGGAACAGAGAAAGAGAAAGAAAAAAAGTGACAGGAAAGGAATCTACAGAGAGTCTTGACTCTCAGATTAGAGGATGAATACAAGTTGTTTGAGACCTCAGACAGGGCACCCCAGGACCTAGATTGGTGGCTCGAGGCCTTGCCCCAGGCCTGTGCTGAGACAGCAGGGATGGAAAGGGCCACCAACCAGCCCCCACCCATGTGGTGCTCAGAGCCCAAGCCTCTCCAGTGGCTATGCACCAATATCCGATGTCAAGGGGGGCCCAGGACAGAATCAGGCCCCACATTACCAGGCTCCTAGAACAAGAGATCCTGTGGAAGTGCCAATTGGCTTGGAATACACCCCTTCTGCTTATGAAGAAACCTGGGGCCCAAGACTAAGAAGGACTGTCTAGAGGGGACCAAACACCTCTTGGAGGAGCTGGGAGGATTGGAATACAGAGCCTCAGGCAAGAAGGCCTAAATCTGCCAGAGAAAAGTAAATTATTTGTACTACCTGCTGAACAGCTGGTGCTGGCCCACCAATGCTCAAGGAGACTATCTTGCACATTCCTCCTCTGCAGAGCCTCAAGCAGGTACAGAAAATCCTGGGCATGGCTGGACCAGCTATGAATCCCAGGGTTTGTTTAATTGGCTGCTCTCTTCTACCCCCTGACTAAAAACGGACAGCCCTTCCATTGGGAGAAAGAAGAGCAATGGGCTTTTGACACGATTAAGCAGGCTCTACTGGAGGGCCCCTGCTCTAGGACTGTCTGATGCCAGTAGACCTTTCCATCTTTATGTGTGGCTATGAACAGGTGGATAGCCAAAGGGCTGCTCTTTTCGTGGCTGGGCCCCTGGAAGCACAGCTACCTGGTGGAGGAACAACACAAAGCAGCGACCGCCATTATGGACAGGTGCCAGGTGGTCTGGGCAGGACCAGATCCCCCAGGAACATCAATGGTCAACCCAGAAGGCAGAGCTGATAGTTCTGACCAAAGCCTTGGACTTGGGGGCAGGCAAAAAAAAATCAGCATCTACATGGATAGCAGGTATGCCTTGGCCACATCCCACATCCACGGGGCTATATACCAAGAGAGAGCACTGCTCACATCAGAGAGAAAAGAAATAAACTAGCAGGAAATCTTAGCTCTCTTGGATGCCCTAATGAAGCCGGAAACTGTGAGTATTATTCATTTCCCACGACATCAGAAGGGAAGAGACTCAGAGGCACAAGGCAGTAACCAGGCAGATCAAGTGGCTCACGAAGTGGCTAGGCAGGAGCCTATCCAGATTATGGGCCTGCAAGAGACACCCACTGGGAAATGGGATTGGACTAAGGGATGGCCTCACTTAGAATATACTGAAGACGAAAGGACTCAGGTTGCTAGCCACCCTACCGACTACTACCTAGAGAAGGAAGGGCAGTATTGCACACAAAAAGGAAAAATTATACTCCCCAGAAAACAAGCAAAAGACTTACTAGGCCAAACGCACAGATGGACTCATTTATAGGATAAAAAGCTTGTCCAAGCAGTTAAGGGATCTAAAGTATGTATGTATGATAGACCTCAGGTTCTAGGCCAAAGAGATAGTAGGACAGTGTAAGGTATGCCAGCAAGTGAATGCTTATGAGGTCAAGAGTAAACAGGGCAAAAGACCTAGGGGACAATGGACTGGAGTATATTGGTAGGTCAATTTTACAGAAGTTAAGCCAGGACAATATTGTTACAAATACTCTCTAGTGTTTGTAGATACTTTCTCTGGATGGGTTGAGGCTTTCCCCACCAAGCAGGAAACAGTTACCATGGTAGCCAAGGAGATATTAAAAGAAATCTTCCCGAGGTTCTGAGTGCCCAAGGTAATTGGATAGAATAATGGTCCTGTTTTTGTTTCTAAGGTAAGTCAGGAATTGGCAAAGATATTGGGGACTAATTGGAAGCTCCATTGTGTGTGCCATCCCCAGAGCTCAGGGCAGGTAGAGAGAATAAATGGAACCTTAAAAGAGACCTTGACTAAAGTGACCTTGGAGACTGGCTCACACTGAGTGGTGCTCCTCCCCTTGGCCCTGTTCTGAGCCCAGAGCACCCCCTACCATTTTAACCTGACCCCTTTTGAGATCCTGTTTGGTTCCCCAGCTCCCTTTGTGTCCACTGAGCCCTCCCTGGAGGTATCCCAATTCACCGATAGGAACCTCTTCTTGAGGCTCCAAGCCCTTCAGTCAATACAACATGAGATTCTGCCCAAACTGTCTGCCTTAAGAGCTCCAGGGATGCCAGAGACTCCTCACTGCTTCCAGACTGGTGACTAGATCTATGTAAAAAGGCATCAGGCACAGTCACTGGAACCCTGGTGGAAGGGACCCTTCCTGGCACTGCTAGCCACTCCCACAGACCTCAAGGTGGTCAGTATTTTGGCCTGGGTGCATACTTCCCGTGTGAAACCTGCAGATGCTCCGCTGTCCAGAGACCTCCACTGGATGGTACAGAAGACACACAATCTGCTCAAGCTCACGATCACCCGAACTTGATCATGACTGCCTGGTAGTACCTTTGGATTCTGGTTCCTTACCCCATCCTATGTGCCTGTCCACCAAACCTGTTACAGCACTCATTGTCTCCCTTCTGCTGGGGTTGGGGGTGACCAGGGCAGCCACCAGAACCTCTGCTTTGGTCTTACAGTCTGAGGACAGCAATTGCTTTAGATATAGAGAGAATAGAAACTTCCATCAGTCACCTTAAAGAATCACCGACTTCATTATCAGAAGTAGTAGTACAGAATAGGGAGGGGAATAGATTTAACTTTTCTTCCAGTAAGGAGGGCTATGTGCTGCCTTAGCTGAAGAGTGTTGCTTTTATATAGACCATTTTGGGGTTGTTAAAGATTCAATGGCCAAGGTGAGAGAAGAGTTAGCCAAGTGGAAGAGAGAGAAAGAACAGAGTCAGGGCTGGTTTAACTCCTCCCCTTGATTAACCACCCTCATATCCACCCTGTTAGGACACCTAATTGTTCTCCTGCTATTGTTGACTTTTGAACTGCTTGGTTGCTTTTGTTAAGGAACACATTGGTACAGTACAGCTAATGATCTTAAAGCAGAAATACAAAGAACTAGATATAGAAGACCAGTAGTATGAGCTATCAGAATTCTAGAAATAGCTTCAGGATTGAAGCATGCACTAAGAAAAGGGGGGAAATGAAGAGATCTTTGAAATGAAATGAAGGACTTTGGAAAATTCCTCCAGACCTCTACCTCCTGGAAGAGAAAGGTCATAGAGCACATAGGCACCCCTCCCCTCCAGAAGGGAGAGGCTAGTTACATTCCTCAGACCACAGGAGGAACCAGCCTGCATATGAGGGAAGCCCAGAGCACATAAACACATTCCTCAGGGCAGATGGGTCATTGCCCCCCTCCTGCCACCCGCAGACAAGGAAATCCCTTGCTACCTCACATTCCCTAAAGAC
The DNA here is from genome assembly GCF_008632895.1 of Mastomys coucha. NCBI lineage: Eukaryota > Metazoa > Chordata > Mammalia > Rodentia > Muridae > Mastomys > Mastomys coucha. Next base: position 49,228,050 of record NW_022196900.1, on the reverse strand, counting down.
CAATCAGTTTAAAAGTCACACTGTTCTGCCAATCACATTGTGCCTAGTGGCTGTTGCTCTATTCTACCCCCTGAAAACTGTATAAAAACTGGCCAAATGGGCTGTTTGGGGTCACCACCTCTCCTTCATGGGCAGGACAACCCCAACACATTGGACCAATAAATTCCTCTTACTTTGGCATTGATCCCCAACTCCGCATAGTTCATTTGGGGGGCAGGGCGTGGTAAGCTAAGGCTCATCAGAGTCTTACATTATTTAGGGGTGAACTATCAAAGGAAAACTAAGTCTTCATATCACCCCACACTTAACTTTTATCCATTCAATATACTCTCATTATTGACATCCACAAGACTGGACCATATATAAACAAAACATAGTCATGAGTGCCCTTCCTAAAATGACCAAGTGCAAACCAGGGCCCCAGACTGACTACAGTCCAACTAAGTAAATAAGTTTAGATGTCTTTTTCTTCTCCTGTACTTAAGTGTTAAAATTAAGCATGCTACTAAATTCTAAAATTCCTATTAACTACTTATCATGTGTTAAGCAAAACTGGGCATCTGTCCATTATTTTTCCCATTTAAATCATATAACCCCAGAAAGTCAGTGTTATATTGAAAGGTATGACGCCCAAGCTGAAAGAAGTCTCAAATAGCTGCAGTCAACATAACTGAAACTTTAAGTTAGGCCCTCTAATATTATTGCATGGTATGGTCTTCTTTCCCACATTCCTTGTAAAGTTCAGGAGAGGGGGGGGTGGGGAGAGGGAGGGAGAAGGAGGGAGAGGGAGAGGGAAAGGGAGAGGGAGAGAACAGCAAGATACACATAAGGACAAACTATCCTTGTACAACGTGCTTCAGCACAAAGTGGTAGGGTTTTTCACAATTCAAATGGAATCAGTGGTATCAAACGCAGAAGAGAAGATCAAATCCAACCATTCTCATCCCTGGTTGACAGCTCAGTCACTGCTGCTCCCTGCAGTATGTGCAAACTAAATTTAAAAAGAAGCACACGTGTTGCTCTAGTATGTGCTTCCTACGACGTTTGATTTCACTTCCTTATTTTTAAGATAAAGGACTGAGACCTGAAGAAGTTAACTTGTGCTCATCACAAAACCTTACTGTGGCAGTGCTAAGTGCTTGGCTTTTAATGCAGCCAGTTTGATTGCAGAATTCTGAGTCCTTCCCATAGTCCTAAGCTGTCTCAGAAAAAGAGAGGGAAAAAAAGTAAGAAAAGCTTTCTCCTGCTGTGGCTTTCTGTTGCTGTGAAAAAGGCCATGACCAAAAGCAACTTGGGAAAGAACAAGATTATTTGGTTTAATGTCCCCATCGTGGTCCAGCACCGAGGGACACCAAGGCAGTACCTAAAGCAGAAACTGAGGCAGAGAAGCAAAGGCTCTGGAGAGTGTTATGATGAATGCATGCATGATGGGAAGTGGTACATGTGTGCCATCACTTACATGGAGTTCAGAGGAAAACTGTAGATCGGTTCTGGGGATCGAATTCAAGTTGTCAGCTTGCTTGGCAAAGGCTTTATGCACTTAACCAATTTCACTACCCTACACACACACACACACACACACACACACACACTTTTAAGTTTTAATTGCTGTGATCACTAACATAACACAATCTTTTCCCCAACTACCTCTCTAGAAAAGCGTGGCTACAATATAAAGATCTTAGAATATGTCGAGTGGAAATTCAACTAAGTTGTTCAAAAATTCAAGTCTTGTTCCACCGCCTCTCCCTCCCCACATCTCCAGACTAAAACCTCCCAGTAATGAGGCAAACGGATAAAGACACCCACGTCTGAGGCCTTGTGGTCATTCTTGCATATTTATTCTGGTTTCGTTCAATGCCAGCAATCTATATACCACAATCTATACCCCACATTTCTTCCATTTTGCAAAAACAACGCTATCTTCTGCAGATGATTCATCAAGACTCATAATTCAGCAGTGGCAGCTATAAAACACGGAGGGAAAAAGATCAATTATAAATTATAATTATAATTATAAATTATAAAAGTAAGCTTTTGAAAGATTTCTAAATTTAGTGAGCACTGTCTTCCTAATTTTGATACAAAAATTCGGTAAAAGCGAATGTGTTTCTAATATGCACTATTGGGCATCTGTCTGGGACTCATGTTATGAGTCCTACACTGTGTGCTCAAGGGATAGTTCGTAACTTCATAGATGTTTCAGAAGTATCCACTCCCTTTTCTTCAGGACTGAGAGATTGGTGGCTATGCAGCGTCTCTTCCCTGAAACATCCAGCCCACCATCCTCCAAAGGCCTTTATAAATGCAGAAAGTTCTTCTAATGGATTACAGTGTACCTTTTGTAACTAACTGCAATGAAGATTTAGGCAAAGTCATATCAAAAAAGGAATAAAATACAGATAGGTGGGAAGTGCCTTGTTTTTTCTTTGAATGTCAAACAGTTCTGGTCCCTCTCCTTACGCCAACAGTTAGTATCAGACCTATCAGTGTACCTTGTGATACTTTTTTTTTTAAATCCTCATCTAACTAGCTGATAAAAGTGCAATAGCTTATATTTGCCCATAAAGGCTACCACAAGAATCAAGGAAAATTATGCTTGTATAACAAAAATTCTTGCCCCAAACTGGATTGTATATAAATGTCAGCTACAACTACAATCAATACAGTGAGGTCTTGCTGCCTGGAAGTATTTACAGCCCTGCTTCCCACTGTTTTTTTACACTCGCCACTTCTGTTTTGCCCATCTAGAAACTCACGGGGTTTTTCTTCATGTTAATTATTAATTACTGGCACCTCTCTTGGAGAATACATTGGATTTCAGTTTGTGAAACATTAGGCTCACTCAGTGGAATATTTAAGGGATGTGGGGTGGCTGCAACCTGATGCGCCAAGCAGGAGATTGCACAACCCGATTTCACAGGCTCCAGCACACTCGCCCACACACCCAGGAAGCGCAGGGGTATGTGGAAGTCAGTTCTTTATCTATTATGTACACTCCGGAGCTGTAAACAAGGCCATGTGAGGACTCAGCTAGAGCGCTTCCTCTGAGTCAGTATTAAACAAACTTCCGAACTGTTAGGGAAGGAAATAAAGCCACCATGCCCCCCAGTGACACCCACAACCATGTGCCAGGAACCATAAAAGATGGATTCAACATTTTGTCAGAAGCTGATGCAATACTAAGATGTGTTTTGTATTTTCTAATGCAGCTTAATCACTATAACTAGTATGGATTAGAATGGGTCATCACCTCACTGGGAGAATGCTTTGAGAATTGACTTACCATGTGAAATGCCAGCATATGCTGAAAAATTATGGTGTTTACTTCATGTGACTGAGCAACAACAAACACAACTTTCTGTTTAGAGACAGAGACTTCAGTCTCATTGCATCTGATGTGTCTTTGATTTGAAATGTGTAAGGCAAAGATCTCTTCAACGGCAAAAAAAACCAAAAAAAACAAAAAACAAAACAAAACAAAAAAAAAAACCATTACAGGTCACACAAATATCACAGCATTACACAATGGGAAAGACAGGCTCTGATGTCAAAAATAGTCCACGGAACCCTGCACTTCTTGGGTACTTTATAGTTTCTAGTCTTGACACCTCAAGAAAATCAAAACCTCTTACAAGATCTCCATTTTTCATACCTATCAGCTCATAACAATTACAAGCTTTTAACCACTTAGACAATGGAGAAGAGGTATGTGGCAATGTGCTGTAACCATTAAGCACTGTCAGGTCACGTAAAACAGAATCTGAAAAAAATCAAGTTTAGAGCACACTACAACTGTTTGCTTAAAGCAGACAAGAAGTTTAACGTGTGCTTCTTTTTGGGCCTACAGCACGCCTTGCTATTTAAGAAGGAAAACCGGATCATATCACTTATAACTAGATGTCTACACTCAACTGAATCCAGAGAACATAGAACACTTCTTACGTGTGGAGAGCTTAATTTTTGAGTTTTAGAAGGCTGGTTAAAGATATCCCAGCTCATTTTTTTTTTTTGAATAAGCAAAAAGGAAGCAGCTAGATCATTATAAGGCACTCAAGTCCTTACTGATGTCTACAAAGTAGACTATCTCACTGAGGGCTGTCTGGGTGCTCAGACAGTAAAGGACATTAACATTTCCGGCAACCCAAAGTTTGACCTTATATTTGGACTTCTGGAGGTAAACTTCCTGAGAGGAAATTAAGTACAGAGAACCTGGTCCAGCTTGGAACTCAAGTCTGGCCAAAAACACTGTGAGAAACTCTTGCACTAAATTAATCTTTTAGTTTGCCTTTAAAAATATCAAAGCCAATAAAAAAGATGATAATTTTTAATTTAGAAAAGGGAAGTGAAATCAAAGTCAAAGAAGTCCCAAATATCTTACTCATATGCCTATACAAATAAGCTCAAAAAATAAGATAAAATAGTTCTGCCTTCTCTCCTTGTAAGAGTTTTACTTAAACTCCAATCTCCAGACATTAAAAATAAAAAACATTACACCAAAAGGCATACAATGGCAGTTATAATTAACATATGTGCCACATGGAAAGCAAATTAAATGTGAAACATGTTCACAATCTTTTCATCATTCAAGCTCCGCAAGATCGCTCAAGTCCTCTTTCCCTTGGGAGGCAATCCTCTCCCTCTGGGCTCAGTAGACACTTCGGGGGTCAAACAGAGTCCATCCTTCAAGCAGATGAGATGCTGTCTATTTTTAAAAGACCTTGAGAGAAGGAAATTCCATAAGCTTCCCCAGTTACACATTCCAGTGTCTATCAAACCTCACTGTCTGAAAATTTTTCCTTTTTGGTTATCTAAATCCCTCATGCTGCAACTTAAGCCTCTTGCCTCCCGTCTCGTCCCTAAGGAGGATCACCATTTTTTCTTCCGACACCACGTTCCCCGAACTGGCTCTCCTAGAACTCTTGGTCTGCTGCCTTTCAGTCATCATAGTGACTCACGGGTAGTTTCCTTCCAATTCTTCTTCTTCTATTTTGTATTCAAATAGCCTTTAAAAATAGTTTTCTTTAAAAAGCAACAATAAGCTCTTCCATTGGGGGTCCCTGGGCTCAGATTGATGGTTGGCGGTGAGCATCTGCATCGGTCTTAATCAAGTGCCAATAGAACTTCTCAGAGGACAGCTATACCAGGCTCCTGTCAGCAAGCACATCTTGGCATCACCAATAATGTCAGGGTTTGGTGTCTGCAGATGGGATGGATCTATAGGTGAGGAGGTCTCTGGATGGCCTTTCTTTCAGTCTTTGCTCCATTTTTCGTCCCTGTCTTTCTTTTGGACAGGAATATTTCTGGGTTAAAACTGAGATGCATGGGTAGCCCTATCCCTCAACTGAGGGCAGGGCCTACCTACTGGAGGTGGTCTCTACAGGTTGTATCTCCTCTTTGTTGGGTATTTCGGCAAAAGTCATCACAGTTGGGTCCTGGGGGCCTCTTGCTTCCCTGTAGTCTAAGACTTTCTAGTGGCTACCACCAGTTCGCCCATCCTCCACTGCTACATATTTCTATTTAATTTCCAGGGAAGGACTGAAGGAGCTGAAAGGGATTCCAACCCTATAGGAAGAACAATATTAACTAACTGGACCACCCAGAGCTCCCAGGGACTAAACCACCATCCAAAGGGTAAAAATGGCTCCATCTACATATCTAGCCATAGATGGCCTTATCTGACTTCAATGGAAGCTGAGGCCCTTGGTCCTGTGGAGATTTGATCACCCAGCATAGGGAAATGCTAGATCAGTGAGGAGGGAGTGGGTAGAGGAGCACCCTCATAGAGGCAAAGGGGAGAGTGGAGAGGGGGAATGGGATGGAGGGTTTGTGGAAGGGGGATATCATTTAAAATGTAAATGGATAAAATGATTAATTAAAAAGCAATAATAAGGAAACTTATTCTGTATTTTATAAATTATCTTTAATTTTTTTTTATAGTTCAGTCATTACCCCCCTCCCAATCTGCCCTCCAATAGTTCCTCCTCCTCCATCTCCAAGACGATGTCCCAACCTCCCCATTCTCCTAACCTCTCCACTACAAGGTTAGGTGAATCTTCTCTCACTGAAGCCAAACCTGGCAGTTCTCTGCTGTCTATGTGTCATGGGCCACATATCAGCTAGTGTATGCTACCTGGTTGGTGGCTCAGTGTCTGAGAGATCTTGGGGGTCCAGGTTAGTTGAGACTTCTGGTCTTCCTATGGGGTTACCCTCCTCCTCAATTTCTTCCAGCTTTTCCTTCATTCAACCACAGTGGTCTCCAGCTTCATTCCTTTGGTTGGGTGTAAGTATCTGCATCTGACTCTTTCAGTTGTTTGTTGGGCCTCTCAGAGGGCACCCATGCCAGGCTCCCATCTGTAAGCACACCATAGCATCAGTAATAGTGTCAGGCCTTGGAGCCTCTCCTTGAGAAGCATCCCAATTTGGGCCGGTCATCGGACCTCCTTTCCCTCAGTCTCTTCTCCATTTTTGCCCTTCCAGTTCTTTTAGACAGGTTATCCTGTGTTTTTTATGACATTAAAACTACCTATATTCTTTGTCACCTGCCCTCCTCCACACATATACATGCATCATTGGAGCCAAAAGATATAAATAATTTTTTTAACTTATTATTAAGTTTTTCAGATTCCTTCAATCATCATAATGCAAAACATATTTAGAATGCCATACTTTATCATTGAATATGAATGTCCAGTTTATGGTTTGAAGACTTTCTTCTTTTACTAAAATAGAGCTAAATTATTAAGGAACACTAAAATACTCAGCTATATCCTATAGATTTGATACATGCAAAAAAATAGATCATGGTTAACATATACAAAAACATACAAAGGTTATTTTAAAATACAAATGATCCTGGCATCTGCCTTGCTATGAAGCTGCATAAGGTGGGCTGGCAAAGATGGAGTTCAAAAACGCCATTGCTGCAGAAATTTTCTGGTGGTCAGAAGGGCCAAGAAATACCTACTGCCTCCCTAGAAGCCAGAGCAACTAGGAACAGAAGATCAGTGTTAAAAAAAAATGAAGGATAAGTAGGCCTCTGTGAAAGGATATTTCATGGAATAGTGAACTCAGCACTGCTGCCTGAGAGCAACACAAATCTATGGATATCAATATCAATATTCAGGGAGCAGTTTGAGTGCATGGCCAGTTAGCCAAATAGCAACAGAGGGCTCCTTCCCAGGGCCTATGATTTTCCCAGTCATGGGATTTTATCAGTTTAAGGTACTAAGTGTGAAATCTCTCCTGTGGACCAGCCCTCATCTCAAAACAGAAAGTCTCTAGTTGTTTTCAGCCATTATTAAAAATGAAAAAAAAAAAAAAAAGATGAAAGTTTTACTATTACAGTAAAACAAGAAAATAGCATTAACAATAAAATTTGCGTTAATCAGCTTTTTCACTGTGACAAAATATCCAATATAATTAATAAGGGGAAAAGTTACTTTATCCTGTGTTTCAATCCATGGACATGTGTCTTCATTACTATAAGCCTGTGACAGTATAGTACACTGGGAGGGGGGTGGGTGGCTGTAAATCTATAACATCAGACACAGACAGACAGTCAGATACCTCGGTCCGGCTGTGAATATATATCAGTGAACAAAAACGTCTCCCAGAACGCATAGAGCCCTGGAGTTAACCCCCAGCAACACAAAGAAAGCATTATTCCTGCTATTATTCTCATTCAGGACTTGAATATAAAAGAAAATCATCAGTAAAGATGAGGACAGAGCTGGGAGTCATGGCACATACCTATTTCCCAGTGCTTGAGAGGATCTAGAGTTCAGGGTCATGTCAGCTGTATGGTGATCTTGATGTCAACTTTGGCTCTGTAAGACTGTCGCAAGAGAAAAAAAAAAAAGAAGAAGAAGATGAGGACAGCAAGACTCCTGGAAGAAGGAACCAAATGTTTTCATACAGTGAGTCTTTGTGGGTGTGTAAGAAATGTATTTTGTAGACAACGAAATGCCACCAACATTTTTCAGATGCTACACAACAGATTATATAAGCACTATCTAGTTTAGAATCTAGTTTAAGTGCACCCAAAACAGAATGTGGTCTATAGGTTGCTGGGAGAGAAAAGACAACTATGGTCTCATCCAGCACTGAACCCTGCATGCTACAATACGGACCTGAATGCCAAGATTGCCCACAGAGCAATACTGGCACGGTAGTAATGGGGTATTCCTGCAACCAACCACTTTCTTATTAAATATGAGGCTTGCTCCAGGAGAGGGATTTCATTCTTCATACTAAAAACCTGGTCAAAAGTCGATGACCAGGAGATCATAGCCCATAGGTAGAAACCTATTTTTCCAAACAAAGTAACTGTTGCTACTTTGATAATGGTACCCTGACAAACCGCCTTACAAATATTCATATAAATTCATAGATTCATAGATTTGCTTTAGCTCTCAGCTTTGGTCAAAGCAGCATTTTCTTCATGCACTTCTCCATGAGCCAAGTCTAGGTAAGTCTGGGTGCTCAGCCGCAGGTAAAGCATCCATAGCAATTTCCCTCATCGTTGACTAAAGGAGCATCAGGAAAGAGGGACAGAAAGAATGTTAGAGCTTCAGGGTGGAAAGGAGAGCTGTGAAATGCCGGCTTCTGACATGGCATGGCTGTTCACACATGAATTCATAGCCATTGTGGTTCCCTGAGCAAGATAATGTCAGTCAGAATTTCAGCATGAATTCAAAATGGAACCCCAAGGCTCTGTAGCAGAGAGGCTCTTAGAAATTGATGTCTGCTGTGGGATGGAGAGTCACTCTCCTTTGATGAATTTGCCACTGATAGCTTACCCACATATTGCCATGGATGGGGTATTGCCCATGTTCCATTGGATAACCTGATGTGCATGTGCACATGGGCAGTACTAAGCATTCAGGGGTTAATGAGAACAAAAAGTATGGGGGGAGAGTTTCAGGAAAAGTTGGAGAGAGGCAGTAGTGGATAAATATGATAAAAATATTTGTATATTTTGAAGGTGTATGAATGTGTAAATTTTTCAAAGCATAAAACATTTTTAAAATAAAATAAAAAGTCTTTCTTTAAAATAGCATCCTTTACTCCAGATAATAATGATAATAACCCTGAATAAGTATTTAAAATGACAAAGGGGAAAGAATACCTCATCTCTTGTTGAAACAATGATGCCAGCAGACAATGGAGACATATAAGTACTAAAGTAAGAACCAAAACCAAAATCATTCCTTTTAGAGAGTGTGGCTACCTGTAGGTTTCTCACACTCCAGTGTATGGCCCCACATGCAAGAATATGTCCATAGTACTAATAAGACTTAATGGGCTTTCAAAGAAAAGAAAAAGGCATCATGTTAGGGGAGGGCCAGGTTGGGGGAATCCATCCAAAGGGAGTTTATTATCAAGAATAAAGAAAATTAGTTAAAAATAATAACAGATGTCCTTTAAAAAATGAAGACAAGAAGTTGGGAGAAAATAGATTGGAAGAATCAATTAAAATATATTGTACTCATGTATAAAATTTTAAGAGATGGGACAGGGGAGGGGAGAAAATGGGAGACAACATCAAGTATTGGAGGAGACAGGAGAGAAGCCCAGAGGACCAGGAGAATGAATAGAAATATGCTGCAAGATGAGTTGGGGGGCAGAGGGACCCACTAGAAAGTCCCAGACACCAGGGATATGATAGGCTCCCAGGATCCAATGGGGATGACATTAGCCCAAATGCTTAACAGTGGGAAGATGGAACCAGAAGAGACCACCTCCAATAGATAGACAAGGCCCCTATTGAAAGCATGGGGTGACCCACCCATCTTCAAAATTTTTGACCCAGAATAGTTCCTGTCTAAAGAAAATGTAGGAAAAAAATGAAGCAGAGAATTAAGGAAAGACCATCCAAAGACCAGTCCAACTTGGAATCTATTTCATGACTAGGCACTAAACCCTGACACTCTTAACTGGTACCCTGTTGTGCTTGCAGACAGGAGCCTAGCATGGCTGTCCTCTGAGAGGCTCTACCAGCAGCTGAATGAGACAGATGCTGATACTTACAACCAACCATTAGACTAGATCAGAGACCCCTGTGGAAGAGTTAGGGAAGGACTGAAGGAGTTGAAGTGGATTGCAACCCCATAAGAAGAACAATAGTATCAACTAACCAGGACCCCTCAGAGCTCCCAGAGACTAAGCCATCAACCAAAGAGTGTACATCAGCTGGTGGTCAGTGGCCCCTGCTACGAATGTACAGAGGGCTGCCTTGTCTGGCCTCAGTGGGAAAGGATGCACTTACTCCTATAGAAACTTGATGCCCCAGGGAAGAAGGATGCTAGTGGGGTGAGGTGGGGGTGGGTAGGTGGGTAGGGCAGCACTCCCTCAGAAGCAAAGCGGAGGAGATGAAGAACTCATAGAGAGGGGACCAGGAAGGGAGGCAACACTTGGAATGTAAATAAATAAAATAACTAATAAAAAATTTTAAGAGAATAAATAAAATGTTTTTAAAAAACAAAAATCAATATAAAAATAGTCAGAAAGCTATATCCAGTGAAAATATATTTAAAGAAAATAGAGTTTTCCACATAAGTGTAAACTCAGGAAACATACTGCCAGCAAGTCTGTTCTCAGCAAAGTTACTTGGGTTGAAGAAATGGCAGAATGATAATGCAGAACTGGAAAAAGAACAGGAGACAATCAGGCATGGGGAATGAGTGCAGACCTTCCTGATGTTCTCATCCTATTTAAAATACAGCCAAAAACTGAAATGGTTCTAAAGACTAACAAATAAATATCTGTGGACATTTTTGACATAGTAGTCAGGAACTTTAACATCAGATCTTTATCAAGGCACAGAATTTGACATTTCAGAAAGTTGGGGCTAAAGAACAATGGATTATTCCAAGGAGGAAAAAAAATCTCATATGCAGGATCATACAGGATTTTATCAGGGATCTTTCCACAGCAAGACTAGAAACAAGACAGGATAGTCTTCAGACACGTCGCAGAAATCAGTGCTGACATGTAAGTCCACATCACTCAACTGTGAGAGAGGGGCGGAAACCTCTGGTTTTCAAAGTTTAAAGGGAACTTGCCTCTGTGAACTCTCTCAACAGCTATGAACCAGGTTCTTCGGGGAAGCAAGGATGGTACACAAGAAACATCAGAAAACAAAACCGAGATGCCTCAGGAGTGTAAGATGTTGAAACGAAAGCGATTCTTTAGGGAGAAAACAGCTACAAGATGAACAGCTTCCATCACTCCTTAGACTACCTAGTGAGGGGACCCTTTCTTTACACTTGGCATTGCAAAAGCTTTTAGAAATCCTGTTGGACTGCCTATCGACAATCCTACCTACCTATTCTCTTTCTTGACACATGTCGGGAAGCAGCAAGGATGGTCATAAAATGTTGCAGAATGGAAAACAAAGGCATCGAGATTTAAGGATTGTTGTTCCAGTTTGAGTTTTCATGAAAGCAGTGCCTGGGCAGGAAAAGGGCATACAAAAGGATCAGGCATGAGAGACTCAGGGAAAACGGAAAGAAAACAAATGCAATCCACAAGGGCTTTCTTATCACCATCATTGTGGGAACTCACAGTCTGGCTGGAACCTTCTGAGGTATGTGTGGAACACCTTCTGAAATCAGTTTCCAGAGGATCCACCATGTCCATCTGTCAGCCTGCATCCCACATGTGTTGAGTCTTGCCTTGGGATGAAAACCCTGGTATATCTCCCTGCTGAGTGTAATCACCTGAATAGAGGTCTCCCCAAGGGCAATTATGGCGGTGCTGGAAACGTCTGAGGGCAAAAGTGTAAAATGTCTGGTGCTAGAGAAAAACACCAGCATGACATAAGCCAAACTACCCGCTGAAGCTACACTGTAATCAAAGCTGAGGCCAAGAGGATATGAGTCAGGGAGCCAGAGGCAGCCCGCACAGGCTAGCCTTTGTACCACTCTGCTACCCCTATGCCTTACAGTTAATTACCTCTCAGGCTTCAAGGCGGCTGTCAGCCAGCCAGTCTCTACATGTGACCCAATAGAACAAAACAGCCTTCCCTAGTGAAGCTGGTCCTGCACTGTACTTGACAGTCATCAACTCTTTCCACCACCCCCCATATTAGATTTCCCTCACGATCATTCGACACTTTTTCTAACCTAATAAGATGACTCAGAACTTCCACCCTGAGCAGTCTAAGACAGTGGCTACCTTGCTCTGATCAGGCCACATTTGCTGCAATTACTGTTCGTCTTTCTCACAGGATATGGGAATATCAAGAGAGTCTCGTGACTATTTTTGTTAATAGCATATATTGTGCAAATTAGTAGAACTTGCTGTGATGTTTCTTATACACATTCCTTACAGCACGCATGGATTATGTGCATACGTCTACCCTTCTATCTTCAACCCCTCCCAGCCAGCTCCAAGGAACAACTCTTCTACTTCCAGGTCTAACTCCTAATGTGGTTAATCATCATTTGCACACTGGAAAGCAAACACAATACTTGTTCTTGTCCTGTTTGCTGTCTTGTTTTGGTTAGCATGACATTCATTTCTATCCACTCTGCTTCTTCTTATGGCTGCACAATACTCCATTTCTCCTTTTCTGTTTGCCTATTGACAGGCAGCTATGGGCTATGAGCTTGTCTGCTGTGTTCTGCCTTCATTTCCTTTGAAAAGACAGGAGTTTGACAACTTGATCACATGCTAAGTCTACTTCTAGTTCAGGAGGATTCTACCTACTGCTTTCCAAAATGAACCTACTGACTGCATTTCCCACATACAAAACCTAAGAATTCCTTTTTATCTACATCCTCACCAGCATTTATATTATGAGGTTTTTTTTTATAGTAGTCATTCTAACTAGGATCTGATAATATTTCATGTAATTTTGATTATTATTTCCCTGGTGACTGGTGATAGTGTATACTTTTCAGATGTTCATTGAATAATTCTATTTCTTTTTTTAAAGGCGTATTTAAATTCCTATGTTTACCAATGTTTCAACTACCACAAATTGCCCAAAGGTTAGTTTCTAAAGTCTTCTTATCATAATCTCCAGCACTGAGAGTCTAAAACTAGATGTGACAGCTGGGGTCCTATGTGGAAGCCAAGCCTCAAGGAAGGCAACAAGCCTATGGAGTACAAGGAGCTGGAATACTCACCCCATGACTCTAAGTGTCTTAGGTAGGGTTTTACTGCGGTGAACAGACACTGTGACCAAGGCAACTCTTAAAAGGACAACATTTAATTGGGGCTGGCTTATAGGTTCAGAGCACACAGGCAGCCATGGTGCAGGCAGAGCTGAAAGTTCAACATCTTCATCTGAAGGCTGCTAGTGGAAGACTGACTTCCAGGCAGCTAGGACTAGGATACTAAAGCCCATGCCCACAGTGACACACCTACTCCAACAAAGTCACACCTCCAAATAGTGCCATTCCCTAGGCCAAGCAAATACAAACATCACAAAAAGAATACTTTCTTCTGTAGAATTTTTTTACTCCTCCAAATGCATAACCATGGTTTTTGGGTTTTCTTTTTTAAGTAGTTTTGAATAAACAGCTAATATATACTATATGTTCATATAGTCATTAGCATAATAATCTAATGCATGCATGTTCTGTTTACAAATTTGGTCTAGATTTGTGTTTCACTTTAATAAGTAATTAACATTCTAACTTCAAAGAATTCTCTTAACCTTTTGGAACTTTCAACTTCATTTTCTTAAAGGGGAAAAAGCTATTAATAGGCTACAGAATTGTGCTGACATACGTATTATTCTCATGTATATTCATTAAGTCAACATTAAAAGTCTTCAATTCCTATATGTCCTGATGCTTTGTTCTGTAAAGATTACATTACGAAAATATTATTATACTGTTGTTTATGCGATGGATTTAATTGACACTTGTCACTTGTTAGTTTTCTTTGGCTTGTATATTTGTTTGTTTGTTTATTTATTTAGTGTGTTTGTGGTACTGAGGATTAAACTAAGGGTCTTGCACAAACTCAGCTAGCTATCACTGAACTATATCCCTATTTTTTGTTAATTTTTGTGTTTTGAAACAATCTTATTAAGCTGCCAAGACTAGTCATGAATTCCCTTTATATACCAGGCAGGCTTTGAACTTGTAATCCTCCTGCCTAAGCCTCCCAAATAACTGCTATGGCAGGTCTTCACTGTCAGGCCTCACCTTTTATTTGTTTTAAAGTGGTTTTCATCATTATATTACATATGGGAAGTCAAGTGATTTTTTTTTGAACCTGGGAGATGGCACTCACACATATATACACATATGTGCACACCTACACATACACACTTGAGCACAAACACACAAATAAATTCAACTTCAGATACAGCACAGATTTCAATAGCAAAACTCAACAGATAATTTGTGAGCTTGATATAGAAGATTATATTTTGCCTTTAAATTGGTAAACAGCAAGAAAACTAGAAACTAAACTGAGGGAAGTAATTTATAAAGAAAGCAGAAAATGAAGCAGGGAATGGTGGAGAAGAAGATATTACCAGAATCCCTTTTAATAACTTAATTACATATATTCTACCCATTCTGTTTCTCTAGAGAAGCCTGCCTAATGCAATATATTTCATTGGTATTGTATATTTTTATTAAAGTCAATTAACCAATGTAGATATGTAATTATTAAATAAGGCCCCTATTTTATTAGAATTTTCTTCATTAATATCTAGTATCACCTTTTTGTTCTGGATCTCATCTAGGGTACACAACACATTTAGTTGCCGTGTCTTGGTTCTTCATGGTAGTAACAGGTTCTCTGCCTTCCTTTGGTTTTGATAAGCTTAACAGTTTATGTAGTATTGGCAAGCATTCTAAGAAACGCTTATCTGTTAGAATTGGCCTAGTGTTTTTCTCATGGGGTTTTGAGCAACTTGGAGGACAACCACAGAGGTGAAGTGTCATTGCTGTGATCTCAAATCAAGGGTGCATACTATCAGGATGATTTATCACCACCAAGGTTGACCTTGCCCTTTTGTCTGGGCCAGTGTTTACCAGGTTTCTCCATGATAAATCTACTGTTCCCCCCTTGCCTACTGACTATTTGAAAAAGCTTCTGTGAGAGTTCATATTTGAGGAATGAAGATTTATGTGCCTCCTTAACAAAGGAGAATAACTTATATAAATTATTTGAAACTTTTCTGCATGAGAGATTTTTCTTCTTTTATTTATTTATACTGAAATTTGTATCAGAAAGTGGCATATTTTCTGTGATGTACCTCACCATGAAAAGGATAATATAAATGAATAGTTGAGAGAGATACAAACACATATATACATAAAAAATTTTAAATGTAAATTTAAAAAAAAATTTAAAGGGTATCTCTGCATGCCTTTCATCACTGAGTAATTAGGAATTTTACTGATGTAGAAGCCCACTTTTTAAAGGTTTTTATTCTTGGATTTACTTCCTATTCTCTGAGACACAAACATTTCATCAAGTCCAGAGTGTTTAGTTCAATGGCATAATATCATCATGGTAAGAGACAAGTGTGAAACATTAGGAAACAGACATGTGATTAATGTTTCTCGGAACTAACTTATGGCACGGGGCTAGACAGTTAACATAGCCTTGAGGTGCAACAGTAATGGTGTACTGGTGTCCTGGCCAGGAGAAAGCAGATTGCTCCCGGTGGGGCTTGCAGACAGAGATGGAGCAGGGAAGTATTTGCTAAAGCAATAGCTGTACATCAAGTACCAGGAACTGGTTTAATTTGCTGGAAAACAAACTTTTTTTTATTATTCTGACAAAATGCCTGCAACAAAGGAGCTAATTAATGATTGAAGAACTTACCTGGGCTCATATTTCAGGGCTACACCCACCACACAGACACAGCGTGTGACACTGACTTCCAACTGTAGCAGATGATCATGTGGGAGCTGTTTAATCGTATGAAGAATAGACCTTCTGCTGCAGTCATAGGCCTCAGGGGCTTAGCTCACCAACACCTGTACAACTGTGATATCTTGGGACCAGGAACCCAGAGCCTCTCTGCACTGCAAGGACATCCTGGAACATCCCTTGGGGCAGATGCCCAGTAAGTCCTTAGACAGATGAAGCCTTCCTATGAACAGTAACCCTGCAGCCTCCTGCTTGTGAAACCTGAAAAACTGTTGAAAGGATAAGCAAATATAGCAACATGACAGGAAACAGAATCAATGGGCACAAATCAATACTTTTATATACACTAACAACAGAGAGAGAGAGCTATCATAAACACATTCCCACTCACAATAGCCTCAAAATATGAATAAAATATCCATAATATTTTATTTATATTTTAATATAAATATTTTCAGTTATTTAAAATAAGCTGAACTAATACTGTGAAGGATTTTAAACTCCTGAAAGAGATGAAGAAAGAACTAGACAATAGAAAGACATCCCTGATCAATCCTGGATTGTTAGAACTGACATTGTGAAAATGGCCATTTTACCAAAATTTATTTACATATTCAATGCAACCCCAAACAAAATGTTCACCTTGTTCCTCACAGAAATAAAAAAATAAAAACTATCTAAAAATTCATATGGAAACATAAAAGATTCAGCTAGCTAAAACAGCCCTAAATAAATAAATTAATAAATAAATATTCTTGAATATTTATTACCATTTCAGATCCTAATACATATTTCAGAACCACAGTAATAAAGACTATACAGTACTTGTACAAAAATAGACATGCAGACCAAGAGAACAAAATCAAAGACCCCAACATGAATATGCAGAACTTTACCCATTTAATATTTGACAAAGATACCACAAAAATATACTGTAGAAAAGAAAGCACCTTTAACAAATGGTTCAAGAAATACTGAATGTACACAAGTAGAAGAATAAAATTAGACTTGTATCTATCACCTTGCATTAAAACAAAAAAACTACAGATAACTAATGAATACTGAGATTACTAGACATAATCTTTCCCAGGCAGGAGGATACCAACTGGTTATCCAATACCTAATGGTTAGCCCTGAAAACATACATATAAGTAACACACAGATTGAGCACCATATATATCATACATGTATCACAAGAGACAAATCATAGGTGTGATTCACTAATACCTAAGTATGTCTTAATCTAGTTAAATTGATAATCAAACTTAACCATCACAGCTCTATACCTTGTTAACTTAACACTCAAATACATCAATTTAAGCCACACTATTTACCCCTGGCCTCACAAAAGCCTATGTGCCTCTCACAATGCAATGTGAATTTATTCCATCTGTCAGAGCCTCCAAAGTCCTCAATAGTTCCAATATTGTTCAAAAATTCAAAGTGTAAAGTGTCTCATGTAAGTTTTAACTGTGAGCTACTATAAAATCAAAATGTAAATTTATAAACTTCCAGTGTTCAATGGCAAAGAGGAAACATTCCCATTACAAAAATAGATAAATAAATAAAAGAGAGAGAGAGCAATGAGGCATAACAAAAAAATAGAACAGAAACAAACAAACCCTCAGCAGAACAAACATCAAACTCTCTTGATACATGTCTAACATTCTTGGACTCATGAATATATCACCTGGGACCCAAGAGACTTAGGTAGCTCCACTTTTCCAAATCTGTAGCCTGAAACACACAAAGCCTCTTTCTTGGGCTAGCTCTGCTCCACTTGGTGGAGCTGAAGCTTTCTTTGGTGGACACAGTATATTGTGACAAATCCAATAGCTTGAAAGCCCATTCTGACCTGGGCTTCCTCTTCAGAGTGTCACAGAGAGCCCATCCATGGATTTCACACTGCATATGTGCCCCTGCTGGATATTGTCTAGCCTCTGAAGCTTTCCAGAATGTTGCTGCCAACTTATTAACACTAACTTGTGCATCTTGTGCATGCTTGCAAAATCAGCAACATGTGGATGGTGTCAACAAATTCTGTAGGCATCTTGGGACAAAGCCTAACCCACTCAACCCACACTTTCAGTGGTTTTGGTGCACCTTGGTACATAAAAGCACTTCTTTAAGTAGTCTTGCTTTGGCAGGATGCCCTGGAGACTGTCTTCTCAGGTGCTTTCTCACAAATGATTTTGAATTCTTAAACACTAATAGGATTGATGGATGGGGTCTTACCTACAAACAACTTTTCCCATTGTGCTGGTGCAAAGGCATACTTTCCTTCCTGCTCTGAATCTTACTATATGTTTCACTAAATGCATTGATCAATAGGAATATCTATCTTAAATACTATGCTGTCTTAAAATTTCCTCCATCAAACAAAATAGTCTATTGCTTTTTTAAAAGACTTTTATTTTATGTGTCAGTACACTGTCGCTGTCTTCAGACACACCAGAAGAGGGCACCTGATCCCATCACAGATGGTTGTGAGCCACCATATGGTTGCTGGGAATTGAACTTAGGACCTCTAGGAAGAGCAGTCAGTGCTCTTAACCACCAAGCTATCGCTCCAGCCCAGTCTATCACTTTTGAATAAAGCCTCATATGGATTTTTAAGAACTGGACTGCCTTTGAAAGAATATAGCATTATGGCCTCTGTCTCCATTTGTGATAGAGCCTTTGTTACTCTCTGAAGCCTCATGAACAGGTGTCATTACTGCATTTTAATCAGCATTCTCGTCTTCCAAAACTCACCAGATTTACCAATTAACCTCTAGACCTTCTAGGAGTTCTTTACCCTGTCATTCTAAAACTTTCTCCATTCTCTCTGTAAACCTGCATAGTTCTAAAAGCATATAAAACCCTACTCCTGGTACCAATTCTCTATGTTAGTTACTTTTTGCTGTGACCATTATACAGCAATAAACAACTTAAGTAAGAAAGAATTTCCTTTGCTTGTGGTTTGAGGGTGTAGGCCATCATTGTAGAGACAATATAAAAGCTGAAGCATCAGGAATGTCTAACTGCTTATGAACATCTTGGTAGATCTGGATGCCTAGATGGGATGAGAAGTGGGGTGGGGCTATAAACATCAAAGCCTACCCTTATTTCACAAAGCTATTTTCTCCAGTTATGCCCCACCTTGTAAATTCTCTACACTTTCCCAAAATGATGCACCCACTTGAGGACCAACTGTTCCAACAGTGAGCCTGTGGGTACATTTTGTATCCAAATTATATTAGATATTAATAATAATTATATCTATGTATGGGTTTATTAGAATTCTATATACTATCTTTTACAATTCTTTTAGGTTCAAGACATTCTTTAAAAAAAATTTAGAAAAACCAGGAGATGCCTAAGAGATAATTGAAAAAAATAACAATTTCTATATATTTTTAAAAACTAAAAATAGAATATTCTGTAATTATCTTATTAGGAATTTCCTAAACTTTAAAAAGAATCAAGGCATTTTGTGGGTGTTTCTATTGGTTTCCATTTGGCTTGTTTTGCTCGGAGTTTGTTTGTTGAGATAGGACCTCACCATGTAGCTCTTCCTAATTTAGAATTCACTATGTAGACCAGCCTGGCCTTGAATTCATAAAGATTCTCTTGCCTTTGCTTCCCCAAATTAAAGATGTGTGCCACTTCCTGCCCCCCCTAAAAAAAATCAAGAAAGTGTTATAACAACACAAAGTTGTTTGTTTTTCATCTCAAACTAAACAGAAAAGGTGGGGGGATGTACTCAATGTAAAGCAGCAATTATGAATTCATGCTCTTTGGAGGAGTAGAGCATGGGGGGATATGAGAGCTAGAAGATATAAAGAAAGGCTACAGAATGCTGTCTTCTGGGGAAACCATGAACTCAGTGTAACTATCCTCCCCTACAATAGGCCTGAATCAGAGCAGGACTGTCAACAGCCAACCACAGGAGGGGAGAGAGTATAAGGCCCTGCCTCTCCATGTTGAAGTAGTGGCCACTAGATTCTGGGAACTGAGGGTCACTGCCCTCAGCTGTATGACCTAGTGAGCTCACCCGGCTCTAATACCTATTACTGTAAACCTGGTCAAGGGACGGGGGCTGGGCAGATCATAAATCCAAAGATTAGTGCTTCTCTTGGCATTTGTCAGAAATTTTTTATTGCACCAAATGGTGGTTAATCCAGATACTCATAACCAGTCAAAGTTAAAATAAGGACAGTGGAGTGCTAGGTATTAATTGAATCATCTATATCAGCCTCTCAAGCACATGGGGAGCATAAAAAAAAAAAAAAGATGTAGAAAAAATGGGAAGGTCATTGGGTGGGGAAGCTTGATGTAAAACAACTTATAAACTCACTACAATGTGGTCACCAGCATTAGACCTGCACAAGACTGGACCTGTCAACATTTCATCATGGATGGGGATAAAGTTCATGAGCACCACCCTTCCCTGAGGGACTACTAATAGTCATGGTTGCTGAGGGAAGGTGTGTCACTTTCTTCCCACTGGTAAGTTGCCAGTGCTCTAACAAATAACTTCCCATATGTTTATGCCAGTAACCAGAACTGAACTCAGTAGGACACACACACACACACACACACACACACACACTGAAAGTAGGAGGGGCTTGGTGATAAAAGGAGGATCTCAGTGGAAGAAAGAGGTGTGAGAGAGGTAATGAGGACTAATCTTAACTGAAATTCATTACATGTTTGGTGTATATGTGTACATACATATGTCTCTGTTTATACATATATATGTATATATATATATGTATATATATTGTATATATATATTGTCAAAAAATAAAGTTTTAGAATAGCCATTAATAAAAGATGAATGCTATAAACTCATAAAATACATGTGATTTATATGTAGATGATTCTTAGGTGTGTGATTGTTTTATATGCACACATATACATCTGGCTCTACTCAGTAAGTATCTAACTCGTTTCAGAAAGCAATGCTACTGAGTGACAGATATGTAAACATCTAAAGTATGCATATGAGAGCCTTTAAAGTGTTGTTGACATGGGACTCTAACATTCTATCATAGAGATTTACAAACTATTTGTGTAAAAGGGCATAGAATAAATATTTTAATTTTGTGAGGCCACGTAGGCTCTGTTGAAACTGCTCATTCAGCTGAATGTGTGAATACTTAATTAAGTATAGCTGTGTTCCACCACACAAGCAAGAGGCCAAGTTTAGCCAATGAGCCATACGGTCAGTCTCTGAATAAAGTAGCAGAATCCTAGGAAAATGAGTAACATGAAATTACACATGCAGCATGATCTTAACTACACAAAAAGTATTATAAAAATGCTACAGAGAAGAGCATTAAATAACAGAATTTTTTTATTTAGGTCAAGTAAAGACTTCTTAGTCCCAATTTTCTTACACTTTCACTTTTGGGTGTACTAAAAATGAGGAAGTAGCCACAGCTACGTGGGGGGGCTGGCTCCAGGAATTCAGGGTCAGCCTGAACTATGTGAAGAGCTCTGTCAATAACAACAATAACACAAATAATTTAAAAGAAAAAGAGGAGAGGAGGGGGTGGGGTAAGGAGAAGAAAAGGAAAAGAAAAAGAAATGCCTGTGCTGTTGTTAGGAAACCAGAGATTCCCAGACTTACAAAGGTTGGAAAATAATCTTTTTGCCATATTGATATAAATTCGGGAAAACAATTGTTACCTCTGTTTCAGTTCTCATTTAAAAAAAAAAAAACAAAAACAAAAACAAAAACAGGCATGTTTTAAGCTTTAGAAATGACACTTTAAAATAGTCTCTCTCTTTTTTTTTTTCTCTCAAATCAATTCAGATTGTTGGTGATTAGAGAAATCCTTCAGTTCGTCCGGAGTCTGAGACTTCATGGGGCTTCTCCAAAGCCGCAGTACTGGAAAATGGCCTGCTTTCCTAAAGCTCTTTTTAATGACTCATGTTCTTAATTGCCTCTGTTCAAGTGACAAAAGAACCACTGTTGTTAGGCGGGATGTGCAGCACATTACACAAGTTTACCCTGGCAAGCCGCTGGGCAGATCTGCAAGTCTGTGTCAGCACTTTTAGGTCCCACTAATAGGAATACAGATGGACCTGTGAGCAGTTGGGACATCTCACAGGGCCAATCAAAACATGGAAAACAAAGGCTTTTATCAGATCCGTGCTGACCACAGCTCTCTGTGGTATTGCTAAAGCCATATTCCTCTCTTAACTTTCCATATACAAAATAGCTCTCACCTGACAGAAACCAGATTTCACTGACAGCCTTAGGGCCCAAGTTTGTTGTTCTGCCGGGTATGTAATTACCCCCTTAGGAAATGGGAAAATGAAGCCTTTTTTGGTCTTTCTCTGGGAACTTAAAAAACAACTCAAATAGCTTTGAACACACAAGATGCAAATGAAAGGCCATCGCAACAGTTGGACTAATTCTGAACAAGTAGGGGAAAATGAAAGTGTTATCTGAGACTCTTGCAAGGAGAGAAACTTCTTTTCTTAAAGCATCTTCTGTTTTGCTGTCCACAAGCGAGCCTTCCTCATGCAGCATCAAGGTAGCCACCTCCTTGTCTTCAGTTCACACTATCTCCCTCAGAAGGACATACTCTTCTAAGAGGATGCCACTCTCCCAACAATTTAATTTACTTAAAAGACAGATGCTCTTGCTGAGAGAGAGCTCTGTGTGTGTGTGTGTGTGTGTGTGTGTGTGTGTGAGAGAGAGAGAGAGAGAGAGAGAGAGAGAGAGAGAGAGAGAGGGAGAGAGAGAGAGAGAGAGAGAGAGGGGAGAGACAGAGAGATGACTCTGGAATATTTACTAGAAACAAATAATTTAGTTGAAACAGGATGACCAGTCTGATTGTTTTAGTTTATACGTTTTAGTTCTGACTCTAGTGAACTAGTAAAACTTCTGCTGTAAGGGCCCCATGATACATTAATATGAAGTCATCTTAATTTGACTAGTAACATTTAAAACTCTTTTTCCAACTAAAGGCACATTTTTTTGAGTTACTTCAATTTCTTGAGAACTAGAACTTCAATGGATATTTCCAGAAAATACAAATCAACCCATAGGAGGAGCCAAGGTACTGCTGGTGTAAAAGCAATCACCCCAACTCTCAATAACTGATGTGAGCAAGCAGTCATTTTCATAATCAGTCGATGGTAAGGCTTGGCAGCAATCAGACTTTAGACTGGGTTCATTCTGGGCACTAACCAGAGAGCACAGGAAGGGACTCAGAGACGGGTGTGATTAGAGTGTCAGCTGGGAACTAGCATGAAGTTGCTTCTGCTGCTTCCCACTGGTCTAAGCAAGCCCAAAATCAAGAGTGCAGGGAAACAGAGTATCAACAATATACCAGGATGAGGAAGAAAGGAAGATTTGTAGGAAAAGGAAAATTCCACTAGGTTCAATAAGTAAAATTCATAAAGTTTCAACTTCAAGAGAGAGAGAAAGATGATTCTAGCTCATCCGGTATTAAGGCTCTTATGATGAACAATAGCTTTCACATTTTATTACATTTATTAAGTTAAGGAGTGGGAGCGGTGTTACACATGCTGTAGTGTGTACATGAAGTTCAGAGGATAACATAGTGGACTTGATCTCCCCTACCAGGAAGGTTCCAGGGGTTTGAACTTGGGTCATTAGGTTTAACAGAAAATGCCTTCCCCACTGAGTCATTTCACTTTGACCAAGGGATCAGCATACATAGGTACCAGACAGAGTAGAGTCATATACATATATATATTCCTCATAGATAGAGACTACAATTAAAGTACAATATGATCAGCACCGTGAGATCTATACAAAGTATCCTAGGAGCAGGTGATGAGGTGGGTTAGCCTGTTGCTCTGGATACACCCTTACAAATACATAAGAACTAGGGATGAGGATGGAAATGAAGAAGGCTGGGAGATGGAAGGTGTCCTCAGCAATGTTTACTTCTGAGAGTGAAAAGAACTGGAGTAAATATGAGAGATAATTGTCATCTGATGAATCTAGACAATTGAAGGACTGAAGTCCATTATGTTTCAAAATATTTCAATATTAAAATATTTTAATTATCTTTAAATAATTTATAAAAGGGGTTGCGGAATATTAGGCAGAGACGCAAATGTGCTTTTCACAGGCCATGGTGTGTGAGAGAAAAGACTGGAAGAGAGAAAGCAGGTGAGGTTCCTCGGGCTGCTGAAATTGGATCAATCCCTGTCCCCGAAGCTCCCTATCCCAGAGCTGGGAATAGAGACATCTATTAATAGAGTGTTGTCCACACTGAGACTTTCTTAGGGGATCTTTTCTCAGCCTCTCCCGAGGTTCCCATCGTGACCATCAATCCTTGATGGTCTCTGTGTTCAAGTTTCCTCTACCTGCACGGATATAGACCTCCCTAGGAAAAGGGCCCCATGATACATTAGTATGAAGTCATCTTAATTTGACTAGTAACATTTGAAACTCTTTTTCCAACTAAAGGCACATTTTTTTTGAGTTACTTAGAACTAGAATTTCAATGGATATTTCCAGAAAATACAAATCAACCCGTAGGAGGAGCCAAGGTACTGCTATTGTCATTTGCTTATTATTATTAAATGTTCATGCACTGCCAACCTCCCAATGTGCTCCTCAGGGAACCAAACACTTCCCTCCCTGAGAGAAGAAGGACAGATTTTTCTGCTTCCTCCATCTTACCTCTCACGCCCACCCACACCTTACTCATCTCAAACCAGCCCACACTGGGTGACTCACTGCCATGCTTCCCTGCCCATTACTGCACTATTTCATTACCCAGAGAGAAAATCCTTCCGGGTATGGCCACAAATTCCCAGGCTGCATGCTTTGCCCTGGGGCTACCTCCTAATCCTTAGCTCTTCCAAAAGTTCTTTGAACAACGCAATCTGGCAGCAGTGGTCCTGCTTTGCTTTCCCTAATTTGCTTTTCAGACATTATCTCTAATCTGGTGTTAGACTTGAGTAGCTAGCCAATTCCTTACTCTGGTCAAATAGCTTTTCGTCTGGCTCTATACAGTCTGGCTCTTGCCAACTTTCCTAACCTTCACTGGATACCCTCCACAGCTAGATAGCCTCTGTACACACTGAATCTTGAACTAAACCAAGACCTTTTTAACCTATAGTTTTTTTGCAGTTGTCCCTTTACAGAGGCTCTAGGGTATTCTTGCAGGTACTTGAATATCTGCTCATTCTTGGAACTGATTGAAGGGAAAACTTAAGGGTTCTTTGGAAAGTTGGTTGGGTGGTGTTTTGCTGGGGCAAGCATGTGAAAGAATGTTTAGTTAAAGTGGACCCAGGTGTGAAAGGCTAAGGCCGACTCATGAAGGAATGTGTCCTTGACCCAGGATAGAGGATGTTCTGCTAAAGCAAGCGTGTGAAAGGACACGTGATGAAAGATTATTTGCTAACAACACATATGTACTGGTCCACCTTACATTGTGTAGCTGAGCTGCTTTAGTTGGTCATTGAGAGAAATGAACCCCAAAAAAAAAAAAAACCAACTTCTAGTGATGTGCTTTTTGTCCTTTGATGGTGTTTGTTGCCACTTTGGCAGACTAGGGCTGAGTGATGCCTGCTGAACAGACACACATGTGCTGAGGCAAGGCATGTGGAGGACATGTGATGTTGGCTTGCTGTTACAGCTAGCTGTGCAATGCTTGTAGGTCTCTCATTTTTGCTGATCATTGCTTCCCTGAGAGAGGCACAGCTGAGATCTTCTGGTGTTCCTGCTGGTTCCTTGGCTGACTCAAGCCAGCACTGAGGTCTGGTTGTCTCTGCTAGGCTATGTCACAGCTATTGCTAATCTAACTCTAACTGGACTCCTGGTGTATCTGTGAAGTGTTTGCAAGTGGATCGAGCTGCTGCTGCCTGCTAACCTATGAACTGAACTGCCTATTTCCAGACAACATAGACGGGAGTTGCTCCAAAGAACCTTTCTAAACAGGTCCATTTCCCTGTATTCTTTCTTTTCCACTACCTCTGGTGGGTGGTGGGCAAAAAGGGGGGTTAAAGCATTTAAGACCCATCATTAAAAATAAGGTTTGAAAAAATTAAAGTTACAACTAACTTACATCTTTTTTTTTTTATTTTAGATATTTTCTTTATTTACATGCAAATTTCTCCTTTCCCAGTTTCCC
>NW_022196900.1:49168543-49193805 GCF_008632895.1 Mastomys coucha | reverse complement strand
CGATCCACTTGCAGGGAAGGGGCAGAGGAGGACGCTGAACCCCCTCTGTCACTTGGAAGCTGAGAGGAACTTACATCTTTAAACATCACTTCCTTGTAATGTTTTCTCTGATCCTCTCCCTTCTATGAGCCATGTTCCTACCCCCTGACTCTCAGATGTCTTCTATGTATTTCTCTTTAGAGTTATTCCATTCTCTATGTGCCAATATATGTCTCCTTTGTTAAAAATACGTTACCAGTTTGTCTGTCTGTGCCCTTTCTATCTGACACCCTTTTGGCTATTTTGTGGTTACCTTCTTCAATAAATTTGACTCATTTACCAAGTTATGTGGTGTGTGAGTGTGTGTGTGTGTGTGTGTGTGTGTGTGTGTGTGTGTGTCAGTGTCTGTGTGTGTCATTAAAAACTTAGTTCATTAAAAACTTTCTGTCCATCTAATACAATGTCTGGCACATAATTGATATCTAATAAATGTGAATAAAGTTAAAAATAGCCTTGCCTTCCAAAATCCTTCACACATTTGGACACAAATCAGAAAGCACAGTTATCCTGGCCACTTGTTGGCAGTGCTATATACATTCTGGTAGCCAGATATCTGTCCTAAATTATTGTCACTGTATTTTGCAGTCTCTTATACTGAATTATTAGCTTCAAATTTCCAGTTTCTTCAGCTAGTTTATGATGCAAGGGCCTAGAATATCAACTGTTCTCCCCGGATCCTCCTGGACTTGACACACCACATGTAGAGTAACACAGCAGCTTTGTGCCTTAGATAACAGCTACAGAATGGACCACAGCTATCTCTGAATCCTGCTTGTAAGACTGGATTCTGTTCTGCTTGTGTCTTATCTGTGCCTCACCCTCTGGATCTTCCTTATGATTTTAACCCTTTCTTGCTTGGTATGGCTGGTGAGCAGGAAGGGGGATTCAGAGTAAACTAATACCGGGAGCCTACATTACACTTGTTAGCCATGTTAACCTGTGTTAACTTCTCTTGGAAACTGTACAAAACTCAGGATATTTGTCTCATGAAGAGCAGAATTATTAGCTTCAAATTTCCAACAACTGATATCTGTGCCTTTACCAACTTCAGTGTGGACAGGAACAATAATATCACTTAGCTCTGTGAACATTTTAACAATTTTAGGCAGAATTGAGATCATTTATACAATTAACAGTGCTTATGCCTTAAAAACACATCATGTTCGTGGTGGAACCCATGGCTCCAACAGCATATGTTCAGCAGAGGATGGCCTAGTTGGTCATCAATAGGAGGAGAGGCCCTTGACCCTGTGAAGGTTCTATGCTCCAGTGTAGGGGAATACCAGGACCAAGAAGCAGGAGAGGCTGGGTTGGTGAGCAGGGGGAGGGAACAGAGTTTTTTGGGGTTTTTGTTTGTTTGTTTGTTTTTTTCTGGAGGGGAAACTGAGAAAGGAGATATCATTTGAAATGTAAATAAAGAAAAATCTTATAAAAAATAAAAACCAAAACAACAACAACAACAACAACAACAAAAAACAAAACAAACCACATCATGTTAACCCAGTGTAGCACCCACGGGGCATTTAAGAGAAGCTATTGAGGGTTGCCTAGATTTCTTCCATGCTTCCACAGTCTCTAGGAATGTAGGTCAGGCTAGAGACATCTTGGAACTGTGTTTGTTAAACTGATGTAAAAGTTTGACCCAATCTCTTAAATAATCATCATTTGTTTAATAAGTTCCTGTGAAGAAAGTTATGCAGCTATCTTTCGAAGTGACTTCTAAAAAGCTTTTATTTTGTCTAGCCATGATAAGAATCATTACATGGTGTGTCTAACTGATAGCTTGGAGCTCATGTGCTACCCAGCAATGTCTATGAGAAAAAGAATTCGACAGTAAATACCAATGACTTAATACAGACTATGTTTCCAGTTCAATTTGCTTTGATAAAAATCAAATAATCCCCAGGAACACAAATATTTGTCTACGGTGATTGGATAGTCTTCTAAAATTGGCCTTCTCTGTGCCTCAGAAAGACATCTGTCCTTTCTACAACCCACACATTGTCAGGAGGGGAACAATGCTGAGAAATTCCTGTGGGGTTCTAAGACTCCCTGCTCTCCAGCAGAGAAACATCAGGATCCCTGCTCTTCTTTTAAATGCGGCATGCCTTTTACTCGCCCCTCTGTCTTAATAAATAAAGCAAAACAGATTCTTGAGCCCTGAAAGCACTGTAAATTCATAACATTTTTCCTTTGAAGTAAAAAGTGTCTTACACGACTGCAGTGAAATATGAAAACAATTCATATAATCAGGAGACTACATAATTACAAATGTAAAACTTTTCCCCAGTAGAATAGGCTAAAATTTTCAAAAGAAACATGGACTGTTAAAGTTTGGTAATGTGATTTTTTTTTTAAATGTGGTATTTTGATATTGTAGGATATATTTCAAAATATGACTCAACTCTAAGTGCATATATATTATGCCTATATTGGCTCTATTTAAATTTTTAAAATATCCCATTATATCTTAGTATTAAGCTTCCTAACATCAGGAAATAATGTCCCTTTTAAAAAGGTAAGTTTAAAAGAAGATAAAGTCATAGCAGGTAAAGCATTTATCAAAAGTGCCACATATATGGTAAGTTATAAAATATCACAGGATTAAATACAGATGGGTCCTGTACCCTTTCAAGGTTAAGTCAATACACCTGATTCTTTCCTGTAAGATTTCAGGAAAAATGGCTAACAATTAGCAAGACATGGAAATTAGCATTCTTCTCCCAAACCAAAACATAGATGGTGACCCTTAACCAGCCTGAGGGATGGATGTTCTGAGAGAATAAGGAAGTGAGTGAAAAGAAGCGCTGTGCTGAGTAAGGGTACCCGACTTTAATGTATCTGGAAGATGAGACTCTCAAAGTCTGTGAATTATACAGATCCCATTAGTCACTACAACAAACCTATGGCTACCTACCAAAGGCCACAGCAATGAACTGCCATTGTCTTAAGGTCTATAGTAGGTTTTCTTCTCCTCGTCCTACAACATCTTATGGAGGTACTTGAATTTCTCCCACTACCTTTATCTACCTGAATCACTGACCACCCTGCTTCCTCTCCCTTCTATGAGCCATGTTCCCTACCCCCTCCATCTTCTCGGAGATCATCCCCGGCCTTGTCCACAGGAGTCCTGCCTCAGCACTCCAGCTTTGCTGTCACAGTCAGCACTCCAGGTTGGCCGGAAAGCTGTGAACAGCAGCAGGTCTGTTTAAGACCTCGCTTCTGCAGACACTAATCCTGTGCTCCCACCCCAGATCATTCCTTACTACCTGAAACAGGTTAACCAACCCCACTAGAGATCTATGACTGCCCCATCAGTAGACTGAAGTTTTAGAATTTTCTTAAAAGATAGAATAGAATGGGGGTGTCCAGGAAAAACAACAACAACAAAAAACTCAGTACAATGATGGTAGAGAATAAATACACAATAAGTGTTAGTTTTCGTTTGCATTTATATTTATCATTTCACCAACACAGAAGTTCTGCTCGATGCAAAGGTGTTTCTATCATTTTATGTCCCCCAGTAACTATTATGAGTCTCATGCTTGATCTAAAATCAGTATAAGTCATCCAGAGACTCACATACACTTGCCAAAGAACAGAAGTACTGGAACAGAAATGGTTCCAGGCGATTCCACATGAGGAGGCCACTGTGGCAGACCTGCCTCTTGCTTGCCAAGTAGAACACATACAAGGTCTGTACAAATTACATAAAGGAATGATTTGTTTAGGACAAGAGTTAATTCAAGGGTCAGTTTAAAATCTTGTCTTTTCCTCTTGTATGAGATACATAAATGCAGAAACCCGCATGCAGAGTTCTAAGACAGTTCTCTTAAAGAAAAGCTCGTCTTCCCTTCCCATGACTTCTTCCGAGGAATATGAACCAGGGAAGTATGCTCAGCTGCGAGGCAAGGGGGGTCAACAACCCGATCGTGGGAAGACAGACTTGTGCCCACATAAAAACCAGAGTGAAGGTTGCGGGTCCATAGTGGAAGCTCTCTATGTTCACAATAAGATGGGCCAGAAGCACTGTGCTATCTAAGTCTCAAATGACCATATCAGAAGACATATTTGACCAAGCTTCCATAGTCTACTAACAAAATTACCTTAGAAAATTCTAAGTTTTACACTCACATCTGCTTGTTTGCCGGCCCTTCAATATTTTAAAAGTAAGTGTATATAATTTCTAATAGTGCTGCAAATTGAATGAAGGGCCTTATGCATGCTAGGCAAGCACTCTGGGGCCGCCTCTGAGCCAGAGCCCCAGACCATGTGTATTTACAGCAAAATACCATTTTAAACCTATTAAGGAAGGGGCACGAGTTGCTCCTTTAAGGCCTGTTCAAAACAGACAACCCCCTTAAAGGAATATCCAAAATAGTCCCACATCCTTCACATACTGAAGTACAATACATTGCAAATTGGAATGCAGATATTTGGTTATATTCTGTCTTTTATAAGTCTGGGTCTGTTTACCAGACACTTGTATAGGCAATTGAAAAGTTAGAGTACAGCCCTTTTCTTTGATGTCCATGTCCTTTAGAACATGAACTATGCTAACCTGGGCAGACACTATGTGTCAAAGGACAGTTCTCACTGTGAAAGCTTTGCCCTTGTCAGTCTTAGCTAGAGCCAGACATGAACACTCAGAAGAACCACATGTCTTCCAATGGTCTTTTGATTTTGTCCTCTTGACCTTCACAGTTTCACATTCATCTGCTGACTGCTTTATTTCCAAGGTGAACTTCTAATATCTCTGCTTTATCTTGTTCCAATAGCTAATTTGCCATGATCTCAACTATTGTACTTTTTAAAATGTGACTACTGATAACCTGTTAGGACTTTGCATTAGAAGATAAAACACCTACTTTGTACTAGAATAAGAACTGAGCTTAGGAGACTTTTTCTAAAGTCTAGTATATACTAATCAGTTAGTATATAGGTTATAGATCGGTCATAATTGATGTTGCTATCTTACACAGCATAAGATTTGGTCAACTTTAGGGTAACCAGTTTTTCCTTATACCAATTTCTATATCTAGAAAATGCTTGAATGTTTTTTATTATAAAAATGTGTTGAAATTTGTATTTGATCAATAAGCACTCAGAGAAGAGGGACCCTAATAGCCTTTGGTTTCAGTTTATTACAGGCAGTATCCTAGGCAAACTGGAGCCCCAGACTCCTCTCCTCAGCCTTAGGCAGCTCAGGACAGGAATAAAACATGTGGGGGACAGGAATAAGACATGCAGTCTGTGTGTGTGTGTGTGTGTGTGTGTGTGTGTATAGGTGTGTGAGGGGGGTATCTGTGGGTGAGTGGGTATATGGGTGGCTGTGAGTGTGGGTGTATGGGTGGGTATGTGTGTTTAAGTGTGGGGGGATGTGGGTGAGTGTGGGTATATGGGTATGTGTGTATGTGGGTGGGTGGGTGTATGTGTGTATATAGGTGTGTACTTGTGATGTGACTTGGACACTGAGGAAGCCAGAAGAGGGGTGCTGGAGCTCTCGGAGCTGTAGTGACATGTGGTTGTAAGTTGCCTGGTATAGGTGCTTGGAATCAAACTTTGGTCCTCTGGACGAACAGGAAGCACTCTTTACACCTTAGCCTTATAAAGTAACTCAGAGAGAGTTTAAGGCATGAAACTCCATAGACTTAGTTCTTCAAACTAAGGGGAAGGACATGAACATTTATGGGCTATACAGAGAAGCTGCAAATCCTGCTGGCTCAACAATAGCGGTGGAAATAGTTTCTCTGACCTTGGACCCCTTGTAAGGTGAAGCTTACATAAGCTTCACAAAGCTTTTGTGTGTTAAGTGCCAATGGATGTGTCTAAGGAATAATAGGTTCTCAGTGCACGTATATGCTCTCCCTTTCTCTCATAGTTTCTGTTGTTAATAAAATGTCTGCAAGTCTCCAAAGACATTCTAGATGTCTATCTTGAAATGTCTGATTATACAAAATACCAGTAAGCTTGGCATATTGAAAGCCACTATGCATTATTAGTAGAAAGGCTATTAATAAACAAGAAACTCATGCTTTAGACAGATTAGGCACTGGGCGGTGTAGTGTACCAGAAAGGACAATGAACTCCTTGTTTAAAAACATAAATTCTCATTTCACTCTTTCATTATGAGGCTCTGGCCCTGAAAAAGGCAACTAATAAAATTATTGTCCTTTGTAAAGGTATTATTTATATTTATATTTTTAATTATAATTTTATCATTTCACCCTTTCCTTTTCTTTCCCCTTCCTCCCTCCAACATCAACCATGCATGACCCTGTGTGCTTGCTCTCTTTCTCTGTTATACTCTCTCTCTCACTCTCACTCTCTTACTTTCAGTTTTTCTCTCCCCCTCTTCTCTTTCTCTCTCACTTTCTCTCTCTCTCCCTCACTCACTTGCTCTCTCTCTCTCTTTCTCTCTCTCTCAGCAACTATGTTAATGATGCTTCATGAGTGTAGCTTCTCTGACATTTATAGGAGACACAATCTCACTTTCACTTTGCCATGGCTTTAGCAAGGTATTTCATATTTCTGATCCTCACTTGCCTATTCTCTAACCTGAAGTACTTCTTCCTTAAGGATTTGGTTTTTAAAAAATTAAATGATAAATGCTGGTTAAAATACTTCTGGAATTTATTAAGTGCTTACGAAGCAATTTTCTTCATGTTTATCCTCTAGTTAAAATTCAAATTGTCACTGTTTCTGTCTGTAAGTCATAAATTGTGTTTGTTTGTGTGCATGTGTTTAGTCACACACTTATAATTACATTTAAAATATCAGCCAATTCCACTAAACTGCAAGAGGACAATATTCAGGATACCTTAGTACTGGTGGATTGGGACATCAAGGTTAAGTGACTCCTAAAAGGAAACCGATCTGTTCATCGATAGTCTCAGGTGTCTCTAAAGCCCTTCCCACTGCAGCCCTGGCCACTTACACAGAGACACCAGCTAAAGCAATGGGCAAAGCTTCCTTGATTGTGGGGGAATCATAGCAGATAACATGATCTGGAGAATTGACAGCTGTGAAAAGAACCTTACCCACATGGCATACAAACATATTGTGGAGTCTACATAGACTGTGAACTGTTGCAGGGGACAGGATGTCATTTGAGTGAAAAATCAGCTTTGACTCAAGAAAGTATCTGGAAAAATTTGCACAGCACAGGACGACAGCACCTGGCACTCTGATGTATACAGACCGACAGGTCACTCACAGCCAAAAGACAGGAAGAAACACACCAAAGCAGAACAATCCAGACCAAGAAATGCTCACATGGTTCTTACCATGAGCTATGGGTTGGATTAGACTGAGTGCACCATGCTCTTGGTATCCAATTCTCTCCATGATATATGTTATATGTAGATTAAATGTGAACATGTATTACCCTTATTGTTTACACTGAGTTTATCTCAAAAATTATACATAGATCTATTAGGAAAAAAATCAAACAAATTGGCATGACATCAAACATTTACAGAGAATCAGGACACAGAACAGCAGGTGGCCAGAAGAGGTCCCAATCTTATTTGCTGGCACTGTCTCCTATGCATGCACTGTGGGCTTTTTTTATTCTGGCTATGGTACTTTTCAAGTTGCTTACCACAAGATGAGGTTTTTAAATGCTATGAAAACTGGCTTTCTATATACCAGAGCTCAGTATGCTTGGTGACTCCCAGAGAAAAACAAAAATGGGTTTTATTGATTTAGTGGGAGGAGACTATTGGTCTTTCTGTTTCCATGACAACTAAAACTGAAGTGATCTGCCTGAACTTCACTGTTCTCATAGGCTCTTCAGGGACCAATTCCTTATCTTCCTTTTTATTTTAATGATTACAGATTCTTTCCCCAAATGTTTTTGCTATTTTCCTCACTTTATAGCAATAAGAATCATTTTCCTATTGAGAGCAGTTACAGTCATTCTGGCTTTCTTCTTCTTTTAATTTTATTTTAATAATTTATAGAAGACAGACCTTCCTCCCACAATAGAATCCCTGCCAGAAAGAGAATACCACAACTACCCATCAACCCACTTCCCCTACTCTTCTCCCCCTAGGAGTAAGAAAACCCAGACATTTATCTGGATATAAAACCTGCCTTGCCTGAGAAAGTATGAAACTCTGAGACGAGAGAGGAAATGCTTCAGACAATAGCAGAAGCTACACAGTTCATAACCTCTCAACTTCAAGCCACACCCATTGGCAGAATCTTGCGCCAGTTAACACACAGTGCTCTTAGCACTGTGACTTACAGGAGACAGAAAGAGAAAAGTCATCTGTCTTAGAAGCTCAACTCCAAATATGATGCTCATAAAAGTGGAACACTCACTTTTAGGAGCCAGATACTACACAGGGAAGTCCTTTGCTTCCCAATAATTTGTGCTTTCATGGGCCATGATCACAACAGCTCTGTGGAGCTTCCAATATGATCAGTACTTCATATGGAAGCATTAAAAAAAAAAAAAAAAAAGGACTGAGGGCAGGGACTGTCTATCTGGAAACCTTAACCAACTGGCCATGATAAATGACCCTTGAAGGTCAGTGGAAGCATACTTTAGCAGATCACCCATCTGGAGAACTCAAAGCTAAGGAAAGAAAGCGCTATCAGGAAACCTTAAATTGTCTCTATGAATTATATTTACAAATGAAATCTTAGTGTTTACTCTTGTAACTATAAGAGAAAGCCTGACTAAGCAGGAAGAAATGTTCAACATGTAACATAAAATAACACTGAAAAATATTATAATGCATAAAGAAAAGGTGTTGTGATGATGCAGATAAACTCAAGTGGTCCCTCTTCCCCCACCCTAGCCGGCTTCCCCTAACTGATGCTCTAAGAACTTCCAGAAATCTTTCAGTCTCCTTCCTTCCTCTACTGTGTCTAAAGACCAAGTCCAGAAGACACATGTCTGCCTCTCTCTACCTCTTTCTAACGAGACAGCCTGCCCAGGAACTTGCCACTAGAATTTACAAAGGATCTCCTATTTTCAAGCTTCCTACTGGTCATGCTAATGTCCTTCTGTATCACCCTGGACTGAGTCATAGCCTTTCTTCTAGCCAGTTAAATGCTTCCAGTATAAATAGACAGCTTACAGGGGACATCTCATGCCCTTTAATTTCGGTGTTTTTAATAATACCCAGCACTCACTCCCTTTATTGCCTTTCAGGTACACCCAGAGGCCAAGAATTAGTATTCAGCTCTCCTCTTTTGAAAAAAAAAAAAAAAAAAAAAAAAAAAAAAAAGAATAAAAGAAAGAAAAAATAGGTCAAAGCCAGGATTGTAGAAGAGACTTCCAAAACATACGGCCTATTGCTATTGCCCTTGGTTGCCCTCCACATATAGATAGTAAGTCCCTATTCCTGAGGACATCATGCACATCAGAAACTGGGCCCAGAGAACCCTGAGCTAGACCTGGTTTGAATGGCCCATCTCTGATGACTAGCTTTCATGGTACCAGGAAAATCCATGCAAGCTTCCAAAGAAGGAAAGAAATCAACGGTCTTACATGGCAATGATGCCCATGAACTACAACACTGACCAGCATAGCATAATATCCCTAAGGGTTCAGTGGTGGCATACATATGTTGTCAGTAATCAAAGCTCTCTAGTTGGTATTAAGATCCATGCAACAAGAGGGAAACCATAACTGGTATTAGAAACCTAGCTAACAACTCAATGCTAGTGAAATCAGGTTATTGGAGAAGAATCTACAACTAGTAACTAACTAAACCAGAATAATCCTTAACAGCGGTCTATAAACATTCGTCCTTATACCCACAGATGAGTACAGTCTTCATGTTCATCAAGAAAATGCCTCTCCGCAGCAGATAAAGATGATCACAGAAACCCACAACTAATCAAAATGGAAAGGTGTGGAGCCAGTCCTGATAGATAAATCTATGAAACACTCAGAGGCTAAGGCTCAGGGAACATTGAAAAAGAGGTGGCAGCTTGATCTGGGAGTTTATGTCTCCAAGTAATATCAGAAGCTACACCCATAAAGTCTCACCAACATGACCATGCAAACATGAGCTGAAGAAGGATAACATTAGTGGACATGCCAAACTGGATTGGGGCAGAGCTGGTGGGGAGGGCAGATGCCTCAACCCAACACAAAAGCTATCTGCAACTGAAGGAAGGTAGGGGCAAGAGAGGTGGGCTTCCGCAGCGAAGAGCATACCAACTGGCTGTTCAGTGCTAAATGGTCATCCCTAAAAATATACTTACAAGTAACATTATACAGGCTGAACAGTTTATATTTAGGAACATATACATAAATATTCATGTAATAAAAATTAGTAAAGCAAGAGGCTAAAAAGTTGAAAGATAGGTAGCAAGGAGTATATGGAAAAGTTTGGAGGAAGAAAGTGGAAAGGAGAAATGGTGTAATTATGATCTCAAAATAAATAAATAAGATCAAAGCTTATTCTCAACCATACCTTAGCTAGTACATTCCCATACTATATAATTTATCTTTTCATGTTTTTATGTTTTTGGAAATAGCATATGAATCCACAATTTTTAAAATTAATCTGCAAAAGAGACTACAAATAAAAGGACTTGTTACACCACAACCACTAACAACTCTTCCTTCTATGTCTTTCAGACTTTTAATGTGAATGCACATATATACTGAAACATGGGGATTTTTTCCAAATTTTGGTGGCAGAGTATGGTATAAAAAAGAAATGTAAGGTTTTAAAAGCTGGCTCTTTCAAATAACACTCTCTTACTGATCTCCGTAAATACACATATAAATACTATTATATTTTTTCAAATTTTATATACTTAATTCCTCAGGTAAGTGACAATTCATTCAATAGTTTTGCTGTTAATGGATATGCATTTTATTTTATGGATCCTGTAAATAATATAACTGTAAAACCGTATACACACACAAACACACATGTGCACACACAAACATATCTATGGGAGGTCACTCCATAGCACAGGCTGGACTTAATTATAAATTCTACTTCTGCTTCTACCATGAGTAGTGGGACTACAAGTATGTACCAAAGGCTTGTCCTTTTCATGTACATTTGTGTACTTGTCTATAAAACAAAGGACTCCTATTCCATTTGGTAAATGTCTTAGTATACTTTCCATGGATGTGATAAAACACTGTGACCAAAAGCAACATGGGGAAGAAAAGATTTATTTATTTTAGCTAACAGTTGTAGTACCTTCATGAAGTGAAGTCAGGGCAGAAACTCCAGGTAGGAATGAGAAGGCAGAAATGGAAACAAGGGCCTTGGAGGAGTGCTGCTTACTGGCCTGGTCCCCATGACTTGCTCAGCCTGCTTTCCTGTCCAACCCAGGACTTTCTTCCCCGTGAGCTAGGCCCTCCAAAATAAATCATGAAAATTCCCTCACAGGCTTGCCTACAGGCCAGTCTGATGGAGGCGATTCCTCAGCTTTGTCTAGGTTTGTGTCAAGTTGACAGAAACTAACAAGCACAATTGAAATTGGTGCCAGGTTTATGAGGCATTGCTGTGACGGACCTGACCTTGTTGCTTTGGGGGAGGATTCTGGAAGGACTTTGGAATCTCGGGCTGGAGAAGCTTTTAACTGCTCAAAGCTTGGTGAGCTATTGAAGGAATGTGGAAGAGAGAGCTGAAATAAATAATACAGATGATGGAACCATGGTTTGTGAAGTTTCAGAGCAAAGCAAAGACTCTCAGGGCAGTTTCTATGCTATTTTGAGTTGCAAATTTGTAGTATCTGGTCAGGTGGGGTTGTAGAATCAGTGGCCACAAGAGAGAAGAACTACCAAAGTGAAACTTTGGCTTTACTGGAGCGATGGATGCTAGTTGGCTAGGCTAGTGGCTATCAAATCTGCTGTGATTAAGACGAGACCAGCATCGTTGGGGTTAAATCATCCTCAGGGTGAGCACACAGAGCTGGAAGCAAGGCTACATCTCATGTCTGGTGATCAAACTTGTTAACATGCAAGAGTCTACCAGATGACACTGGTCTCGAAGGAGTGTAGTGATTCTGGAGAGCAGCAGAAACTTGGCACTAGGAGAGGCCACTGGTGAAGGTGTGAACTATGGAGACTCCAAAATATTGAAGTGGGATGAGCACCTAGTACAGCAACAGCTGTGGTGTGGTGCCAACCTAAGTCTATGAGCCAGGCTACGTTCACAGAGCCTGTGAGGTAGAGCTGCCCGAGCCCTTGGGAACCCAGATTTTGAGTAAATCCCAGATGCAGGACATTGAGCTACAAGATTTAATTTACGCAGGTGGAGTTTGGCTTTGCTTTGTTTAGATTGTGATTATGCCCTGGTTCTTGCCTCTTGAAATATGGCGTAAGTTATTTTTGATTATATAGGAGTCCACCGTTAAGAGACCTTGGGTTTTGGAAAGACTCTGGACTTTTAAAAGATGTTGGACATTTAAAAATGACATAGAACTTTTGAGTGATAGAAATTTTTTAAAGACTATGGAACTTTTAAAGTTATCTATGTTTTATATTTTGATGACAATAACGTGAGATTTGGGGGCCAAGTTGAGATTTCATGTTTCAAGTTGACAATGAGCCCATTGTGCTGGTTGGTTTTTGTCAACTTGACACAAACCTAAATGTATGTGAGAAGAGGGAATCTTAACTGAGATTGCCTCAATAAGTCTGTGGGATAGTATCTTAATGATCCATGTGGGAGGTCAGAGCTCACTGTGGGTTGTTGAGGCTTGGTCTTTTGCTATGCTAAATACTGGTTGCTCCCAGAGACCACATGTAGACTCAGGTGATACTGTGACATTGCCCCCCGAGTTATCCCCAATTGGTGAATAAAGATGTGGACAGCCAATAGCCAAGCAGAAGAGACACAGGCAGAGTTTAGCATTCCCGGGCTTGGGGTCTGAGGAGAACCACAAGGTGAGAGAAGGTAGAGAGAGAAGAAGCTGCCATGGGCTAAGAATCCTAGAATAATGGTCATGAGGGTAGACTAATTGGAGTTAATAGCAGCCCAGGCCTAACAGAGCAAATTATATAATGGGGTTATTGCCTAGGAAATAGACATAATGGCATAGAGGGTAGATATCCCCAGCTCTAGTGTTGATTAAGGCTTATTATAAATATAAAGGTTGTGTGTATGTTTTATACAGAAACTAAATGGTCAAAGGCAAGGCAGAAAGCCTGGAATGGGATTAAATATTTTCAACAACAGTGGGTAGTATCCCCTGAACAGGTGGTCCTGCATTGTATAAGAATGCAGGCTCAGCACTCTATGAGCAAGCAAGAAAGTAAGCAGCATTCCTCCATGTCTCTGCTACAGTGCAATCCTGCCTTGGCTACTCTCAACACATCACGACCCAAAATAAGTAAGTCAAATAAACGCCTTCTTCCTTAGGCTGTTTTGAACATGGTGTTTTTATCACATTAATAAAGCAAACTAAGTGGCAGTCATTAATTCAGAACAAAGAGTTAATATAAGAAGCAGCACACATAGAAGATGGGATATGAAGCAGAGGCATCCTTCAGTATAACATTCTGCTAACATCTCTGCCTCTTTCATATATCAAAAAGTCAGAACTTATTAGCCACAATTTTCATGCTGCTTGATAACATGCTAAGGGGACTGCCAAAGTGCCTCATATTTTTATAACTCTTCTTTGAATGTGGAATAAGAAACACCTGCCTTTCTGTATACTTCTTTGGTTGTAATGTCTTTATTGTAACTTCTTCAGTTATAAGAATGGGTAATGGTCTTACTTGCCTTTAATCTCAGCAGTAGGAAGGCAGGGGCAAGCAGATCTCTGACTTGGAGGTCAGCCTCATCTGCAGTATGAGTTCCAGGACAGCAGGGCTATATAGAGAAACCCTGATTCCAAAAACAGAACAAACAGCAAACAAAGAATGAATTTGACTTCAAGCAGCCAAGATAATCATAGCCAGAAAATATAAAAAATAAAACTGAGCTAGGGATATGGCTCAGTAGAGGAAATGTTTGCTATGGAAGCATGAAGACTGAAGCATGGGTCTTCTGTGACTACATAAAAACCAACTGGGCAATCCCAGTGAGTGGAGCCAAGGGATCTGTGGGGACAGTACTTAGCTAGTGATCTTAACCAAATCTGCAAGCTCCAGGCTCATCACGACATGGCTTCAGTACATAAATCAAAGAGCAATTGAGGAACACACTCCAAGTCAACCTCTGCATGCACATATACAAACCAACATGCATGTAAACATGTATAAGTATATACATGCACATGTAAAAACAACAAATAAAAAGAAATTAGTTATCAAGCAATATAAAATTGTGACTAATAATTTCTGTCTTTGTGTATATATGGAAGAGACAGAGAAAGAGGCAGGCAAATAGAAAGAGTTGGTGACACTGTGAAAGACTGGTTTTGATATATGTTTCCAGGAAGGATTTAAGTATGTTTTATGCCAGTATGTCTGAAATTTCCCCAAGGTCATAACTCTGAAGGACAATTCCCATTTGGATGCAGACATTGTGGCATGTTTGCTTTAAGAGATTGATGATTTTATAGCTACAACTCATAAAGCTGGTGGTCATAAAACACCTAGCTCTCTCCTGGAGGCAGACCACACTGACTATGTAAATACTGCTATCAACTTCCAACTTATCTAAAACTACCTTGGGCTGTGACGTGGTGAAAGACGGGACTAGTCTACCCCACAGCCATGGGCCTTTCTTTTCTCACATGACAGATATAACTTCCAGAGAACTTGAAATTTGGAAAAGGCTACTCCGTTCAAGATAGAGACATAGATAGATAGACAGACAGATATCATTAAATGATGAGAGAAGACTGAAATATAAAAATACTTCCCAATATGGAAGGGAACATAGTATTTTAGGAACATTTTTGTTTATTATAAAGAGCCTTAAAATCAGAGAGGAAAAAGAGAAGACTGATCTATCTTCGTTTTCCATCTGGGGTTTGCACAATTTTCTGACAGACCTGTTTTTGTGACAATTCAGTTTCAATCAACTTAGCTTTGCCCTCTTTCACTTCTCAGTGGGGCTTCACAATAGATTGTTTGCTTATTGGAAGCTTTTAGACTAAACTTCCTTTTGTACCCCCATTATCTCCACACTTCATTTTCCCATTTCCACCACAATCCCCTGACAAGAGAGTTAAAATTTTCCTGAACAAAATTGAGGTTTTAAGTTACACATGTTGATTCAAATCTCCGTCCTTAGTAATGACCTCAGAAAATAAAATTAAGCTTTCA
This sequence comes from Mastomys coucha, assembly GCF_008632895.1. Classification (NCBI taxonomy): domain Eukaryota; kingdom Metazoa; phylum Chordata; class Mammalia; order Rodentia; family Muridae; genus Mastomys; species Mastomys coucha. The sequence continues at coordinate 49,178,552 of NW_022196900.1, read as the reverse complement.
CAATGTTAAAAAAAATGCTGTTTAAATTTTTCTAAATTGTGTAAGCAATGTATACCTATAAAAGCTGGGGGGAATCATGGCACAAGGCAAGTGATTATCAGCTTGTATGGTGGCATATGCAAATGATGCATTCATAGGTCTTAAAAGGAAACTAACATAATACTTACTGTTCTATAGCTTTTGTTCTTTACAACACTTCAAGTAAATAATTGTCCACCCTAACACTTCTATCATTAGTGACCAAGAAACGCATTAGGTTAGAAGGGTCAATGTGCGGTCTATGAGTTGACTGTGAGAGGTCTCCGCTTGGTTTAGATCTTCCTCTCATTGCAGCCATCTGTCGTCATTGTCCTGCACATTGGCACATATAGATCTCTTCCCCTTGCCACACAACAGGCTTCTAAATACTAATAATAGTCTCCCCTCTCTGACCCTTTTCCCTCAGAGCTGTACTGCCTGACGTTTCTGTCTTTGTAAGTTTATTTCCTCAGTGCCATCATGTCTGGGCCTGGGGCTATCATAGGAGTGGCACCTGTCAACCTAGTTCTCTGCCCTGGAAGCCTCCCTTCATCTGTTCCTTATCCTTCAGAGAAAACTCTCTCTCCCGGTCCTTCTGCTAAACTGTTACTTGTTATCCTTTCTTTCATCAGCTTGGCTATAGAAGACACCTCTTATATGCTTTGGTGGGAACTTATACTATTCACCTCAGTCCTGCTGTCCATCATAAGACTCATGGAGAGTTTCCCATGCCTATGTTCACATTACTATGGTTGTCAAAGTCAGATAAACACACTCTCATGTGTGCCCACACATGTGTGGACACACACACAGTACAGACCAACCTCACTGATAAACATAGACGCAAAAATTGTCAATGAATACTGGCACCCTGAATTCAAGATTACACCAGAAAGAACATTCGTCATGACCAGGTTGGCTTCATTTCACAGCTAAACGTAGATAAATCCATTAAGGTTATCTATTACATACATAGATAGACTCAAAGATAGAATCACATGATTGCCTCAGTAGATAAATACAAAAGCCTTTGATAAAATCCAGTATCCTTTCATGACAATAGTCATGGACTAGGTAGAGATGGAAGGAGCATACATCAACAGAACAAAAGCATTATAGAACAAGCCTAAAGCCAACGTCACACTACCTGCTAAGAGCAAGACACATATGTCCATTGTCTACACTCCTTCTCAAGATAGTGTCTGAACTCTTAGCTATGGCAGCAGGACAAAAGAATATAAAGTGATATAAACAGTAAGAGACAAAGTCAAACTACCATTATTTAAAGGTGTCATTATTTTATACATGTGACATTAAATACTCCATCAAAAACTTCTAAGAACTGATAAACTCTTTCAACAAAGTAGCAGCATACAAAGTTGAATGATTTCAGCACTATTTCTCTTGTGCAACCAATACATTTAATGTGCAACAGTAATGTGCATTATTAATCTCAAAGGCTTAATTTAAAAATTAAGAACGAGTGCAGTTGTAATACAATATAAAAAGGAAGTTGTGCTCAGTTAAGGTTTTTTCTGTAAGATTGTAAGTTTCTTTTATATTTATTTTTAAGTAGCTGTATTCTCTTTTGTGGAACTATAAAATAACATGTTGAGTGAAGTAACCCAGATGCAGAAGGACCGACACTGCATGTTCTCTCTCAGCTGTCGTTCCTCATTCTAGATCTTCAGAGGTGAGTATATAACCTGGAGGAACCACAGAAAGCAGAAAAGTAAGACTGTAGATCAGGAGTGTAGCTCTAGAGAAGGGAATCACAGGATTAAAGTGATATAAAGGGGAAATGGGGTTTAAGTGGGGAGGTGGGAGGGAGGACAATATAGAGAGAAAGTGGGGATGGATCAAAAGCACTAAGGATGCTTGAAAAAGCCCTAGGGAGCCATGTTATTGTATAGTTGCCTAAAATCACATATAACACAAGTAGGTGTATGTGTGTATGTAAGTACATAACATAAATAAAGTTACACCATTTTGAGTATAATACCCCTCACAAAAGCCATAAATGGACTATCAAACAAAAATTGCAGGACCATGTCTGAGAAACCTCCTTTCGAGTTGTTCATTAGAGTAGTCCAAAATACTCCCCAAATAATCTAGGCTATAGGTGTTCTCCTAACTACCACCCAGTGTTGAAGGTAAGCCCCTGTTGCTGAGCACACCACACGCTTCAGACACAGAGCTGAGAGGAAGTGAGCTGAAATGCCCTGGAAGCCTCCTCCCAGAGGACCAGTTTCCAAGGAGCAGAAGACGCTATGCAAGCTGCCAAAGGGAAGAAAAAAACAATTAATTGTATTTATTTTTAGGTAGCTGTATTCTTTTTGTGGAGCCAGGAAATATCATATTGAGGGAGGTAATTAAAAGTCTTACCCAACTGTGACACCTATGAACTCCAACAATGACCAGTCCAACAAGATATTCCTAAACGAGCAATAGTAGTAATTATGTCTTGGCAGTAACCAACAGCTATAAGCCCCACTCAATAAGAAAGAAATCATGCCTGGTACTTTAATGCATGGACAATGCCTACATCAGCCTCTGCACCATGAAGAGACTATGCTTTGGCCTCTGTGGTGGAAATGTTAATAACAAGGGCAGGAACATAGAGGAAACCCCAGAAGGTTTTGTATGAGAACCTATCACTGTAGAGTTAAGTTTTGTTTCCTTCATCCTGCTTATCCACATATAAACAATTATTATAATAATTTTAATATTTTAAATATCAATAGTAATAATTTTAGTATTTTAAATATTAATAGTAATGTTCTAGGCAAGAAATTAAGCTTGGACAGAGTCTACTCTGGCTCTGCCCTGCCCTTGGTTTATAGACTTGGGAAACCACCTTTCGTCTTCCTGTGTTTCATTTCTCCAGTCTGTAAAACGGGAAGGGAAAGGCCTGGGTACCACCACATAATCACAGAGCCCTGCACATGCTAAAAAGCACCGGATATGCAGTGACTCATTGGGAAGCACCTATGCTTTCCCATGTTCTCCAGTTACCTAGATATATCTGCTGCACGTGACCAGCATAAGGCAAAATATAAATGCCAACCGTGGCCCTCTGACTTGCAAGTCATCGAAACACATGAGGGTAGCTTAAGCCTATACCAGAGGCTGACTCGCTTTTTATAAAATGGCTTAGCACTGAGAAAGCAGGACTCCTGTGTGACCCTAAGAAACTTTGAAAAGAAATAGGAAAAGGATAAAACCAGGGCGTTCATGTGTGTGGAACGTCTATAATAGAGAATTTTATAATACAAATCTTACTGAGGTCTCACAATAACCTAGGCGAAAGGTTTTATTGCCCATATTTCAGAGATGAATTCCTCAGAGAAGTTCAAAGTTAGTGCCCAAGACCATAAGCTATTAACTTCAAAAGCAGGATTTGGGAAGGGCTTGGCTGAGCACAGTTTCAAGTTCCAGATGAGATCTGAGCTCTACTGGAACTGGAACATTTTTAACTTAGCTACTGAACTTCAAGCCTGAAGAGCTCTCTGCCTGAGGAGCTTTACCAAGGCCATGTGTGGTAAGGGAATTCAGTTTCTTATAGACAACTAGCCCATAGAGGGCGATGTCCTTCAATCATGACTGACTCAGTCTGGCAAACTCGTTCAAAGCTTTAATCCAAAAGCCTAGTATTTCAAAGGTGTCCTGCTGGGATCATACTTGGCAAATCTACCTGGGAATTGACTGGAACAGCTCAGTAGCAGTTGAGAGTTCTTCCATACCCACAGAACAGCAGAAAGAAGGACCTGGGAAGCGGTCACTGTTTTCGGAAGACATTTGGGAAGTGAATAATGTGACTTTTTTTTTTTCTCCTTGCTCCTCCCCCATTTTCACCAACACACTTCTATGCTCCCCTGATTTGATGATTCACAGACCAAGGGCACAGGAGAGTTAAATCAGCATGGTATTCACTGCTGGAAAGTTTTCAGCCACTGGACTAGAACATACATACCTCTTCAAAGGAAGCAGCATAAAGAGGAGAGAGCAATAGAGCTACAGTCTTGAAATCGAGGAACCTTTACAGTGTTTGAACAACCTCATTAAACTAGAATACTTGACCTTGAATAAGCAAAATCATAGTTAAATGTTAAAGATACACATCCATTATCATCACTGTGGTCAGAATAGACACTTTCTATATGCCATGTAAAGAATAAGATGCATTATTGCCTTAGGGCCTCACAATTTTATGAGGTAAGCACAATTATTATACCCATATTCAATGAGGGAGTTGAAGCACAGAAATGTTGGGTAACTTTCCAAATGTCACAGAGGGGGGAAAAGGTGCTGGGATAAGAATCCTCACTATCCCAGTGGCTACACTCCAACACTGGCACTTCCTCAGAGTTTCTGATTGCCTCTGGAAGGCAGCCATAGTCTCGGTAAGTGCCAATAAATGAGAACTGTTTAAACAAATCATTTTCATGAATTCCCTGACCCATTTAAGCAGTTCTATATTAATCAGCTGCTGTGATGAAAATAGACACAGGACTGGTGACCATGCGGGTTAATTTCAAGGACAGTTGCTTGCTGGTGGATCACAGACCACACAGGTGGAACTGTTCTGACCTAACAAGATGCTTGGATTTAGGGGATTAAGTTTCACTGTTCTGATACAAGGGTCTGACTGTGACGTGCATAGCTATTAAGGACTCATACCAATTTATTTCAGGGGCTGCAGTTCACAGATCTGCCCTCTTCTTAAAACTTTGAAGTTCTTTCTTCTTCCTGAGCATTCCTCCTCTGCAAGCCAAGGACTGATAAGGAAAGGGAACAGAAAAGCAGGAGCCTTACTGTCTCAAGTGGCTTATTGGCATCTCTGAGATTTTCACACAGGGTGGCACCCGCTGGGCTGGTTTATGCCCTTCAGAGCAATAAAAATATTTTTGTATGTCTCCTCCCTATTCGGTGAGGCAAGGAACATACTAAAAATATTTAAAAATATTTAAAAAGAAATCTCCCTTGCTCACTGTCTGTCTGTCTCTCTGTCTTTCTCTCTCTATGTCTCTCTGTCTCTGTCTCTCTGTCTCTTTCTGTCTCTCTCTCTGTCTCTCTCTGTCTCTCTCTGTCTCTCTCTGTCTCTCTCTCTCTCTCTCCTGTCCTCTTCTCTCTTTACTTCCTCTCTGTTCTTTCTTCTCCCTCACCTCTCAAGCACATAAGGTGTGACCCATTACCAGAGCTGGTGAGATATGAGTATATGATTGAACTGGAAGATAAAATGGGAAAGGCTTTTGATGAGGGAGCTGAGGATCCCACCTGGGCAGCTAATCCCACTGTGACAGAAATCTGCCACAAAGACACACAACCCTGAGAGTCAAATTGGGATCCAACCATTGCTCTCCCATCATCTCGGGCAAAGCTCCTTGGGGATTACAGTTCTGGTGACCTGTTACAAGCCTCAGAATGGCCAGGAGGAATAGATGAGATCACACTCAGCAGACCTTCTGTCAAGGCTCAAAAAAAAAAAAAGAAAAGAAAAGAAAAGAAAAGAAAAAAACCCCAAAACCAGGAGCTGCCCTTGATCTTTGGATCTCTTCCCAGGCCCAGAAGAGGTAAAAACTCTGATATTGCTTTGGGTGTGACCCCAGCCAGCCTTGTTAATAAACATTCCTTCCTGTTTCTCCACAGTGACAGAGGAGGAGGGAAGCAAGGTCCGAGGACAGCAGCAGAGGTCATGCCAGGCACAGAAGCAGCCGGAGCTAGAGCTGAGTCACTCCCTATTTTTTTTTTCCTATTTGTGTGGTTCATTCACTAAGACCAATCATCCCTAGGTTCGAAGTGCTAGGAACTGTGACTTGCTTCTTCCTGTAACTTGCAAATGGGCAGTTTCCATTTTTGTCTTCCCTATTTTACTTTTCTTACTTTTCTCGTGGCACCAAGAACTTAGTCTTCATTTGCCAGGTGAAGTCTCCCACCCCACTTGTAATTCCCACATCAAGGGAACACTGTGCTGGTACACTTAACTTTGTATCTACTTAAATGCTATCTTAACCAGCTGTTCAAAGTCTAGGAACACTTCCTTAAGTTTTAGACTCAAGTGGATTACATTATAAATGAGCAGAATGTCTACTATGTAATACCAGTGAAGCTTGAGCTCTATATGTGCTTAGCACACATCAGGTTCAACTTCCAACATACAAAAGCCAAATTTAGTCCTCTCTGGCAGCTGATGGCCTGCCTCACTGTGTGTGCTCCTACCACTGCCTCTCAGAAGTGCTTGGACTACCCACAGTCCTTTACCAAATGAGACCAGGGTCCTAGGCACTTGGCTCTTCCTCACACTGGGGCCTATGCCAAAGATGTAAAATTTGGTGTGGGTGCTTGAGCCTTAAGCTTCAGAATGTATACCTTTTAGCCAATGCTCTAGCTGTTACAATGGGGCCAAAGGGGAGAACAGTGATTATTGAGCCAAGTTCGGGAAGTCTCAAAGTAGCCAAGGATGGAGGCCACTGTTGCAAAGTCAATTGACTTAAAGGAGAAATACAAAAGCATGGGAGCTAAATGTTGCCAATAACACAAAGGAAGAGACTGGGGATGGCACTACTGTTCTGGCAAGCTCTATTGCAAGAATGCCTTTGGAAAGAGCAGGAAAAAGGCTAATCCAGTAGAAATCCAAAGAGGTGTGTTGGTAGCTATTGATGCTGTAACTGCTGAGCTTAAAACAACAACAACAACAACAATCTAAACCTGTGACAACCCCTGAAAAATTGCTCAGGTTGCTTCAATTTCTGCAAATTGAGATAAAGACATTGGAAACATCATTTCTGATGTAATGAAAAAAGTTGGAAGAAAGGGTGTCATCACAATGACAGATGAAAAAACCCCAAATGATGAATTAGAAGTTACCGAAATGAAATTTGACAGAGGATATATTTCCCCATATTTTATTAATACATCAAAAGGTCAAAGTTGTGAATTCCAAGATGCCTATGTTCTGTTTTGTGAAAAGAAAATTTCTAGTGTCCAGGACACATTGTACCTGCTCTTGAAATTGCCCATGTTCATTGGAAGCCCTTGGTCATCATTGTTGAAGATATTGATAGAGAAGTTCTAAGCACACTGGTTTTGAACAGGGTAAAAGTTAGTCTTCAGGTTGTAGCAGTCAGAGCTCCAGGGTTTGGGAACAATAGAAAGAACCAGCTTAAAATATATGGCTATTTCTACTGGTGGTTTGGTATTTGAAGAAGAGGGGTTGAATCTAAATCCTGAAGATGTTCAAGCTCTTGACGTAGGAGAAGTTGGATAGGTCATTGTTAACAAAGCTTGCACCATGTTTTTGAAAGGAAAAGGTGACAAAGCTCAAATTGAAAAATGTATTCAAGAAATCACTGAGTAGCTAGACATCACAACTAGTGACTATGAAGAGGAAAAGCTGAAAGAGCGACTTGCTGAACTTTCAGATGGGGAGCTGTGCTGAAGGTTGGAGGGACAAGTGGTGTGGAAGTGAATGAAGGAAAGACAGCTACTGATGCTCTCAGTGTTACAAGAGCAGCTGTTGAGGAAAGCATTGTGCTCAGAGAAGGCTGTGCTCTGCTTTGGTCCATCCCAGTCTTGGATTCGTTAAAGCTTGCTAATGGAAATCAGAAAATAGGTATAGAAATTACTAAAAGAGCCCTCAAAATTCCTGCAATGACTATGCTAAGAGTGTAGGTGGTGAAGGATCTTTGATATCTGGGAAAACTCTGCAGAGTTCCTCAGAAGTTGGTTGTGATTGTTTGAACACAGTAGAAAAGGGGATCAATCATTGATCCAACAAAGTCTGTAAGAGATGCTTTACTGGATGCTGCTGGGGCAGCTTTCTTTCTATCTACAGCTCAAGCTGTAAAGGACATAAATGTCTAAAGAAGAGAATGACCCTGGAATGGGTGCAATGGATGGAAAGGCAGTGGGTATGGGAGGTGGCATGTTCTACCTACTAGAATAATGCTTTTCCCTTATCAATGAATTGTGACAGGAGCTCAAGGCAGGTGGGGGATGGGGGTGGGGGTGGGGAGGTTTCGAATCTCTAGGATGTGCTAAAGATGGGGATGGACAGAGGAGGCACCTGGGAGTCTATGGGGTTGACCTTAAATGAAACTCCTAGCAGTAGGGTATATGGAGCCTAAAGTGGCCACCCCTTGCCTCCCTGTTCTTAAGAGGAGAAGGGGAGAGGGAGAGGAAGGGGTTTATGAGGCAGATGCTAGGAGGAAAGGGATGTAAAGTGAGTGAATTAATTAATGAATTAATGAATAAATAAATAAATAAATAAATAAATAAATAAATAAATGGAGAAAAATAATGAAAAGAAAAAAAAACCAATGCATTGTGCTGGGCATGGTGATGCACTGTCTTTAAGCTTAGCATTCCTGAGGCAAAAACAGGTGGATCTCTGTGAGTTGGCGATTAGCCTGGCCTACATAGTGAGTTCCAGGCTAGCCAGAGCTAGTAAAACCTCAAAAAGAAGAAATAGAAGAATGCATTGTGTTCATATTTGTCATTCCTAACCCTCTCTCCCCTTCCATCTCCTGGAGACCCAAAGGAAATTTTCTACTCACCACTGCATCATATTTCCAGAACAACATCTACTCCATAGCATGCACTCAATAAAGTGTCCAAAAAGCAGTCCACAGTCATCACACCTACATGAAGTTCTTCCTCTTGAGGAAACTCTGATCACCTTTAGCCTTATACTGTATTGAGTACTCTCATAGAATTACCCATTTTTGTGATACCCTCAGATGGCTGTAAAATGGTAAGAACATGACAATCTCCTGTACTTAACTAGTCCAGTTTTAGAAAGAGACCAAAAGGTTAAGAAATGTCATATACACGCTAATGCCTTGGATAATCCTTTGTACACTTTCTGTAATAAGGCATAACTGAAAAGTGAAAGACATTCAATAGAGAATGTGAACAGGAATCTAAAATGCTTGGATCTCTGAAGTCCAGGGTTTTATTTTTAAAGTTCCAATGAACTTTAAATGTTGTGTTCCAACACAAGAAGCATCTTGGTTTGATTTCATTTACAAGAACTTTCATTTCAGATTGTTGGAGAAATAAATGAGTCCTCCAGGAAGATGTGCCCTGTTTATCTTGGAAAATCACCAAGAATTCCAAGTGCATGTGGCATGATGATAACCATCTAGAAATGACTCTGCAGGGACTTAAGGAGTGCAGCCCCTCCCTGCTCTCACTTGTCCTTGCCCTCACCACAGAAAGACTCTGTAAAGTGGGAACAAAAGTAAACTCAGAGGCAGACATGAGTGGGAGGTGTTGAAGAAAAATGGCTAAAAGTTTTATTTTTCTGCATCATTATCTCTTCACACCATTCTCCCTTTTAAATTACTGGGTTGTTTTTGGTGGTAGTAGTGGTAGTGGTTATTGTTGTTGTTGTTGTTGCTTCCCTGTCAGTATGCTAGATATAAAACAAACAAAAAGCAGTGCAAGTCTCCCACACTCTCGAGATAAGAGACCAGAGAGTGACCATACAATCCAGTCTTCCAGGACCATTCTAGCTCTTTGACACCGGAGTGTAAATGTTTCAGAGTTCTTCTCCTTTGGACAATCTGTGGCCATTCTAAGGAATGTGTTCTTCACATCCCTCCCCTTAAATGGTCTAGCAGAAATCAACCCACACAAGTCACAGGCAATCAATATAAATGTTCTAGCTTAGCTCCAAGCTGCCAAGGCAAAAGAATCCTTGTGACTCAGAATAGATAGTGTCCAATTCATCCATTAGGAAATCACGAGCTCTGATGCATCCTAATGAGATCATTTGTTCACTGTATTTCTACAGTCTGGAACTAGTAACCATTGGTTGGATATTGAAAATTAGAGGTTTGGAATCCAGATCAATATATACATATATTTGTGATTTTCTTGGTGATTTCCCAAGGTAAATAGGGCACATCTTTCTGGAGGGTTCATTGTTTCTCCAACAATCTGGTTCCCCCACTTTGTGTGTGTGTGTGTGTGTGTGTGTGTGTGTGTG
>NW_022196900.1:49143526-49168507 GCF_008632895.1 Mastomys coucha | reverse complement strand
ATGCATCACTTTGCTTTAAGGACTTCAGTCATTATTGCCATACTTTCTGGGAATTTAAAATTACATTTTTTTTTTTTGCTTTCCTGCCATCTCAGTTCTACAAGAATATATTTAAGGCACACTAAGATTAGACTATTTAATACATGTAAAATAATTGATCCAAGACTAAAAAGGAATATATCATGGGTGATCAAAAGAGAATTTTGACCCATGACAGAAATGGCTGTTAGTGGGTGGATAGAGGTGACAGTAATCAATGTCTAGTTATTTTTTTCATATCTAATGCTACATTCAATCCAAAGCTTTTCTAGAAAATGAAAGTATTCCCTTGGAATGAGACAACAGTGATACTCTGATTCATGTGTGTATATACCTTGAGAAGTTTTTGTATTCTTTCTTTCCAGTGTTTACTTACCCGGAAGTACAACAATCGTTGAGGTGCCTTTCATCCCATCCCAAGCCACAGTAAAGGGGACATTTTCTGCAGGTCAGAAGTCATTCAGATACTACATAGGCTACCATTCCATGTGCTAATGGAATCAACTTCCTCCTCCTTCCCATCCATTCTCCCCATTAGCTTCCCCTCCCTTTAATCCTGTGGGCTGTGCTTCATGTTGGACTAGGTTCAGATGGTGAAGGTCTAATTATGCAACCTTTTTCTCTGGTAGAAGGATATCAGCAAAGTATATCCTGTTCTGGCAGCTCTTCCAGGGAAGGCTATGTGGTGTGGAGCAAGGAGCAGTAAAGTGGAAGCATAGAAGGCAATGTGTATGTCTTAGCTTGTGTACTCGCCCCACCGCCATGCATGGGTTTCCTCCCTCACAGATGTTATGGGTCCTTTTAAGAGGATTCTATTTTTATTTTTGACTCAACAGAACAAGTGAAAAAGAAAGTTAATTTTTTTATCCAATGTTATTTATTTTCAACCAATAGAAATGCATTCATTGTAAAAACAGTAATTTAGATTGTACTATTCTTTCAGCATCCTCCAGTGTATGAGATTTTGTAGACACAAAAAGATACATTTGTGCAAATGAATTGAGTGCATGGTATACTGTTACATTTAAATTTAAACATAGACCCTGTGAAGTATTTATTATTTTCTATGTATAAGTAAATTCTTTGCTTGCATGTATGCAAGTCTATGCAGCACATGTATTCCTGGTACCGGTGGAGGCCAGAAGAAGGTATCTGATCTGCCTGGGCCTGGAGTTACAAACAGATGGGATCTGCCTTGTAGATGCTGGGACTTGAAGTCCTCTAGATCCTCTGGTCAGTGCTTTGGAAGATCAGTCAGTGTTTTTAACAGCTGAGCCATCTCTCTGACCCCAGGCCCAGTGAAGTAATAAAGGTAGATACTACATACCACATCTGACCTTTCAACAAGATAGTCCCCGTAGATGTATCCTAACCACATAGTCTCTGAAAAGTGTCTTTTCTGGTAGAAGAGGAAAAAGAGAGAAGTAAGAGAGATACATGGTACCAGGGAGAGTCAGAGAGAGGAAAGCACAAGAAAGATTTGAAGATTGAAGGCCACTTCTGTTTTATAAAGACAGGGTCATGAGAAGGAAATGAAGAACCTGCTAACCTGGGAACTTTGAACAGGAACCAAGGTCAAATCCAGGAAGTAGCTGCAGCTTCTACCCATGCCAACTCTGTGCCCAAGCTGCTAGCCCAAAGATAAGTAAGATAAGGTGGGTATTCTAGGCCACTAAGTCTGTGAATATTACACAGCAACAGAAAACAAATAAACCAATTTTCTGATTCTAACACTATTATTACAGTACCATCGTTACGGTATGGTGGTCTTAATCAACTGAGACTTAATAGAAATAAACAGCGCAAAAAGATAATGGAAAAGTACTTACCTTCTAATTTTTCTTATTCAATTTTAGTCAAAATTTTCATTTTCCTATAGTGATTATTCTAGCCTTACCTGTTTTCTTTGATTTTGAACCTTTGCACAGGATTTAAGAGACCAGACCTCTCCGTTTCTGATATTTACTGTGTATTCTAAAGGATTTCGGGTGAATTATAAAGTATTGTAAGATTAACTTTGCTAAAACAGTTAGGGGATATTCCCAAAGCATGTAAACAATGAGCTGACAGCATTGTGCGGGTTTTTTAAGTCATCCAGCGAACAGCTGTTGTTTATCTGTCTACCCTTTGTCCTCTTGTAAACTACACAGTCTTTCTTTTGAGAATTCTTCCTTCTCTGGGAATTCAAGAGCTTCCAAGAAAATAGTCATGAATTTGTAAAGCCTTATCATCCTTAGAGAATATTAGATTGGCCCAGAGGCTGGCAATTTATTCAGTCTGAGAGCATCCAATCCTCTACTGGAAAATTTTAACTTTTCTCCAGAGGAAGTATCAATGAACTCATGACTGGTGATGAAGGATGTAGGAGGTAGAATTCAAAAAGTGTTGGGAGTGATGTTTCTTGCCACGCCTAATGAGCCAATCTACAATGAAAGAGAAAAAAAGGTGAAACAGAAGGAAAGGCAGAAACAAGAGTTAAAGACAAAACACTATGCAGCTGCCCCTCGCCCTGACTATGGCTTCATTCCTCATCCTTCCATTCCAGGGACCAACATGTTTCTCCTTTATCATAGACCAGTTCAAGATGGATTCAGTCTCTTACAACCAACAGAGACATGACTCACACAACAGAAAGTTTTTATTTTGATTCTGTCCAGGTAGGGAGCAAGCCTGAAACAACCACCAGTCCAGTGCCACAGGGTCTGGGCAGGCAGACCATGCCTGAGATGACCTCTAGCCCTGCACTACTCAGCCCCATGTGGAGAACAAACCTAAGAAACTGATGTCTGGTACCATATGGCAAGGATGGGTGAGGCATAGCACTACTGAAACAATCTCAGACATCCAGAGGCTCTGGGTACCGCTAAGATGAGCAAGTAAGTGATAGATAGAGAAACAGAAACAGAATGAGGTGTGCACAATAAACAAAGGCAGAACTGGTGACTCAAGGTTAGTGAGGAACAACCTGATGTGAGTAGCAGCTATGCCACCTAAGGTCATGGTGAGGTCCTGGCCTGGCCTGTCACCAAAGGCTATGTCTGGTCTGTGGCCCTGTAGCAGTTTGGAGCTGTTATCACCAAAGGTCAGGTAGATCTCCAGTCTGGGTTGCCTCCTGGATCTATGTTGATGTCTGAAGACTAGGCAGAACTAGCCCCACCCCTCACCTGGGCATGCTGGAAGAGCTGTCCTGAAAGCTTGAGAGCAAGAGAGTGGGTTTCACACCTCACTCACGAACCACAGTAGAGCTGGCCCTGATTACATGAGTTGTGGGTGAGCTGGCCTGAGAGTGTGATCATGAGAAAGCTGGTCCTGTCATTCATCTGCCATGTGGTGGTGTGAGTGAGGTAGAGATGTCCCTGCCTCCCCTGCCACCTGAGCAAGCAGGAGAGCTGGCCCTGTGGTCTTGAGACTGGGAGAGCTGGCCCTTCCTGTCCCTCACAAACTACAGCATTTGGGAAAGCAGGCCCTGTCCCTTGCCTGAGCAGTACAGTAGAACTGACTCTTGTGGAGGAGGGAAGGTGTTGTGGAGGAGGGTGGGGGGAGCCAGTCCTGAGGGTATGAGAGCAGGAGAAATGGTTCTGCCTCTTGTTGGCTGTGTCATTAGATGAGCTAGCCAGGATGGTGCTGGAGAGCTCTCCCTAGTGGTGCAGGCACAGGAGAGCTGGCAGGCTGGCCAGATCAGATACCAGCCAGGCCCACATCTAGGGCCTTGAATTGGCCCTACTTCTACCCCATCTGTGAACTGCTGGAGCCATGAAGGAGCTCATCCTATAGATCCAAAGCTTCAAGATCTCCATGGCACAGGACAACAACAGGGTATCCAAGAGGAGTCCTGATGAGACTCTAGAACTGATAGCATAGCAGAAGTTAGAGGCCTTGAACCAGACCAATGACGCATTGCAATAGACATTTGCAAGCGGAAAAAAAAAAGTGTGGACAAAATGGTATACCGTAGGACATACTTCAGCTTCCACAGTGAGATGTTTGTATTTATAGGGGGGAGATTGCAAAGGGTGGAGAGTGGGTAGGAAAGGACAGAGAGGTGAGTGGGATTGGGGTGCATGATGTGAAATATCACAAAGAATCAGTAAAAAGTTGAATTTTTAAAATAAACTTTTTTTTTTCTTAAAAATGTCATCATGTGGTGGGAAAATCTTTTAGTCACAAAACTCATCCAAGGCTTTCCAGGGTGCTGCTTCCCATCTGGCTTCCACTTTTGTCCTTTTTTAGGTCAAAACCTGGGCTGCAATGCCGAATGCCGGGCTCAAGAACTACCTTTTGCTCCCAGCCATACAAAACAATTCTATTTTGGACACAGACACACGAAGCCTCTAAAGCTATCTTGAATCTAGCGGCCTATAAAATGCCAGTTGTACATATCATCTGCAAGAATATCTATTGTTGGATATGTTAATTACTACTCAAATTAAATAGTTCTACAAGCATTGCATATTTCTAACCATATTTAGCAGACTTAAACAAAATAGTAAGACAGAAAAGGATCTATTTTACTGTGAAAGCCCATTGCTTTTTCCTGTCTATTCATAGCTTTGGAGGAAAAATACTACAAATTTAAATCAAGCATAAATGAAAAGCAAAAACTGAAAGAGCAATTTTTACATTTCGGCAGTTGATAACTTGTAAGGAACAGGTAATAGCATTAAGTGTGAACTTGCTCATCTATAATTAATATTTCACAAGTAGAACTATAATAAAATAAATGGCATTAGTCAATCCAATCTTTATTGAATCTCTGCTTCCTTGGCAAGTGCCTTTAAAGCTCTCTCAAAACCTTTCTTCAAAATGAAAGAGCAATGAGTACTGTGGTTAAGGGTGAGTAGTCTGAAAACAGATGTCTGAGTTCAGACTTTGACTCCACCACCAGCTCACTCTGAGCTTAATTAAGGAAGTTGTTCATAACATTGGTCCTCACTTTTCCCTTGCGTACTAAGATAGGCAGGCAAATAAACATGTGTGTGTGTGTGTGTGTGTGTGTGTGTGTGTGTGTGTGTGTGTGTGTGTGTATACACAAACGAACCTACGCCAGGAGTCATGGTTTATATATAAAGTATGTCCCCCCAAATCTCATATGTTAAAGCCATGGTCGTCAGATGATCAAAATGAGGATTCTAGCATAATCAGCAATTAACCCATTGGTGGATTCATAATTTGATAACATTTCAAGGTTCAGAAACTTTCAGAGATGGTTCCCACATGGAAGAAGGAGGTCAACGGGGAATTTGCCCAAAGTTTTCTCCTCCCTCACTTTATCCATCAACTTCTATTTCTCCATCCCTCTCCCTCTCTCTTTTCTCTTCTGATTTCTCTCTTTGCAGAAGTTAAGCTTCTCTGCAGGGCCAGTTCTTCCATGTCACACAACTCTCTAAGGAAAAAAGTAACCAATTCATAGCTATTGCTCAGTAGATAAAATAACAGACAAGATTAAATGTCTACTTCAACATATCCTGAAAATACAAGAATGTAGAATTTATACACTGCCATAATATCATGTCATTTAATGATTGACTTAGAGAGGAAGAGGCAGGACTTAGGGAAGTAAAGAAGGGGGTTGGTTAAGTACAGAAGCTATAGAAACTGTTCAGCAATTGACGTCGACCCAATAGACTAGAAGGGGCAGTGGGTGGGAGTAGAAGGGAAGTGGGTAAGATAAGCATGGGCGTGGGCACGGGCACTCCCACACTCATTACCCTTCCAAGATAGTCACAGTTCCAATCCAATGGAGTTCTCCAAGAACAAAGGCCTAACATATCACTTCTGGAGTGAACTTTAAATGAACATCTTTTGGGTCAAGTTCCTGGGAAGAACAGAAGTCCAGCAAATATTGAGAAGAAAATAATAGTCCCACTCTAACTTTCATCTAACATATTTGATGGGCATATATTTCCTTCTCTTAATTACTCCATTCTTGAATCATATTATACCTAGACAATCTAAGGCTGAATATACAAGATCTCAATGCATACTCAGAAATAACTTGTTAAAAGCAAAGTTGTTGGGAAATTTTTGAAAGCAATTTAAATAATTGTATTTACCTTATCAAACCAAGATAGACAATTACTCAAAAGGAAAATGGACCAACCAGAAATGTCTCTGTACAGACTAATGCCCACAACCCTTATGTCACAAGGACAAATAAATAAAAGCTTGGAAAGAACCTTTATTTCAGGTTCTTATCAGCTTGAGCCAGCTGATAGAGAAAGTAGCTCTTATGGGTGAACTCTTGAACCAGGAAAGAATCCGTGCAAAGTTTCTGTCTGGTGATGTGACCTGAAAACGTGTTTCCATTCCTTGCATTATCTTTATAGCTGACAAATTATTGCCTTGTAGTTGCTCTGTATGCTTGGAAACTAGTTATATATTGTTGAGACTGTCACAAACAAGAGATTTCCTTCCTAGGGGAAAAAATTAATCTCGTAGGTACAAGGTTTAATAAAATGAAGAGAAATTTAGATTATCAAACTGTGTTTTCCTTTTGCCTAACTTCCAGAGAGTCTGGAACCCTATTTAACAGCTAGAAGGCCTTCTGAGGGCCACCATGGTGGGACATGTAGGACAGGCCTTTAATCCCAGCATTTGGGAGGCAAAGACAGGCAGATCTCTATGAGTTTAGCTCAAGTCTGATCTACATAATGAGTTCCAGATCAGTCAGAGCTACATAGTGAGACCCTATTGTAAAAGAAGAAAGAGGAGGAGGAGGAGAAGAAGGAAGAAGAGGAAGAAAAGAGAGGAAGGAGGAGAAAAGGAATAAGGGGGAGGAGGAGGGAGAGATAGTTCTGAGGAAAACCTAGACTTTCTTCTAGCATTTGTACCCCAGTCTGTTGCTACTCTATAGTGTGGGTGTCACCATGACAAGAAGCAGTAAGCTCATGAGTCAGTCACTTGTGGAGATTCGCTTAGTAAGTAGGCCTCATTAGAAATGTCCAATTAATCCCTCTGTGAATTTCTAAATCTTAAATTTATTCAGTTTTTTCTTCTTTGAACATGAAGTTGCAATTGAGGCATAGTATAGTATTTCTCTAAAAGAATGATCCAGTGTGCAAAGCCAAGTTCAAACTTCTGAAGGTTTGAATCTTGCAGGCCTGTGACCAAGCCGTATAGTATGCCTTGCTATAGCTTGACTAGATCATAACTGCAGAGACTGTCACTATGAAAGGCTAACGCAATACCTATAAATAACCAAGTAATATGCATAGGCAAATAATAGGACAATTATCATAAAACTCCATGCTCACATGATTTATTATCAGAAATACTGGATGAAAAACCAACTACACCTAGAGGAGATATTTAATAAACAAAACACTCAGCTCCATATCATAGTGGTTTGTTCAAAATGTGGTATTAGAACAAAGCAAAACTGTTTTTAGATTAATTATGCCCAGGCAATGGTAGTGCATATCTTTAAAGCCAACACCAGGAGGCAGGGATAGGCATATAGACCAGGCCAGGCTGGTCTACAGAGCAAGTTTCAGGACAGCCAAAACTACACAGAAAACCCTGTCTTGAAAGGAAACCAAAAAGAAAGGGAGGGAAGAAGGAGGGAGGGAGGGAGAGAGAGAGAAAGAGGGAAAGAGAGAGAAAGAGAGAACAGGTTAAGGAGAAAGGACAGAAATAAATAACAGGGATTGTATGTCTCAGACAAAGTTACAGCAGCCTTTTTAACATCTGAAATTACCTTAGTTTAATTAATTTGAAAAGATATACCATCAAAGTCAGAAAACCTAGACACTCCAGGGTTTTGGTTGAGTTGTTTGGCATGTTTTATTTTTCTCATTAAGTTAAGCCACCAGACTGTGTTTTTTAAATTTTTTCTTTTATTAAAAATAATTATTATCTACAGGATGGATTGAAGTGAACACTTTCTACGAAAGGTTTTATGTTATAAATTATGCTCTGTGAACTTAAAAATGCCAAACAGCTAATTCATAATTACCTTGAGAGTATGTTTTGTTTCTTAGACACTGACCTATCAATAAATAGATTTATCCATCAGAGATATGAAATGCCTTACCAAACAGTATACATTCCTGCTCTGTCTTACTAAGTGCATATTACAGCCCCAAAGAAGGTCACTGTGAAACTAAATGGCAGGGTCATCAGAGATGCTATGTGGAAATTGCCCATGGATACCATAGCCTGATACCAATCACTGGTACTGGTCGGAGAATGGAATACCCAGCCATTGATCTGCTGCAAACTGCAGGTGCAACTGGAGGAGTGGGTGGAGGGTGTCAGAGCAGGAGAAAGCTGTGCTACGTCATCCTCCAAGGCCCTTGATGTGGAAGGAACAATCACTATACACACAGAGATGATCATTGTGATCCCTACTACAAGGACCTGGGGTGTGGGAAAGGAAGTTCAGCATGGAATTTGAAAGCTAGATTTACAAGGTAAGAGATCTGAGAGCTTCAAGTGGGAAGGGTTTCCAGCATTTCAGAGAAATCGGTTTTGTTTGTTTTCAGTCTAGACTGAGAGTACAAATGCCTAGGAAATATGCTTGTGGCCAGAAGACACCCTAGGGTTGTTTTCTTTTTCCACACAGCACCCTGCTGTGATGTATATGGGTTATGGTGTATATGGCAGTGCCTACACTCAGAGTTTACCATCACTACAGTGGTGACTCTCAAGCTCTATATGTCCAATCAGAGATCTACATGATTGGCACTAATTTCCTTGAATGTCCTCCTGATCCAGCACTGTACTGGCTCCTTACTATTACATGGTTTCATTTATACTAGAGCAATTGCTACTGGAAACTAGCTGCTGGCAATCTCTGAGCTATATTTAGTATAACTTTCTGGAGAGCAAGTTTAAGCATGGGTCTACCCTGCTGAAAAAATAATTTTGTCTTCAGTTTAAAGGTAGGCTATTCTTGTATGGTTCTGATTTTTAAAAATCATTACCTTGATTCAAATCTTGTCTTTGAACAATAAAATTATGCCATTTGCAGGGAAATGGGTAGAATTGGAACTCATCATCTTACAGAAATCATCCAGACTCAGAAACACAAATATCACGTTCTCTCATATGTAGAACATAGATTGTTGCATACAACTTTTAAGTTTCCTGTCTTTGTTACCTGACAACTAGGGAAGTTTTCTTATCCTTTTTGATCCTGAAGTTCCTCAACTAATAGAGGGGATGACAACAATCCTTCATGCATTTACTGTTAAAATTCTGTGGCAGACTCTAGATAGTTGAGAACTATGCCTACATCACATAGCTTTGAGACATTATTGTTTGTCCAACTTATCATTAGCTACAAGGGCATATTACAATCTACCCTTCACACTCTCCAGCTGTCTGCCTTCCTTCTGGCCCATCAATAACCTCAACTCTTGTATATGAGTTGAGATTTGTATCAGCCTCATATAGCAAGATATTCATATACTTTACTTAATCTTTAACAACTCTAAAATATTAGTCCTGGTATCCTTATTTCCTTGATTAGCAAACTGAGACTCAAAAACTGAGTTTAAATATGCGAGAGCACAGAGATGAACTCAGTGTCCAATACTCTAACTATATTCTTACAACAATATTACTTTTATGCCAATCAATTTCCTAAATATTTCTATTAAAGCATTTTAGTGCTTTTCATGAACTTGGAATGTCTACGTTCAGAATAAGAATCAATGCCCCTCCTGAACCTAGACAGGACTTTACAACCACCTCAGCTAACTGACTCTAGCACAAGAAAGGTTATGCAACATTCACATGTGGATTACAAATGGTAACACAGCTCTAATTAGCTTACTCTTTTGAAACTGCATTCTATGCAATCTAGTATAGGTCATATAATTTGTAATGCTACCTGAAGATCCCATCCTTGAAGGACCAGTAAAGAGATCACATCAAAGTACAGAGGAATGAAGAGGCTCAGCTGCTCAGATGTTCTTTAAGCAATACCAACAGGCACTTCATGGAACAGAGAGGAGGTGTCTCACCAAGCCCTGCCCATATTGCAAAATGCAAGAGATATACAAGCTATCCTTGTTATTTAAGTCAGGAAATATTAAGCATTTTGTTTCTCAATAATAAAATCCAGAAAGGCTGTAGAAACCTCTAATATCAGTTACTCACTTTCATTCCCCTTGATGGTAGACCTTGGTCGTCTAAACATGTACAGCTACCTCGGCTTACAAGTCATCACCAATGAGCGCTTCCCAAATCCCTCATTTAAAGAGCCATGGATTGACTTAACATCTGTGGATGCCACAGAGTCATACAGCTTTCCTTAAGTCTCTAACTGGGTACTTAAGGACTCAAATATAAAGTCAAAATGTCTAGATTTATTCTTTGTCTCTTATTAAGTGCTGCTATTTCATCTGTCCAGACTTCTATTTCTTCTGGATGGAGTTACAGTGAAACTTCCATTTGAGCCACAATGCAGATGTTTATATACACATTCTATGAAAGCTCTTAGTTTTTAAATGAATCGCTTTAACCCTGTTATGATAAAACAGTAACAGAAATAAAACAAAGGAGAAGGATTTGTTTCAGCTCATGGTTTCAGAGAATTCAGTCCATCGCGACAGAGGCAGAACCACTCAGCTCATATCATGGCAGGTCGAGCCGGCAACAGAAGGCTATCATGGAGAAGATGCACCTCAGTGACCCACTTTCTTGAGCTAAGCTCCACTGCCAAAGCCTACAGAAACTTTCCAAATAGTGTCAGCAGTGGAGACTAAATGTTCAAAACATTTAAGGGCCTATGGGTACATTTAAGATTCAAACTTTAACATTATTTGACAGGAGTTTTTATTGTGTTATGGTACGTATTAGAATATTGATTATACTGTATGGCAAATATTTGTTTCCTTATGTGAACTATTAGTCTTTTGAAAAAATAAAAAACAGCAGTATATCCCTAATACCTGTTACTTCAGATGTGAAAAAAATATAATTTTGAGTGAATAGACAAATAGGTAAAGGGTGCTGAATAAACAAGTCATAATGGTAGGAGACATGGAAGAGCTCTCAGGTTCATGAGGAATTTAGAATTGGTAGAATGCTACTTTCCCCATCCTATCCAGTTCTTATCTCTTTCTTAGTGAAAGGCACAGTTTCAAGACTACTTTACCCACCCACAAAACCACACAGCTTTGCTGAGCATCTCCAAGTGAGCAATGGACGGTCTGTATCAGATGGCTGGGCTGTGAGGAAGGCCACTGCCACCAATTTCATATAGATCCCCTTTCTCCTTCTAGCCATTTTACAGCATGTTATCTGGATGCCTGACCTTGCCAAGCAAAATCTAGTTAATCTTTACAGTGCCATTCCCCTTTATGGCCTCTATGATATGGCAGTGCCATATGGTGGCAGTGCTGTGGAAAGGACTCTGCTCTTACCCGTAGGCAGGCTTGTGCTGCACTAAGCAAATAATCTGCCTCTTGCATCACCCATCATATCCCCGAGTGGTCCCTGCTCAGTGGAAAACACATCCAAATAAATTACTGAATAGCAACACCACCTTTATTAATGAGATGAGAGAGCAAGCTCTACAATAAGTTTTAACCTCAGTATAGAATGTACACATGTGCAAATGTACGTATGGATTCTCACGGCAAAAGATGACAGACTATGGATATTGCTGCAGAGTTTCAATACCCATTATTGGAGTCCCCTGCTATTGCAGAACAGCAGTACCATTCAAGGACATCTTGATCTCAATATACAGAAAAATCTCATACCAATCAGCTCAATATGTTCGCTTGGTTCAGCTGATTAAAATCCAACAGGTTGGCCTTAGAAGTGAATGTGGGATTTATCTCATTGTTGCTGTGATTACAGGTTGTGTGTTTATTATAGCTTTAATCATGTCTACATTCTTTCTCAGAAGGAGCTGTTTGAAGCCTGCAGAATGCTGAGGTTTGGACACATTTCTGAGGTATGCCACCACAGCTTCTGATTGGACAGCCACTCTCGGACCATGTAGGCCTTTTGCTGTTGACTCACCAGAGGGCAGCAACTTGGAAGCTTGATGTCAGCATGCAAGAATGTCAGGCTTCTCTCTCTGGCAACCACCCTCCGGCCACCAACAACTCCACACTCAGCCAAGGCTTCCAAGGCTTACACTCTGGCAAACCTCCTGCCTGGGCTTTTCACTGCCCTGGTTATCATGCTACAGCGAAAGAAGAACAAAAGCAATGGGACAAACAAACAAAAAGCCCGCATCTTAGTTGACATCACTAAACCCTAGTTCTGATGGGAATGTGTGTGAGACTGTGTATGGTTGTCTGTGTAGCTCTGTGCAACACACACACACACACACACACACACACCCTTCACACACACTTTTCCCAATAGGAAACACTAGAATGCAGGATGTAATCTGTCAGGAGGCATAAGTAAGGTTTCTAAGTTATTGAGCATATAAAAATATATGCTACTACACTCCTGATTATTTGATTTGCCTCAAATTCCTCATAGCTCTGACTACTCTGACTGAAGCCTTCAATTGGACTTAGGACTATCTCTGAAGTGTTTTATAATCCTATGATCTAAAATAATTACTAGATTTTTTTTTAGGGGAGTGGCTTCCTGGTGCTCATGTGGCATGGCAGAGTTTCCAGACAGCTTGCAGCCTGGCTCTGTGTCTACTTTTGAGCATTACCTAGTTTCACATAGCCTCTGATCTTACTAGCACTTAGTAGAATGAGGATTCAGCAAAAGAAAGAGTCACATGTCTAAATTCATTAAAATGTCCATGTTCAGAGTCTTTTCGATGGTTGTAGTTTTAGGCAACTGAAAGCAGTAAACCTATTAAAAGCTCTATGGATCCATGACCAAGGTCAAGCAATCAAACACATTACACAGTAAACCAAGGTAGAATTGGTGACTCACAGGAGCTAAGTATTCCCTAACTCAACTTGCTAATATGTGGAAGTCCAAAGATTAAGGTTATTTGATTCCTATTGCAAACCAGGATTGAGATAAAAATTTCCCTCTTTGATCTTGTCTTCATTTCATTTCTTTACCCTGAGGAATGGCCACAATCTTAGCTCCTCTATTCTGCCTGTGTTTTCCAGGATTGTCCAATCTGGCTAGTACAGTGGGTAGATCCCCGCCCCAAGAAACATTTCCATATCCTAATTCTCCAAGTTTACTAACATAATTTTTATGGAAAAAACTTAAGAATTAAGATGAACTAACTCAGTTATTGACAGTAGGCAAGAAATCTAATAATAAATGTCCTTAATAGAAGCAAACAAAGAAGAGTCTAAAGGAGAAGAGATAGCAGACACTACAGTGAGGTAACTTCCAGAAAAAAAAAAAAAACTTTCTGAAGACACTGGAAGTTCAGAAAATTCTCCCATATAACCTGTGCGGATGGCAAGATCCTGTTCATGTCCTGACTGAATTTAGCACCCCTAGAACTATGTGTTGATTTACACTGCCTTAAAGCCATGGTGTTTGTAGCCACTGGATGGTAGATATAGAGAAAGAATCTATTACAAACTCTATGTCATATAAGGAATAATGTAGGCAATGCAGATCTGGGTAGGAAAATGCTGGTATGAATGTCCTGTCATGAGTCAACCAGTCATGGTTCATGATTGCATGAAGCCTGCAATCTCAGAATTCAGGGAGATGTGGGCAAGACAGCCATTAATTACAAGGCCAAAGCCCTTCTCTCTCAAACAAACAAACAAAAAAGGAAGAACCTAATTAAGTAAGTGAGCATTCTGTATGACAACTGGCAAACGAAAGCCAATCAAATACCAAAAAATACTAGCAGTTCGGCAAAAGCAATCCTGTCGGAAGCGGTGCCTGTCCATCACCTGTCGAAAGCGGTGCCTGTCCATCACCATCCTGTTAACAATATGGGTCAGTCTGGATAAGTCTTGCCTGTTTTACTGAATTGTTACTTTAAATTTCTTGAACTTTAAGTGTTGGTTCAAAATCCAAACATGCAAATGGTGCTTTGTGGGCCTGACCAAACATATTTAAGTGCTGAGATGTTACCACAGATGTGCTTCATGAACCAACTGACCCTTTAAAAAATACTGATGGTGTGCATGACAGCCAGAGTCAAGGTCTGCTCCTTCCCCCTGAGACTTCCCTGTCACTTCCACTCCCTCCTACTTATCCTGTGGGCAGAGAGAAGAGCTCTGTTGAAGCCTTCCGTTCATCTTTCTTGGTATCTCCTTCTCTGATGAACTTAATTTGTATACCATTCGTTTAAGAATACGGTCCTCTCTCTCTCTCTCTCTCTCTCTCTCTCTCTCTCTCTCTCTCTCTCTCTCTCTGTGTGTGTGTGTGTGTGTGTGTGTGTGTGTGTGTGTGTGTGTGTGTGTGTGGTGTGTGAGAGAGAGAGAAGAGAAGAGAAGAGAAGAGAAGAGAAGAGAAGAGAAGAGAAGAGAAGAGAAGAGAAGAGAAGAGGGGGTGTAGGAAAGAGAGAGAGATTGCTTTAGAAAAAAATCTAGTCATTTTTTTCTGACCTTTCATCATAAGCATTAACACACATTTACTAAAAAGGGCAGGTGGGTCCAGGAAATATAAATGTTTGTCAGGGGATATAAGCTATTATCTGAGACAAGACATTAAAACAGACCTGTCCTTCTCCAGCTTCCAATTTCAGTGTGAGTATCTGGAGGTGATTTTGAAGGAACGTGGAACTCAGGGAGTTACATATTTTTCTGTCTGCTCATGAAGATGGCTGGGAAGAATATGAAGAACAATGAAAATTCAACAAAAGCCAGGATTCCTATGGCAATTCCTATGGAAGATCACACTGGGGAGGGAACACCCCAACTTTCATAATACAAATTTTTGTCATGGAAATGGTCTGCAAAAAGAGATACATTGAAGGCTCCCTCTAAAAATTAGAGGGATTCAAAAATAATTTCAGGAAAATAAGGAATATAAAGAGAAATACACCTCTTTACTAATGTACTATTATCCTCAAATGAAAATTAAGAATACCAAAAACCCTAATTCAATAACAAAATGACAAGCAACTCAACTTTTATAATGGGCAAAAGATTTAAACGGACATCATTTCACCAATATGCTGGGCATCAGTAGTCATCAGGAAAATGCCAATAAAACCACAGGCTTACGTCAGTCAAAGGCAATAAAACAGAAACAAATAAACAAACAAAAACAAAACTCCAGACATTGTTGGCAATGAGAAGTGGGAACCTTCACACAGTTTTTCATCTGAGTACAAAATGGCATAACCACTTTGAAAGTTAGTTTAACAGTTCAACAAATAGTTAAATAGTGGTTCTCCATATAACAGTCTACACACTATGAGGTCCCCCTAAAAGGGGAAAAATACATTCACACAAAGACAGAAACAGGAAAGATTAATAAAACTACTCATCACAGGCAAGTGGTAAGGAAAACTAAAATGTCCTTCAACCACAGAATGGAAAAACAAAATTTAGCATATGGCATGTCTACACACTACTTATTTTCTGCAGAGCTAATACCATTTATAGGCTTGGCAAACATACTAAAGGAATGATGATTCCTTCTTTATAAAAGACTCTATATAAAATTCCTTCCATGTAAAATATAAAATGTAAAGCCATTTACAAAAGACACGTTAGTGGTTCCCTGGGGTCGGGGGTAAAAACAGGTAGGAAGGTCATTAGGATGATGAAAGATGATCACTATCCCAGATGATAGTGATGTTGCTTACACTACTTGGATATTTACTAAAACTCACTGCAGTGCGCCCTTAAAACAGTGGTCCTCAACCTTCCTAATGCTGCAACCCTTTAATATGGTTCCACATGTTGTGGTGACCCCAGTCATAAAATTACTTCATTGCTATTTCATGACTGTAATTTTGCTACTGTTATGAATAGTAATGTAAATATTTTTGAAGACAGAAGTTTGTCAAAGGGGTCGCAAACCACGGCTTCCTTAAAAATTCGTGAAATTATAGTAAGTTATAGCTGAATAAAGGGATATTTTACAACTATAGGAATCTGTTGGAGGTGGATAGGGCAAGGAATTGGGTGGGAGAGGGGGTGAAGATGAGAACAGGGATGAGGATCAGGTGTGGGGAGACGGGGTGTGAGAGAGGGCTGGGAGTGAGAAATATATTTAATGCCAGGCATCTCTGGGGGCAGCTGGAGACCTGGGACCCAGGAGGTTCCAAAGAGTCTATAGGGTCACCCTAGCTGAGACTTCTACCGGCAGGGAATATGGCGACAAAGTGGTCACCTCCTGTAGCCAATGGAGGGAGGGGGATATCAACCCATCCACAAAATCTTCAACCTACCTAAAAGATGTACAGGGATAGATAAAGATGGTGCAGAGATTGAGGGAATGGCCAACCAATGACTGGCCCAACATGAGACACATCCCATGGGCAAGAAGCAATCTCTGACACTATTAATGATACTCTGCTATGCTTGCAAACAGGAGCCTAGCATAACTGTCTCCTGAGAGGCTTCCTCCAACAGCAGATGACCCATAGCCAAAGCTCATGGAGTACGGGATAGAACTGAGTGAGCTAGAGGGGTCAAGGACACCACAAGAAGACCTACAGGGTCAACTAATCTGGGCCCATGGGGGTTCACAGAGACTGAACCATCAACAAAAGAGTATTCAGGGGCTAGACCTAAGTGCCCCTCCCGACCCTGACACATTTGTAACAGATGTGCTGCTTTGTCTTCATGTGGTTCCCCTAACAATTAGAGCAGAACTCATGCTTGATTTGGTGGCCTGTCATTAGATCTCCTTCTCCTAACTGGACTGCCTAGTTGGGCCTCAGTGAGAAAGAATTCACTTAGACCTGCTGTGACTGGATGACAGAGGATGGGATGGGACCAAATGGGGGCTTCCTCTTCTCCTCAGAGAAAATAATGGGGAGAGGGATTTGAAGGGTGGGACTGAGAAGAAAGGAGAGGGGCATGATCAGGATGTAGAGTGAATAAATAAAATAATTAATTAGAAACCATAAGAAAAATTAACTATAAGAAAGTGGTCTGTAACACACTTTCATGCCTTATGTTCCAACCAGTCTGCCAGCAATCTCCCTATCTTCCTTAGAAAATGCCTCAATTTTTTTTTCTTTTTATATCTGAGGTACTTAGTTCTCAAAATATGAAACAGCATAATCCTGCTACACCTCATCCTTACACACACACGCACACACACACATACACACACACACACACACACACACACACACATACACACACAGATGTTTTTTACAAGTTGTACTATACCAGTGTAAGAATATATGGGGGTCTTCTGTACTTTTGTCAAAAAAATAATTATCATTACTATATCCTATCTAAATGTGATTTAGATCTTTTCCTTCTTCCACCATCCCCCTGCAAGGGCACCAAGTTAGATCTTGAGTAACACTTGCTTGGCCACTGAATTTCTTCTAATTTGAGATGACATCAGTTATTTGAAATGGTGGCTTTGGGGGAGGTCATTAATTGGCTTTATAGTGGGCCTCAGCTTAAAAAAGAGTGTTTAAAAAGTATGTACTGTGTGTCTGCATATATGTACGTGTGTGTTGCTAAGACTGTAAAATGCAAGCTCACATGGCAGTACACACCTTTAATCCCAGTATCCAGCAGAGACAGGTAGATATTCACGAGGTCGAGGCCAGCCTGGTCTCAGTAGCAAGTTCCAGAACATCCAGAGCTACATAATAAAAACCATGTCTCAAAAAACAAAAACAAATAAATAAAAAATGTGATACAACAGTCTCCAACATCAAACATGACTATCTCCAACATCAAACATGGCTATCTTTATCCAGGCCCATCTCTCCTGCAAATTTCCCAGAGTTTTATATTTTCATTCCCTTTCTTCATTTACTTAAACTCCTTCACAGCCTTACATTGCTTCAGGGTAACTAAGTTTCACAAGCCCCTTTCCCATGCTTGCCTCATTTCTCTCCACTACTCTGTGCTCTAAACATGCCAGGCTTCTGGCTAGTCCTCAGAGGTAAAGGGCTCTCTTAGAACCTTGTGCGTGTGGACATACTGTTCCTGCTGCTAGGAGCACGCTTAACCCCCTCTTCTGCTAGCTAAATACCATTTGTCCTCAGGGACCCATCTCTGGGAAAGTTGCCACAGACTTCCCCAGTTCAAAGAAATGTCCTTTCTGAATGCCAAGCTGTTTGTGCTTAATTCTACCAAAAGTATTCCATGCTGATATCTGGCCTCTTTGCCTCCCGGTCTGTCTTCACTACCTTTCTCCCATGAGAGACCTTGTCACACTACCTGGAACATGGGAAGCATTCAGCTCCAGGAATCAAATCAAGGTGTCCTCTGGTCTCTGGGTGCAATCAACACATCTTGGCATGAAAAGTGCTGTCATCACAGTTCAGGAGAAAGGACACTGGCTCAGAAGTGAGAAGATGCCAGTCGTGGGCTCTGATATGCCTGCCTCTCTGATCTCAGTTCAGCCAGTTTCCAACGTTTGGCTTCCTCTTGTAAAACCATGATCACTATTGCCCATTTGGAATGGCTGCTGAAGAGAGAACATCTAGAGTAACTGACAGGGCTAGTGCTGCAAGCATAGCATCTTTATCAGTGGCTGCAACATCTGCTGAGGCAGGAGTTGTGTGTCCCCTCAAAACAAACATGCTACTGGACATGTGGCGATATCCAATGGACTTTTTTTTTTCATTTTTGCCTAATTGTTGAAAATGTGTGATATACTGTGTCTCAAAAATCAGGTGTCAAAACATACACACACCTCATTCTCACATTTGCCCTCCCTAGCCCCCAGCCTCCTTCCAGTGTTTCAGTTTTAAATACTAGCACTCATAAAGACATTGTGTAACATAAAATGCACATGCTATGTCTGGATCGTTGCAAAGGTTGCTATTGTTGTAGCTGTTGGTCTTGTTGTTGTTGTTGTTTTGTCCTACTATTTAAATAGACTCTGGAACGCTCTAAGT
Organism: Mastomys coucha; assembly: GCF_008632895.1. NCBI lineage: Eukaryota > Metazoa > Chordata > Mammalia > Rodentia > Muridae > Mastomys > Mastomys coucha. The sequence goes on along the minus strand of NW_022196900.1, from coordinate 49,149,558 downwards.
TTGTCTTAACCAAGAATATGAGTGGGTGGGAAGGGCGATTTTATTCTCTGCTTTACAAATGCAGTTTGAACTGTGAGTGAGAGGTAAAAAGTTGACTCACAGCCTCAACTCTTTCTGAGGGAACCACAGAAAGGCTGCATGACTAAAATGGCGAAAGATAGTCTGAGTGCTACTTCAGGCCAAAGTGAAACCAACGGCAACAGGCTACAAAGACCTGACTAAAACCAGTGTGCTGCAAAGAGCAGCAAGAAGTAGACAGGGGGCCCTCAGAACTGCTGCTTCTGACCTGCATTCATCAGAAGACTAGCATTTTCTCGGGAAGCCGTCAGCATAAAAGAACTATGCTTAGAATTGTAATCAAGTTCCACTTGGGGGCTGCACTTTATTAATGCACTCCTGCATTCATTTATAGTCAATATCTACTATATCTAGAAATACCTACAATATCTACAATATCTAGAAATTTAGAATTATAATGTTATAATGAGGTTGTTTGGGCTTAGTAAATGGTTATTTTTCTTTCAGTTTGTAACAGTAAATGATAAAGCTATTAGAACTTACTAAAGTTTGGCAAGATGTGGGCATTAGAGTAATAGACCTATATTTTGTGGGCAAGTATGACTGTGGTCCAGGTTGTTTTTAACAGCTCTCTTTCGCTTTGAGATTTTTTTTTTCCTCAGACAATTCTGAGTTAATCACCTGAAGCCCTTGAACCTTTGTGTGTGTAGCCTCAGTTGATTGCCACTCTCTACCCATACTCCTCTGCCATTGCTTTTATTAAAGATCACCACATATGCCAGGAACCAAACTCTGGGGAGAAATCCAACATGCTGGCCAAGCAGGGGCAGCAGATTCACATTTCATACCCAGAAAATTCCTGTCACCCCAACTCAATTTGTCATGCATACCTGTGTCAGAAGGCGAGAAGTGTACTTCTGGACTTTGAGCCTCCTGAGGGAGATCATCCCATTTTGCTTCCTTAAATGTCCATCTCAGACCCAGATAATAAAAGACATTCAAATGACAAATAGAGTGAAGTCTATTCCCTAATCCTAACCCTAACCCTAGCCCTAGCTCTAGCCCTAACCCTAACAAACAGCCTGTACCACAGTCGTACTTGCCCTCAAAATATAGGTCTATTACTCTAATGTCCACATATTGCCAAACTTTAGTAAGTTCTAACTTTATCATTTACTGTCACAAACTGAAAGAAAAGCAACCATTTACTAAGCCCAAACAACCTCATTATAACATTATAATTCTAAAAGTATGTAATTCTATAAGAAAGTATTTGTATTTTATCATCTCCAGAGTTAATTCACTCTACTTTAAGCAGTTTTTCTTTCTGCATTCTAGTCATTTCAGGTTACTTTTAACATACACCCCAGAAGATGGTGGATAATTCTGTGTTCATAGAACCAATTGCCTTCTCTTCTGTCCCTCTAATTTTCCTGTGTATAGCTGAACTGTCCAAAGTCTATTAGAGTAGCTCCTAAATCTCTTTAATTGTCCTTCAGACCTTTATCCAAACTATCTGGTAGGGATCTTGCAGATGTGAAAAACACACATAACATACATTTCCTACTACTATGCAAATAGAAATGATGTTCTAAGTCAGCATCTCTGCAATGACCCCAGCTGCCTTCTTTTGGTAAACAAGAATTCAATGGGGCAGTGCAATGGCCTCTTTCTCTGCAGGCTTCCCCCGACCCCGGATGTAATCCTGAGCATTCTCCACTACCTACAAGGGCTTCTTCCAATCCTGGCTACCAGCATCCCACCTTACAAGACAGGGCACAACTCACTGCTTCCAACAAGAACGTTATTAAAACTAGAAGCTGTTATCTTTCAATCTTCCCTAACATGAATCCTTGAATGTTTTGCATCTAATTTCTAGCCCTGGGTTCAACATTATTTACAGAGTGCGTAAGTCTAGGAAGCAGTGTTTTAAGTGAATTATACTATTCAAGTGATATAGCTCTCACAAAAACCCTTTGACATCCGCACTACATTGTTCTTATCTTACATTTTTTTATTTATTAATCATTTTATTTGTTTGCATTTTAGACCTTCCTGGTCTCTCCTCCATGAATCCCCCCTCCTCCCCTTCCCCTTTGCCTCTACAAATTAATGAACAGTGCCCAGTGCAGTTTATTAATTTGCCATAAGTCATAAAACTAGCTCTGTCTAAAACTTGGGTTCAGTGGAGATTAAAAATAATCTCTTTCGAAGTTATCCTAGCTAGAGCTAGGAGCCTACCCTAGTAAGAGCTTTTCCAGCGTCAGACGATCAAGCTCCTGAGGCCTGTCTTTAAACAGCTGCAATATTAAGGTAGAAACATGGCTTCTTGCATGAAGCAAATGCAGCCATGAATGTGAAGGATCTGGATGACTGACAGCGTATAACAAATGTTCCCTCTCCACTCAGCTAGTCTTCTGTTCTCGGGTCACCACAGCCATGAAAGAGCCATCACTGAAAGCCATAGGTTTGCTTTCCAGCTCCGTCCTGTGGCACATGTATGAACTGGGGCTCCTGTTTCCTAACACTCATAAAACCCACTGTTAGGGTTGAAGGAGATCTTGTTTGAAAGGCAATTCGAACAGTATTTGGCATATGGTAAATGCTCAATACCTGACAGCAACTATAACAGTGTTGGTGAAAAGGAGGAAGACTGAGTCCTAGAGAGATTACAATATGGGCTAGAGAGATGGCTCAGAGGAGGTGGGCACTGACTGCTCATCCAGAGGGCCCGGGTTCACATCCCAGCACCCACATGGCAGCTCATGACTGTCTATCACTCCAAGATCTGACACCTTCACACAGACATGCTTGCAGATGAAACACCAATGCACATAAAATGAAAATAAATAAATTTTCAAAACAAACAAACAAACAAACAAACAAACAAAGAAAATGAAATGAGTGGCTTCCCTAGACCAATAGAAAGCCACATTTGCTACTTCCTTGACTGAGAGAAATTATTAAATCGACTTTACCTGGACGCCAATGGTTTCAATCTTCTGACGTGTGAGACAACCTGGAACCTACTGAAATTTCAGATAGCAGAGGAAGGGACAGAGTTCAGAAACTCAGAAGCCTAGACCCTAAACTGGTTCTTAGGCAAGCTTAAGTTAGTAGCCCCAGGACCACTATAAGACACAATGTATTTACTGAATTGAACCAACATGATTTCTAAAAATCTAAATAAATGGAAGTGTTAGTGAAATTTAATGTTGGTTTTTACTTTAAGGATATTATTTGTGAGGAAATATTTAGTGATCTGTAGTTTTCTTAAGAAAAATTTCCTGTCTATTTTTATTATTTCATGTGGATCATTCTTAAATTCCAACCCCTGAAACACTGTATGCATGGTAACATCAAAAATTTTTGACCACTAAATTAGAGAAAATGAATTTGTGTTTTCTATAAGCCAGAAGGAGTTAATCTTGTTTAGTTAAAAACTACATCCCTAAACATTCACCAAGAAAGCCATAATGCATTTCACAAAGTTCAACTCGTTAATATCTCCAACATTGCTGGGCAGTGGTGGCGCAAACCTTTAATCTCAGCACTTGGGAAGCAAAGGCAGGCGAATTTCTGAGTTTGAGGCCAGCCTGGTCTACAGAGTGAGTACCAGGACAGCCAGGGCTACACAGAGAAATCTTGTCTCGAAAAAAAACCAATATATATATATTGGTTTTATAATATATAATATGTATATATTTATAATATATATGTATATATATGTATATATACATATATATGTTATACATATCCAACATTAGTAGAGAAAATGTATACCAGAGGAACCACTCCTTAAATTAAGCATTTAGCTTAATTTAAAGAGTTCAGCTATAAACTACAGACATAATTTAGTTGACAACAACCTAAATTATGTGCTCAGATCACTATAACATGCCCAATATTGACTAAGTTCAGTCAATTTTTGTTTGCTTTTGAAAAAGCAATTTTCAAACATAAAAAAAGTGACATTTACATATCTCATTTGTGGCTACTATGAATTCATGGTATCACTAAGAGATCAAATCTAAAAACCCTTCCAGAGACTCAATGAAGCTCAAAACCCAGTAAAGCACATAAATTCACTCTACTAGCATTAGAGATCATCTCTGAGGCACTTAGTAATTATGAGATGTCTTTGACCAAGTCATGAGTAAAGAGGAAACTGAAGAAAAATGGTAAGTGGTACTAAATATAAAACAAGGGCTTCACTGAAGAGAATGAGCATGTAACCTTCCTGTAGCCTTTCTAAAATCTGATGTGTAAAAATTCATATTGCATTTACACAAACTGATTTTTTTCAACTACATTTTTCAGAATTTCATACATCCATAGAATGTGTTTGCCAATTACTTTTAACTCAAATGTTACTTTCAAGTTTGGATCTAGCCATCTATAAATGTTTGAAATTAATGGCTATCTTAATATTACAATAATTTTAAGTTTAAAAACTTGAGAAAGTCACTGTTTCTGCTTTTGGTTTTGTAAGCCAACTCAAATTTGTTGTGAACACTGCAGTGTGTCTCATTAGATTTACAGTTGATATTTAAAATATCATCTTTTGAAATTAGAGATTAAAACGGTCTACTTAATATTCTTCATTCCATGACTTTTAAAGGAAAAATTATTTAGCTGGAAAATGTGTGCAATGGCTTTTTAGAACAAATGGGCTACCATAAATGATGATCGTGTGACTATTTTTGTTGACTTGTAAGACATACATGCCTATTTGGTTTCTCTTCAGTTTGATAAACAGCTATGTTATACACTACTGCTGCTGATCCATCCAGACACTCAAGTTCAGACAAAGGCAATCCAAAGTTCTCAGTCATTTTTGTTTATTTTAGCAAAGCAGCCCATGTGAACTCCACCCAAGCCTGGGAGTCTGTGTGCCCAGGGACAATTTTACTAGGTACATTCAGTGGTGTTTAAAGTTCACAAGGATGGCTTTAAGGGTTGGTCAATTTTCTTTTTATAGAGTTTAACCTCATTCTTGGAGCCTCTTGGAAGGCTGTATCAGGGAAACTCATGTCTATTCAAAGCAGCCACAGAGAGGAAAGTAATGCGCCAGTTTAGCACATTTCAATTAGCACACTACTCTTAGTCATTGACAGATATATTAAAAAAAAAAAAACATGTTTTACATTCAACCATAGAATTCAGTGAACTGAATCACACTGAATGAGTATAGCACACCTGAAATACACAGAATGGTGTCTAATGTCCTAAACTTCTGACTTGTGAAAAGTCTATGTATGCACATGTATGACCTTCTCTTTGTATGACGGTGTATGTATAATCATATGTATATGAATACAATAATGCTTTGGCCTGAGAAAAGGAACTATAGCTTATCAGAAATTCACAATGTGGCCCATGAGTCCACAAAATTCAACACTACTAAAATAAAGGGATTCAGAAATGGTTATTCATCCTTGCATGTTTGTGTGTGTATATGTATTTGTTGTGTATCTGTATGCATATGTGTGTGGGTGTCAAATAGAAAGAGAATACTTACAGTACAGATGATACAAGGTCATGTTAAAAATCACAAAGTAGTAGGCAAATGACATAAACTTGATGAATGCAAAAATAAGCAATTTGCTCATAAGAAGAGTTAGAGTATTTGGGGGAAATTCAATTTATTGAAGACAAACAATAGCACTATGAGTCTCTACAAAGCATTTCTAAAAAGAAAGAATTCACAAACTGTGCATGCTATTCCTGATGTTGATTGCTTAGTGTGCTTTCAGATGCTTGTTACAGAAAGCAGCTAAGAACATCTCAGACAGTAAGAACCATCTCTGGGGCTCCAGCATAGTCAGCTGTTCCATGATCTCATCAAGGACCCATCCACAGCCTGTCAGTGGTCCAGCAGGCTTGTCCCTGCAGGGTCTCATGACATCTTCCAAGATACTAACTTCTAACTCAGTGACAACCAAAAATTTGAAATTAAAAAAAAATATATGTGTCATTATGTTTTGCTTTGTTTCAAGAGCAAAAAAAAAAAA
>NW_022196900.1:49106964-49143516 GCF_008632895.1 Mastomys coucha | reverse complement strand
AAAAAAAAAAAAACTGCCTTCTCCCAGTTAGATGAGGTTCCCTTACTCACACTTATATATGCTGAAGGCAAGCCAGTCATCCAACTCTTACTTAACCGAAAGTCATCTTTGTTCTTGAATATAGCCCAAATATTTTAAACACTGATTGAAATTACTTTTCTCACAAGTGTTAGTAAGCACTATTTATTGGGGATTATTAAAGTGATGGTGGTTTTACCATGTTGACTTGAGGAAAACCCTCACTGTATCAGCATGTCTGTTACCTCAAGTAAGAAGGCTGAGGTGGTACAGCCTGCGCTATCATCTGGGTTAGTATCATCTTAGACATCTGTCACTAATGGAGATCAAGTGTGAGGGCTATGGTTGTTGGCCCAGATGGTGCCACTCAGTTTCAACTGCATGATTCATCATATGGAAAAGAATGTAATGTCTTTTAGTACATCAACTTAACCAGACAGGCTTCATAATGGCCTATGTGATTCTTACTAGAGCACCCCATGCTTGCTAGTGCTACCAAGAAAAAGAGAGCAGATGTCTGTAATGACCAACAAAGAAAGTCAGCATTGGTGTTGATTTCTGTCTGGCTTTACAAACAGCTCATTTTATAATCAGTGCCAAAGTGCCAAAATGAATATGTCTCCACAGCACACTGGAAGGGATTGGGAAAGATGGCTCTCCATTGGTAGATGGCATGGTGCACAACAGACAGGACCTGAGTATGGATTCCCAGCATACATTTAAAAGCTGATCTGGTAGCACACATTTGTAATCCCAGATCTGGAAAAGCAGAGACAGATAGATCCCTAGACCTCCCTGTCCAGCCAGCCTAACTTCATCAGTGAGTTCTGGTTCAGCCAGAGACCCTACCTCACAAGTGCATGCACACCTGTACACACCTATGTGCATACATACAAATGTGTACATACACATGCACACCACAGACAGAGAGAGTATAGGCAAAGCATACAGAGACAAAATAGTGGCACATCCTCTCCAGTCCCTGTTTTGAGAGTACAAAAAAAAAAAAAGTAGATGAGCCATATGGGGCTGGACAAAGGTGGAAAGGCACTTAGATCAGCCCAATCATACTGACCACTGGAAAGTCGACTAAGCCCACTTACTATGTATGATCAAGAAAGTACCCTGCTTCTCAAAAAGACCCTGAATTCATTTTCAAAATGAATTTTTCTATATTTAGACAGAATCTGGAATTCTTCAGAAAATGTATTAGTCATAGATCATACTGATTCCTTTATAGTAGTGTATAAAAGTTCACTGTCTAACTCAAGAGACACCACGAATGTTCAAAATCTCTGAGCTTAGGAGTCAGAAAGACATTGGGATCCAATTTTTTTGGCTCAAAGGGTGGTAATGTAGTTTAGTGGTAAGGTTTTTGCCTAGCATGTGCAACTTGATCAAAAAGGGAAAAAAAGCATACAATATGACTTAATGCTTTGATTCTGCACTGGTTTGGGCAACTTGCATGACCTCCCTAAACCTCTTCATCTAAAGTAATGGTTGTCAACATGTGAGATGCGATTCCCTTGGACTTAAACAACTGTTTTGTTCACAGGGGTCATATATCAGATATACAGCATATCAGATATTTACATTATGATTCATAATGGTAGCAAAATTACAGTTATGAAATAGCAATGAAATAATTTTACGGGTGAGGGTCACCATAACATGAGGAACTGTATTAAAGGCTGCAGCATTGGGAAGGTTGAAAATCACTCCTCTAAAGCATAGCAGGTTGCTTGTTTAAATCCATGAACTGATCTAAATAAGTATTGATAATAGACTATGACTCATTTATTGCTTCAGAATTTCATATTGTATATAAATATGCTTTAATCAAACATGCAATCCCCATTTCTTCCCTTCAAAAACCTCTCTTATATACCCACCACTTTCCCTCCTAACTTCATGTGTTCTATTTTTGAAAAACATTTAGCTCTGCCTGTATGTGCATGAGTGTAGGACCATTAATTGGAGCACAGGTAGTCTCTTAACTGAATCCATCAACAATACAGAGCCTCCCTCCCGCAGCAGCCACTACTTGCCATTAGCAGTACCAGGCATGAGTTCTGCCTTCTCGAGTGAACTTTAAACATAACCAGGAAGTTGTTGGTTGCTCTCACTTGTGCTATATTGCACCAGGGGCATATCTTGCCAGGCTAGGCATTACCATATCTCAAGGAGCTCACAGCTAAGCACAATGGTCGAATACTTTTTCCGCCATTAATCTAAATAGAATTTTCTAGCACTATGAAAGTTAGCCAGGAAAGATGAAGCTTCCAGGTTGGTCCCAGCTTGATTTATTTATGTTCTAAGACTCAAGAATATGATGTCTTCAGCAATACAATCTTACTTCCAAGTTCTGAAGAGTAACCAAGTAACCAACATGTATTTTATGTTTCTGGGATCTAAAGGACTATAAAGAAATGGAAACTTAAGGTTTTTTTTGGGGGGGTGGGGGGAATTGGGTTTGGGTTTTTTATTTCTTAGATGGAGTCTCTCTATGTAGTTCTATATGTCCTGGATCTTGATGATGAAGACCATGACAGCCTTGAACTCACAGATAACCTCCTACCTTTGCATCCTGTGTGCTGGGATTAAAGGTGTGTGTTACCACACACAGTTACAACTTAATTTTAGAAGCAATAGACTAAGTAAACGTTTATAAAGATGGTTACTTAAGAGTCATTATTTGACAGTTGATAGAAGTTTGAAGATTTGGATTCTTTGAGTTCTCTGTAACATATAATCTGATGGTGTGTGTGTGTGTGTGTGTGTGTGTGTGTGTGTGTGTGTGTGTGTGTGTGATTTCCAGGCTAACGACTTGGTATTGGATAACCAATTGAAAGGCTATTTTTCCTCGTCTCAGCATTCCTTATCTGCCTATTGTTCTTTGTGTAAGGTTGAGGCCCTGTAAGTTTTCTCTTTCCATGTTACTTTGTCCATAAATTACACAAACTAGTAGTTTGTATTTATATATTTAGGAATATATACATATATGTGCCAACAATTAGGAAAAATAGACCATGAATTTGAAAGGGAGAATAATCAGGAAATGGGAGCAGTAGAGGGAAGGAAAAAATGATATAAATATATTTTAACTTCAGAAATTAAAAAATTAAAATCATGAAATAAACTACAGAGCAACTATTCCTAAAACATTATTCTTCCATATTGGCAGTGTCAATACTCACTAAAAGCTTTAAATATCAGTTTATCTTAACATCTCAAAACTGAACTCAGTACCTTACCCTCCAAATCCATTGCTATCTCCTTCCTTACTGAAGGATGACTCACTTTTATTCAACCACGACAATCAGAAAGCTAGCTGTCATCCTAAACTTCTTCATGTTGACCACAGTACACTCCAAACATCCAAATCAAGTCAAACAAAACTGTAATTCTTGATCTGACTCAACAACAGTATCATTTAAAATGTCTGATAAAACACCAAGCACCACCCCAGATTCAGAAAGACTGAAGTACACCATGAGAAACTGAGTTAAAATAAACTAGAGATCTTGTCTCAAGGGAACAAGCAATAGAGCGATCTATCTAATATCCTCCTCTGTCTTCCACATGCTTGTGGACAGTCACACCTGCACATGTGTGAATATACACTACACACATACACACACACACACACACACACACACACACACAATTAATTAAGCCAACCTCGTGAGAACTTAATACTAATTAAGATTTGGGAGCTGCTTCTCTAGTGTGCCTAGAGAATTATTTACTGTAATTTACTTCATGCCTGCCCTCCATCCACATCCTTACCCCCAGGCCCTCTTGTCTCGATTGAATGCTGACATGGTTCTATATATACACATCCTGCATCCGCTATATCCATTATTACCCTTTTTTATAGGATCAAATATTTTTTCTTCCTGACTTCCTCATGACATGATCCACTAGACTTATAAGCCCACAAATATGTCATCTGTTTAGTCTGTCCTCCAGTTCTTTTTTCCTCTACCATTAATCTCTTTTTCTAAGGGCTTAGAGATGCAGTAATCTGAACCCAAACCTTAACAAACATCATTATGCAATCACGTGGCTCTGTTTGCTTCCTCCATTATGGTGACCATCACCCACAGTTAGAACTCACTGAATCTACCTCCTTTATTCAGCCTGGATCCCAGTGGTGAAACAGTCTTTGGAAAGCTGCTCTCAGTTCAAGTTCATTTCCATGCTTCCCATCCAAGATCTGTCAAGTATATATGTGTGTGAGTGTGTGTGTGTGTGTGTGTGTGTGTATTATATATACATATATACTTATGTATACATACATATATTCATGCCTTAGCCAAATGGGATTTTTTTTTTCCTTAGGGATTTCTTATTTTTAATCTGGCTCATCCTCTGTCCTGACAGGATTTACTTAAATGCCAATTTAGTCACTTGTCCTTTGCCTTAGAGAAGCGGGTAAGCAGCAGCTCTGTGTTTTATACATAGCCCAATTTACCAGCTTTTTAATATATAATACACTCCTTCCTGAAGTTATGAGACTTTACACCTAAGGATAAGATCAGACAGAAATAAAAATTAAAAATTCATTCCTCCATCTGTACACTGTAGTGCAAGGCTTGAGGATTCAGCTTCACCTGTGGTTTTACATGCTGCTTGATATCTGTGAGCCATACTGTGATGCTGCACTCCCCAGTGAGGCTTGTATATCTGGCATACATGAGGTGTTCAGTCAACAGTTGTCTTTGCTATTGTTAGAAATGAACAATGGTATCAAGACAGATGGTCACTTCCCAGGCACTCTATGATGAACCGGTTCATCATAGCATAGAGAGAAAGGTACAAGTATGCCAAGAGGATCAGGACTGGAGGAATGAAACCTGCAGTGAGGCTCGCCACTTATAAACTGTCCAGGAAGAAAAAGGGGACAGGAGGACAGACTAAAGAGAGGTCATTTTTGATGGGCTGATAAGTCTGGTGGATCATGTCATGAAGTCAGGAAGTAAACTATTTGATTCTATAAAAAACAAAAAACAAAAACAAAAAACAACAACGTTGTGTTTGAAGCAGGACCCCAACCAATAGCTGAGAGTATTTAGAGGACAGAGGGAAGTAGAGTAAAAGCCATGAGAGACAGATTATCAAGACAGATATAGCCACAACAGTGGTGGTGGTGGTGGTGGTGGTGGCGGCGGCGGCGGCGGCAGCGGCGGCGGCGGCGGCGGCGGCGGCGGCGGCGGCGGCGGCGGTGGCCATGACTTCCATTTGGCAGTCCATTATGAATTGAACACTCTCTTTGTTCTTTTACATTTTCCCCTATAGATGTCACAATACTGCAAAAGGTTTTGTGGGTTCCACATGAGCAAACTGAGCTTTGGAGTAGTCACTTATGGGACCATAGATATGCCTGAGATTATGCAGCTAGGAGAGTGCTACCAGGCATGGCCGTGGATCACTGAGCGGGATGGGAGTTGCAGTTCAATGAACATGGGTCTTTCTCAGAACTCTTTTGAGTCAATTTGCAAAAGTCATAGTTAAACTAATACCCATTTCTTACCCTAGCCTTACTGGTAGCGCCGGGTAGCAAACTCTGGGCCTCACACATGCCAAGTAGGCTTGGTTAGCCTTGAGTGGGATCTCAGCTGGACTTACTATTTTGTTACACCCTAAGACTCTTTTACTCCGACCTGATCAGGACTGACCTTGTAGGTAACCTGTGTGCCTAACCCTAAGAAGCACTTGGATGCCTCAAGTGTCAACTAAAGGCTGGCTACACCATTTCAAATATTTCTCATAACTCTATCTTTTCAACTCACACAGGAGTTCTCTCACAAATCCACTAGACTTATCACCTGGAGAACTTTCCAGAGAATCAGGTCTGGATAACTAATCCAAAAAACTCAAGATATATTGCATCATTGCGTCATTCTCTCATTCTTTATAAGATACAAAAAAAAAATCCAACAAGATGTGGAATAACAGTAATAACAGGAGTAAGTATAGGCACAAGTCACAAAAGTAGATATTACAACACACATGGCAGTTCTTGGTCAGGTGGGTGGCAAATACCTGTCATGCTAGCACTTGAGAAGTGGAGACAGAAGTCACCCAATAAAAAGGATAAGGAGGAGGAGGAAGAGGAGAGGGAGGGAAGGAAGGAGGAAAAGTTACATACATGATAAAATATAAATCTAAAAAATATATGGTTTTAGTTTAAACATAAAAGGTTCCAGGAATAGTGGCACATCTTTGATCCAGCACTTAGGAGGCAGAAGCAGGTGTATCTTTATGAATTCAAGATCAGCCTGGTCTACTTAGTGAGTTCCAGGCCAGCCAAGAGATACACAGTGGTACCCTATCTCAAGAGAAAGAAAAACAGAGACAGAGAAATACAACAGAAAGAGAGAAAGAAAGGTATCTACATACATATACATACATACATACATACATACATACATACATACATGGGGAAAATCTAAAAGGAAAAAGAACATACACTATAAACAGGGATTGATTCTGAGTGGTGGAAATTTTCCTGCTTATTAACATTTTATATATTCATTTGTTGTTCTGTTATGATGTTTAAATTATTTTTAATTGTTTGTAGGTGAGTGATTGCAGGTGCTTTTAGATGCTCTGGAGCTGGAATTACAGCAGTTATGAGCTGCCCAACATGAGTTCTGGGAATAAAGCTCAGGTCTTCTGCAAGAGCAGTGCATACTCTTAACCATCAAGCCATCTCTCCAGCACCTACATTTTATATTTTAAAGAGAAGTAGGTAAATATAAAACAACACTATTTTGTATCTTATACTTATAAATTGAATGACAAAACATAGTTTGTTTGTTTTTTTTAAAAAAGTCGTATTTTCAGATAATGAAAACTTCACTTAAAATGAATAAAAAGTTCTAGCTCCCTGGAAACTCATAGCACATTTTCTCAGTCATGTAACTGCAATGCTATGGCCCAGCAGTCTGGTGGCCTGTGGTCATCGTAGCTGTTTAATAACTTCCTTGACAGTCTGAATATGTTGTCATTTTTTGACTACCTTATAGACTATGCTTAACAGGTCTTCGGCTCTATCACCTCCCAGACTTCTTCCCAGCTGTCCATCTCCATGAAGTGATGTAAAACACAGGACCACACAGACAAGGGCTGATTTTAATTGTTAAACATTTCCCATTGTGTTTGGTCTCCTCCTCCCTAGTGGACTCCAAGAGAACTCCTCTGAAAAGAGCTGCTCCTTCAGGCCATACAATGCAAACAGGAGGCAACTCTTACAGCATATCCTTCAAAGAAACAGGTCACAAGCCAGTACTGGCCTATGACATCTCAGAACCTCAGAAGAAAACAGATGACAGCTTGACCACAGAGAACATAGAAAATATCAAAGGACCCTTGTTACTGTCTCATGGTGGCCAAGACACTCTTAAGTTTCTGTTCCAAAATATCTTGGCAGCCATTTTACCCTAGGGAGCCAGGGAGGGGAAAGTTTGTTCTTGCAACATTACCACCAGGCGAGGGGGAAAAACCCCAGTATTACACACACAAACAGGACTCTACCTCTGACTGCATACACCCAGGCAAACGGACATTTCATGCCTTCTGTTGTAGCTGCTCAGCACTTCTGGGACAGAGAGCACAAGGTACCCCAAAGGGATCTTTTCAGGGCTATAATGTGAGCACCTGGCTATTTCACCTGCTGTCTTCTTTACTTTGGTGAGTAGGCGGTTTCAGTCAGTTCCATTTCTGTAAAGCAATGCTGCCCTAGATGACTGTACTGAAACCCCATCAAAGGTGCTGGGGGAGGGGTGTCAGGATTCCTAGAAAGACATTTTGACAGTTTTCAAAGAAGTCTCATGAGTGCAAGATAAGGCTATATGAACACAAGATTAAGAAGAGGGATGGATGGATGGATGGATGGATGGATGGATGGACAGACAGACGATGGATGGATGGATGGATAGATGGATGAACAGACTGATGCTGTAACAATGAAGAAGGGTCAGGCTGTCTAAGAGGAATGCTGACCTGGGCAAGGGAAAGAAACAAAAAATAAAAGCATCTGGAGCCAATTTCAGTTCTACAAAAAAAAAAAAAAAAAAAAAAAATGCACTTTGACCTTACTTTGGCTCTGTAGCTGAGGACGTATGAAATTGTATGGAAGAGAGCCAAGCCTTCCTAAAGCTCCACGAATCCTTTCCTCGTCTAAAACAGGAACAATCCCACCCTCTCAGCTCTCCTCCTTTTTCAGAAATTAAATTTCTAAAATTACATGATCTCTAATATTTACATTATTCATTGATTTCTTTTGATTTTGGCAAAGAGAATGAATCAGTGCTTTAAAAAATACTACAAAAAAAGAAATTGTGATAGAAGGCCAACTGGAAAATTTTTCTGGTGACAGTCCAGGGCTTTCGTATTTGTGCTGCTGCCTCCCCAAGTAGGCCTGCACACTGTGGTCTTCCCCAGCTCTCTCACGGGATCCAAACAATCTCAGGAAGAATCTACACCAATCATTAACAGTTTTCACTTTGCCAGACTACGGGGAAACCCCAAGATTATACACATCTCCTTCCCTGAAGGAAATTGGAACCCTAAATCACTGGGTTCCAATTGGGGGACAGTGGTGGTACACACCTTTAATACCAGTACTTGGGTATTTAACACCAGTACTTGGTATCAGAGATAGGCAGATCTCTGAGTTCAAGGCTAGCCTGGTCCCAGGACAGCCAAAGCTATACAGAGAAATCCTGTCTCAGAAAACAAACAAGACACTGGACAAGAAAGCCTCAGCTAAGATTTTAAAAGCTTTTAGAACAGGTTTACAGAGAAATAAAATGCACACTCATCACACATGGGAAAAATGTGCAAAGGGAAGTGGCTAAAAGAAAAAAAGTGTGTGGAATACACATAATCTGCAAGGGCTGGAGAGATGAGATGACTTAGCAGTCAAAAGCACTGGCTGCTCTTCCACAGTACCTGAATTTGATTTCCAAACCCTACATGGCTGTTCACAACTGTATGTAACTCCAGTTCCAGGAAATCCAGTGTCCTTTCCTGGCTCCAGGCACACATGCTACATACACATATACACACAGGCAAAACACCCATAAACATAAAAAATACAATGATAAAATATTTTAAATTCATATATAAACTACAAGGACTTATTAAAATGGAAAGCCTTGGACTTTCTCCTGAACTGACTGAGTTAACAAGGTCTGATGCTTGTTGGATTTTTGCTTTGTTGGTGTGTCTACACCTCCAGATTCCACATGTCCCTTTATCTCTCCAACCCTGAATGAATGCAGCACAGCTTTAACTGCCCCAGCAGGAAAGGACGGGCCCAACTGCTTCAAATGGTGTCAAGTTGGGAAGAACTTTTTAGTCGTTGTTGTTGTTTTATTTTTTTTTAAGTGAAGTGTCTCAGAAAGCATTATAAAACTACTCAAACATGAACAGGAAGAGGCAAAATTCAGGTTTCAGTTACTGGTAGGTTTCATATGAGTCAAATGACTAGCTGCTACCAAACACTGGGTTTCACAAAACCTGAAATCAGAAAAGTAACAGAGTATCAAGAGAAACACTGGGTCAGTGAAGTACTGTGGCTTATACACCATCTATGATATCACAATTAAAATTTTAAAAACAGGTACAAATAAGAACATGGTCCATAAAGAGGGACTAGAAGATTAATTTGTAGGCAAGTATTTAAGTCTCATTGAACAAGATGTCTGAGACCCATAAGGTCTAGAAATCCATCATTTAGAGGTTCAGTTGGATCTTCAAAGCATCTTCTGCAAGATCCAACAAGGCAGAGAAACAAGTCTCATTCTTCTTAGAAACAAAATATCAGATAGCTAATTAGTGTTGGGGTATGTAATAGGTTAAAGTGCTCTGTACCTGTGCCCAGAACTTTACAGCCCAGCTTCCTGTGAAATCCCTGCTTCATAAACAGCTCAGAAGAAAAGAGCCAAGAATGATCACAACATGATGTTGACTGGTTTTCTTCTATTGGTTTAGCCAAATACAGATTCAACAAAGGCCCCTTTCTGGAATCATGGCTAAGAGAAGTGAGAAATTAAAATTTTATTTCCATTAACGTAATTGTTTACATTAAACTGACATTAAATTCAGCTATTGAAAAACTTTAGGTTTGTTGAAAACAACTTAAATACATGAACCTATTTTTCCAGGTGTGAAAGTTATAAAAATCTAAAAATTATTTCTAATAGCAATCTGATGTTCTGACTATATGTGGATGATATAGTCTAGATATTAAATATTTATGTAAAAAAGAATGCAAAATACTTCAATATTTTTATTTACTATGTGTTAAATTGTTGTTTTAAACATGCCAATATATGCAAAATATAGTAAAAGTATGCTAAATTAAGTCAATCCAACAAAAAAGGTAGTATGACATGATTTTATTTAATGTGGAATCTAAAGTTTTTATTTCTACTTCTGTCTACAAAGGTAGAAATATTTCAATGGATAGAAAAACATGGTTATAGGCAGAGTAAGAGAAGGAAGTGGAGCGATGGGGGTCAAAAGAAATGCATCAGCATATCTAAAAGCTCTAAACTCTAGCATATACTGTGAGGGCTACAGCCATCTTCAGGATGTCTGTAAAATGAACTCATTGTCACCACAGGGAGAAAAGGGTTGTTTCACTCTGTCAACCATTTTACTATATCCATGAATCTTATAATATCATGGTTATATCTTAAATATGTACAATAACTTTTTATGGACATGAGTATTTCTGCATACAAGGAAGCCAGGGAGCAACCTCAGGTTTCATCTTCAGAAACATCACTGGCCTTCTTTGAGACAGGGTCTCTCTTTGGTCTGGAGCTCGTCAAGTAGGCTAGACTGCCTGGCCAGTGCAGATGAGGATCCCGTCTCTCCCTCCACAGTGCTGCCAACTACAAGTGTGCACCACCATACCTGGCTATTTTGGGTGGGTCCTGGGACCAAATCAGGTCCCACCTCTTGCAAGACAAGTCTGTACCAAGAAAGCCTTCCCTTCATGCTCACAATAACATTTTTTAATTAAATGAGCTTATCTAATTCTTTTTAACTTTGCAACAAGTCTATAATTTTTAATTATGGATGTGGCTTATGTTGACTTTCCTTCTGACAGCCCTGCTAGGTGCTATTCTGAAAGCATCTGTTATTTTATTTCACTGTTTGTGTTTCAACAAAGGGACAAGTGTTTGGCTTTTCTTTCAGGCATGCCTAGCTTAAGAAGGAAAGACAAACTTAAGAAGGAAAGAAAACAGCAAGATTGACATTTCTCCCTACCTTGCCCATTTCCCGGGTGCTGTAAAAGGTGAGCAGAGCCCTGCTCATACAAACATGCAAAATCCCTGCTCTACAACTATGTATACTACAACACTCCCCAACAATACATACTACACAAGTGTTTTGGAATGCATTCTACAAAGAGAAACTCCCATGTCTCTCTGCACCTTTGTCTCAGACGAGTAAAGGAGTCTCAGCTGTTCCCCTCAGCTGCTAATTGTCCATGGAAACTGCTGGTCCTAGGGAGGCCCCTTGGCCTGGCTTCCTGTCTGCTTTCCAGAAGCTACGTGGACTGGCAAATCCATTTCTCTTACAATGTCACAGCTAGTTCTTCTCATCCTCTCCCTAACCAAACGGCAACCCAAAGTTCAGAGCTCGAGGGTCTAGTTTTAAGAGACAAGCTTAGAGCCTGTCAGTCCGGACCAGCTCCTCTTCATCCTCCCAAAGGCTGCTAAGAATTCCTCCTTGCAGAAAACCTTCCTGAAGACCAACTGTTTAGGCTCAAAATATTTTCTCTACCACTGTCCTATCCAGTAAATTTCAAGAAAAGCAGAATCATCCAGAAAACCACATTCCCTTCCCCAGTGTTCTGTCAGCTTCCATCTCCCCACAGTGGCTTCTGTAATAAGAGCATACCTACATCATTAGCAAGGATAAAGATTTCTAACAGGTGGTGTACACCAGTCATCCTAGGACTGAGAAGCTGTGACAGTAATGTTAGCCTGGACTATACAGGGAGACCCTGAAAAGAGGGGGGTAGAAAAGGAGGAAGAGGAGAGGGAGTGGGGAGAAGAGCAAAGAAGATGAAGAGGTAGGACAGTAAACTGAGAACCAAACGAAACAAACAGGAAACCAGAAGCTTGAATGCAGTGTGCTACAATCCCAGATGAGCATACGGTTCTGCGGTGCATACCTATCCCTCTTTGGGTCGTACATTAGGAATGATTTTAAATTTTTCTTTTAAGTCAGTTTCCTCACATAAGAAGAAATCCAGCTTGGCTGTTTTTTCTTTTGAATTCATTTTCTTATTTGGAACTGATATTTACCAGTGTGAGAGATAGGTGCTCATGGACAGTGCTCACAAGTGAAATAAAATGTCTTCCTTTGTAAATATGATCTTAAAAATTTTAAGAGTCCAAATATTAAAAACCAAAACAAGCCCAGCTGTGCACATTGGGTATAGGGCTCTGCTACTCAGAATTCTCACCTGCGTGGTCTCAGACAGAACAGCTATGTGAACACAGGCTTTCAAGCCTGAACACAGGCTTTCAAAACATGCATAGACTTTTAGTTAATATATCCAATGGGTGTTTAGGCGTGTGATGCAGTAAATAGAAACTTTCTGGTAGTTAAATGGGCTAGCAGGCTTTTTTTTTTTCACATCAAGTAAAACTAGTGGTGTTAGAAACAGATTATTCTCGAGTCAGCTTTCCAAGAACTGCCACTCACTTCCAGTTAACAGAAAACTACAGCAGTATATTCTTAGAAATCTGTGTGTTCTCTCCTTTGTGCACAACACTGGGGTGGGGGGTGGGGTGACTACTGTTCTTTGCAAAGGTGCATATCAAATGCACAAGGCTTACTGTAAAAACGGGAGGGGACTTCTGCTAACTCTTTGTAGTTCCCAGAAAGGGCACATAAAATTTTTTTAGAATTAGAAATATTTTACACAGGTAAATGGTTTGGCAATGCCCAGGTGATTTTCTATAAATCAGTTATTTTTTGAGATTATGATTATATCATTGTCCCCTTCCCTTTCCTTCCCAACTGTCCCATCCATTCCTTACTTTTTCAAATTCATGGCCTCTTCTTTCATTAATCTTATACACACAGAGAGATGCACACACACATGAGCACAGATACACAGAGATTCATACATACATGCACACACACAGACTCACACAGACACACCACACACACACACACACACACACACACACACACAGTCTTAGAATGCTTCCAGCAAGACCACTGTTAGAGCCTCCTGATCTTGGACCTTCAGGACTAGGAGTCAAAATTAATCTGTTATAATGCTGCCTACCCACATGTATTCTATTATATTAACATAAAAATTACAAGCTTGATAGTATTGTATTTGACTGACTATTTCTGATTTGAGAAAACAGAGTCAGAGATTATGGATCCTTATTTACTAAAAGAGCCCATCCAGCATGGTAGTGTTGTTATTACCATTGCAAATCCACTAAGAGACCAACAGTTATGCGGCTAGAGAAAAGCTTAGCACAGGTCTCTACAGAATACCCTTACTTTATAGCCTTGGAAAGTACACTTTTAGATTACTTTAGTGAACCATGCTCTCTCAAGCCAAAGCTTTAAACATGTATTATTCAGAGTTCTCTAGAGGAAATGTGTGTGTGTGTGTGTGTGTGTGTGTGTGTGTGTGTGTGTGTGTGTGTGTGTGTGTTGTATATACGTATATACACTCCTCTTAGGAAGAATCAAGACTCCACATACTTGCTGGTTTCCTCTTCCTTATGCTTTTGTTCTACCCCAGCTTCCCTCCTACCTTAGCTACTATCCCTCATGCCAGCTGTCTCTGCAGATGCCTTCACTGGCACGTCTGGAAGTGTGCTTTCCTAACCTCCTAGGCCTTTCTCAGTCTGATGAAGTTGGCAGTCAAGATCAATCACAGTACATGCTGTCTCATCTGCCCAGGAGGCCTTCTCCCACTGCCTTGCTGATACCCAAGCTGTACCTAGTCAAATGTTATTTTTCTTTCAGATCACAACTGCCCACAGATGCGGCTCCTGATATTCTGCATTCGTTACATGCCTGTGAATCATGGCTTTTTCCATCCATTCAATGTTTCCCTTTCCTGGTTGATTATCAACTCTAGGAGGTTCTGGGTCCTTTCTGTCCTGTTCACTGTTGGAACAGGAAGTACAAGTATGGGATAGTCTTATTTCTCTTATTTTATGCGAGTGGAGAGAAAGGAAGAGATCTTAGGGCAGAGGCTGAGGGGGGAGATGCAAGAATATGATTAACAATTAATATACATTAAGTAATTTTTGTGTCAGGCACTAGGCTAAGAAGGTTGGCTCTGCAAACTGTAGCAGGCCACAGCTGCTATTCACAAACTTAGTTATTTGAGCCAAAACACAAATAGTTGGTAAAGCAGAAGCATATCTATATTCTGAAAACAGAAAGGAGGAAATGAGAGAATAACAAATTGGAGACAAAAGAAACCTTAAAGATGCAGCATTTCTTCTTGACTTTTTTACCTTGTTTGCCATGATGCTAATTAAACAGTCAACTTTCAGTTGTGTTTTACACTTGTATATAGCATAAAAAGACCTAGGTTTTTTGGGGGTGTTTTTGTTTTTGTTTTTGTTTTTGGAAATATTGAGATAACTGGAACTCTTTCTACTCCTTCCAAAAGGAAGGCAATAAACAGGTCCTGCTAGAAGCCCCTGTGCTAACCACTGGGAGCTGCATCCATTGTCACGAAGAATCTGTGCTACTTTCAAGTGTCCAGCTCTCCAAAACTCAGGAAAACTTAACTGCTTGCGTATGCTCATTGTGTTTTTATTTTCCTTTTAAATCAGCACACGCCTGGCAGCGGTGGCACGTGCCTTTAAGACTGGCACTTGGAGACAGAACTCTGTGAGTCTGAGGGCAGCCTGGTATACAAAGTAAACTCCGGGGTATCTAGGTCCACAAAGAGAAACCCTGTCTTGAAAACCAAAAAGAAAAAAAGAAAGACAGAAAAAAGAAAAGAAAAGAAAACTAAAAACCTAAATACTCTCATTACTCAAAGGAACGAGAGTCGCACACTTCACGCTTCCATGCTGTGTCGGGCGAGAGAAACTGAGATAGGTGTTTCCATAACTGACTTTTGCTCTCGCTTTCTGAAGCTTCATTGTTTGACCATCTGCCCTTATTCTAACTCCATCTTGGCCACAGCGCCCTGAGATGAAAATGATTAAGCCCAGAGATTCCTGAATAAGAAATGAAATTTCTAGATTTGTTTTGTTATGATAAAAATAAATGCTAGTCTCTGATGGCTAGAGCTAACTACTCTTTCAAATCACACTGGCCAAGAAAGATAAAAGGAGGAGGATTTTTTTAAAAAAAAAAAATGTGTTCGCTTTTGGCCCTTTAAAACATATTTTTCAGTTTTTGACATTAAAACTACAACTACACCATTAATCTCGACCCTTTTCTCGTCAAACCCTTCCACGGACCACTCCCCTTTGCTCTCTTTCAGATCCATGGCCTTTTTATTTTACTTTTTGTTCAGAGTTCTTGTCACTCCAAACTTTGCAGTTCTTAACTCATTAATACAGACACTAGCTTTACAGATGCCCCTTGCCCCTTGGAAGCAACAAGTGACAACTGATGCCTGGCAAGTAAAAAGGACCCAGCAGTTCCATTTGGACTACCTCTCTATGGGGGAAGGGGCGGGGGGCAGAAGTGGGGAGTGGAAGGAAAGAATGCCTTCTTCTATTCCCTAAAGGTCTTACTATACAAGTCTTCCTTGCTAGGTTAGAGCTATCCTAGGATATTTTTCAAGGTTGTAAAAGGTGCTATTTACCTGAGTTTTTTTCCTCAGACTGCCATTTGTACAAAGAAAGGCTATTGATTTTTGTGTGTTAATTTTGTATCCTGCTATTTTGCTGAAAATGTTTATCAACTATGGAAGTTTCCTGATAGAATTTTTAAGGTTCATTTATGTATACAATCATATCGTCTGCAAATAAACATACTTTGACTTCTTCCTTTCCCATTTGCACTCTTAGATCTCCTTCAGCTGTCTTAATTGTCCTAGCTAAAACTTCAAGCATTACATTGAAAATAGATACAAAGAAGGTGGAAATCCTTGTCTTGTGCCTGATTTCAGTCTAAATGCTTTGAGTTCCTGTCCGTTGAGGTAATGTTGGCTGTGAGCTTGCAGTAAATGGCCTTTATGATATCCAGGTATATCCCTTGTTCCCATAGTCTAGTCTCTAGACTTTTATCATGAAAGGAATTTGAATTTTATCAAAGGCCTTTTTTCTGCATAATGTGTATTCCTAAATATATAAATACAACCTGCTCAATCTGTATAATGTTACTTGTATGTATATGTCTTCAGAGGTAATCACTTAATATGTTAACATGGAATGGCAATAGCGCTTGAGGCCTCAATTCTAGACAACAATAGACACACACACACACACACACAGAGAGAGAGAAAGGGAGGGAGAGAGGGGGGGGCAACTAAGGAAGGTAGACTTATGGGAAAATAGTCTTCCCTAGTTAGGAAAAGCACATTGTTGGTTAATCAATACCAAATGGTCAGTTCTGTTTTTGAGGTAGGATCTTATTATATAGCCGCAAACTTTCTAAAGCTTATTGCCTCAAACCCACAATCCTGCTTCAATCTCTCGTGTTAGGATTACAGGTGTGTGCCACTGCACCAGACTCAACAGAGGTTTTTCTAACAGAAGCTGGTCCTAGACAGGGAGTGCAACAACTTCCACTTCCACATCTTTATTTTCTAAGGATACCTTGTGGAGTGTTCAGTGACACCATAAAGAATAAGCAGGGAGTTTGAAGAATTCTCAGGAAGCCACAGAGGTAACACTACTAAGAAAAACAAGCGTAAGTAAGAGCATAAATTCTAAACCAGCTAATGTTCCCATGGTGTGTGTCTTCATCTCCACATGGTACTAACTTCAGGCATGTAAATGAACTTAAAGAGTATTCAAATGAAAGAAATCAGAGAGCTACACTGAATTCATATGACCCACTGAAGAAATGTGGTAGTGGGGAAAATCCGTCTTCCAAGGTGATGTTTGAAGCCTCCCAACAAAGTCAGAGAACTTCTGTCTCCATGGCATATTCCTGGGGCACAGCTTCTACCCGGAGGCAAAAAAAATGTTCCCTGTGTCCAGAATAAAGACACAGAGAGTAAAAATGCTGAGTAGAAGGTATACGCATCATGGAGTGTCATCAACCAAGTAAGTGAACAGAACACACAGGCACTAATCACCCCAATAAATAAAATCTGTTCATGTCTGAACAGCTGATGAGTTGTGTTGTACAAAATGATTCAGATGGTATGTGCCCAATGACTCCAACAGAAACACAAGCAACGGATGACAACTGAAACTGTGATGAAGATAGTGAAATTCCCTGGGAAGGGAGAAGGAGAAAGAGTCACCATTTAACCCACCACTGAAGCTTGTTTCCCCTTTCAAGAAAATTTAACATCTCAGACTTCAAACATGGTCTGTTCAGCTTCAAAAGGAGTAGAGGGGACTGCTAAATGGATCCTCCTTGGATAGGGTCATATTTGCCTTTCTTCAGGAAAATCTGGAAGACTTTAGGCGATGTAGAATTACAGTTCCCAGAGACAAGTGGATACATTCCTGTTGACTTACCAGGGAAACTTAGAAAACTAGACCACACTGGCAAACTGCTCAGGGCTGTCATCCAGCCCGGTTATTCTATAAAGCAATCAACAGCTAAAAGTGTCCTTGGTGGGCGTTCCACCAAGTGGAACCTGGTGGGTGGCCTCGATGGGGTTGTGTGGTCTTTGTAGCAGAAAGACAAAGAGATGAAGTTTTGGCTAAGAGAAGCTTCTGAAGGAGGTGCGAAAAGGCCAGTCCACATCAAGACTTCATAATCAACAAAGAGCATCTACCCAGGTGCCAGCCTTGGCTTTGTTAAGGGAAGCCCTAATTACTGTAGGGAACGAGTTATGGTTCCCAGAAAAACACAAAGAAATACTTCAAAGGTGTAAGTAACAACACAATTTGCACACGTAGTAACTTAAGCTTGTTAAAGTATTTTCACACAAATGATTGTGTCGAATTGTCATAGCTCCAAGGGTAGAAGAAAAGTAGATATCCTATCATTACTGCTGTGGCCACCTTCCAGGCTTATTGTGAGGCTAGAAATGAGATGATAAATGAAAATATCTTTCCACAACAGGGAGAAATGACGTGGCCCCTGTGCTGGACGCACAGAGGTCCGTCCACAAGGAGCACACACACACACACACACACACACACACACACAATTAGAAGGTTGCCACCTCAGACCCTCAGACATCTTTGTCATCAGATGACTCATTCCATCTTTGTAATATCTGTAGTCACTTAGCCCAATTAAAGTTTGCATTTCTGGAATGCTCATTTCCCAGAAGAAAGCCGGTTTGCTTCCCCCGTCCTTAGCTCTATCCTTCCTATTTAGTTGCTCTCCTGAAACGGCCACACCTTAGTCTCGCTGTTTGATCCTTTGGTATTTTTTTTTTTTATATTTTTATTTTTAAATTTTTTTAAATTTTTTTTTTGGGGGGGGGTTGTGCCTTCACACTGTCAGGGAGCCATCATGGAGTTTTTCCATTACCAAGAATGGCTTCACACTGTCGCAACTGATTCCACAACTCATGCAACTGAGGCTGAGCCGGGATGAGTTCAGGAGAAGGAACAGACATGTTACAGAAACTAGAAGAGAAGGAAGTCTGCTGTGAGATTCTTTCTCACAGAAATGCCAAAAGCTCCATCCATGAAGTCTCACTGACATGGCTGCCTAGCAACGATTAAAGAAAAAGGGGCCATGAATTTGAAAGAAAGCAAGGTGGGATGTGTACAAAGGCTGGGGGAGAAAAGAGGAGGAGGGAAATTATGTAATTAGATTATAATCTTAAAAATTGTAATTAAAAAACTATAGAGAATGGCTTAACACCCAAAAATCACTAGGTCCTCCAACCAATCCTCCAACCCTTTGCTCAAGTTCTCTCCTGACTGCCCATGCCCACATTTACTCTTCAAACTCACAGAGTCCCCCAACTTCCTATTTCATTTCCTGAATCTATCAGCTATTCCTAGGAGACTATACGTCACAGGACATCTGAACTAGTCACTTCCCAGCACTCTCAAAGTCACTTGTGTTTCTCAATATTGCATTTATGTAGTAAACTCTCACCACAAGTTCAAAGCTATTTTGGAAGCCAGAAGAATGAGCGATGAGCTGAATGTTATCCATCCAGATTATTGTCAGAAGAAACATCCGGTGTCCTACCTCGGGACCTCAAAAACTCTCCTCAATCTTTGTACCTGACTAACTCCCCTAGGTAAGTCTTGTAAACTTGCTGGTTTGAATAGCCTAAAAATACATTTCTGTCTCTACTAAAGAACATTATAAAGGTTTTTCCCTTTGTTTTATGTAGACAACATAATGTCTTCATTTCAAGAGCTCATGTTTCAAGAAGAGGAAAACCAGAAGCTAATGGTGTCATAAGAGTGATTTTTCAAGATTTCCCCTATCCCCATGAGACCAGTACCTAAGACATTCTCAAATCTATTTTTTAAAAGATTTATTCATTATTATAAATGAGTACACAGTAGCTGTCTCCAGACACACCAGAAGAGGGAATCCGATCTCATTATGGGTGGCTGTGAGCCACCATGTGGCCGCTGGGACTTGAACCCACGACCTTCGGAAGAGCAGTCAGTGCTGTTACCAGCTGAGCCATCTCACCAGCCCCCAACATTCTCAAGTCTTATCCAATGTTATATTAGTTGCAGAGGTTCACCTACCTTAGATGACTATTTATGCAAGGAATTCAGATCCTTGCATAAGCCACAGAGCTCTCCTCTAAGCGTCATGAAAACTTCAGGTCAACATTTCTACACTCTCTAGAAAGTACCCCAAAATCACATGCTCAGCTGGAGAAGTGAATGAAGTATTTGGTACACAAGCATGAGGACCTGAGTTCAAATCCCCAGACTCACGAAAACCCTGATGTGGTCAAGTGCATCTGTAATCACAATATTCCTAAAGTGAGATGGGAGGGGAAAAAAGACAAAAAACAGACAAATAAACAAACAAAAAAAGAATCCCTGTGAATTCACTGACCCCACAGCCTGGCCTACACAGCAGTGAAAAACGAGACTCTGTCTGGTGGTTGGACAGAGGACCAGGACTCAAGGTTGTTTCCTAACTACACACGAGCTAATTCTCACTCATACCCATACACAAGTGAAAACACAGAGACAAAGTTTAAAAACAAGAGCCATAATTAGACTTTCCCTTTCCATCTCTGACTCTCTGTATGAGTTTTTCACACATGCAGGACCACATACACACACACCACCACCACCACACCACCACCACCACCGTCACCACTGCCACCGCACCTTCTCTTATCTCCCCTGCACTAAAACACCACCCAAGTTCAAGTCCTTGAGATAGAAGCCTGGTATCATCCCTGCCCCCTCCCTCTGCCTCACCCAATCCACCAATATCTCCCCACGTTACCTCCTAATCTCCTTGCAAGTCCAGCTCCTTTTCCCTGTTCAAATAATGAACAATGACCTGTTCAAATAAGGAAATTAAAGCTGGGAGAGCTCAGGAGTTTGCATAACATCATACACCTAATAAGTGGCTAAGCCAATTCAGATATTTATCTGCCTCTTCAAAACCGATTATTTGAAATTTAAAAATTTTGCCTCACTTCAGACACACCACTAAGAAACACAACCAAGAATATGGCAACAGAAGGGTGGCCAGGAAGTTCCCTTGCAGCCAGATAAGGAAGTGCCACCTTCATCTAGCGCCAAGTCACAAGTGATACAGCCCCTAGCTCACATGGGTTGTGGTTTGTTTGTTTTTTTTTTTTTTCATTAAAAAATTTTTTAAAAAAGAAGCAAAAGAAGATATCATCACATCTGGATCCAAAATGATGCCAGCCTAATTTACCTCAAATAGATCACAACCTACCTTCCACAGGAACCATGACCAGAAATGAGGTGTCAGGATCTCAACTTACACACAGCAAAGATATGTTCAAGAATGCAGTGTCTCTAAATGTCATCCTAGGGAGCCTTCCTGAAAACTTCTTTTTAATCACCAGAGAGAAAGAAACACTCAATATGCTACTAAGGAGGCAGTGCACTTTACTGTCTGAGACAGTGACTGGCCTGGCTTTAGAACTGAAGATGGTGGACACAGGTTCACCAGGCCCCCAGAGACTTCCCTTCATAGGCCCGTTTCACTCAGGAAGTATGTGGCAGGTGTCTGAAGACTCCAAAGAGAGCTGGTGAGATGGCTTAGTGGGTAATGGTGCTTGCTACCAAGGCTGACTATCTGGGTTTGACCCCTGCAACTGATAAAGGGAGAAAATGGACTCCTGCAAACTGTCCCCTGACTTTCACAGGCACATATCCAATGTGCATGCACCATGAACACATGAAAAATGAATCAATGTGATTAAAAATATGTAAGGATCCCAGAGAACTCCCCTGAAATGCATCCCCTAATAAAGAGTTTATCTTTAATTAAAGCTTTTTGTAGCATATATTAATTGTCCTTTAGTTATCACTGTGACAAAAAAATACCTAACAGAAGACACAATTCAAGAAAGGAGAGGTCTATCCTGAAACTTAGATGTCCTGGCAGGGAAAGCCTTTGTTAATGGGGACTTGCAATGGCTACATCTCACAACTTAGCAGATTGGGGAGCTAAAAGCTCTTTATCCTACCTCCCAGAAAAAGCACTGTTGGCTGAGACCAAGTGTTCAAATTCATGAGCCTGTGGGGGACATTTCACATTCAGAGTATAAGAAAGAGCTTTGCTGTACATGATGACTATATTCTACAAGATTGGAGTAATGAGGATGACATGATAAGAATAGCTAACAGAAAGTCCCAGATGCCAAGAAAGCAAGAGTCTCCCAGGACCCCATGGAGATGACATTAGCTGAAATACCCCACAAAGGGGAGGGAGAACCAAACCCAGACACTATTGCTGAAGCCAAGAAGTGCTTGCTGACAGGAGCCTGATGCAGCTGTCTCCTGAGAGGCTCTGCCAGATCCTGACCAATACAGATGCAGATGCTCTATGTTCACAGCCAACCATCAGACTAAGCACAGGGACCCCAATGGAAGAGTTAGGAAAAGGACTGAAGGAGCTGAAGGGGGGAGCTTATTTGGGATCAGTGGGAGGGGAGGTCCTGTGAAGGCTTGATGCCCCAGTGTAGGGGAATACTAGGGTGGTAAGGCAGGAGTGGATAGGTAGGTGGGTGGGGGAGCACCCTCATAGAAGCAGGTTAAGGGTGATGGGATAGGTATTTGCAGAGGGGAAACTGGGAAAGGGGATAACATTTGACATGTAAATAAATAAAACATCCAATTTTTTAAACAGAGAGAATAGCTAATATCTTTGAACACTTATTAAAGATCTGCACAGCACTAAATTTTATATACCTCAATAAATTCAGTCTTTACAACCGTAAAAGAGGGCGCTACTATTGCCCATTTCTAGACAGAAAGCTGACACGTTAGAGGGAAGTGACCATAGTGGCTGGACCCCTGCTGAAATTGGCGGGTTCATATTGTAATATTTCCCACAACATGTGTATGTATACCATGGGCATGACTGGTGCCTGGGTCACAAGGTGTCAGATCCCTGGAATTAAGGTTATGGATGGTTGTGGGCTGCCATGTGGGTCCAAACCTGGATCCTCTGCAAGAGCAGAAAGTGCTATTCACAGCTGAGCCTTCTCTCTAGCTGTAAGATCTTTATTTTTCACACTTCCTAGTAAACATAGAGTTGTTTATCAAACTTAAAGCATAAAATGATAAATACATGAATTCAATTCTTCATTGTATTCCCAGTGGCCAGTAAAGGACAGAATCCTTTTTGATGAATGGGTTTTTTCCCCAGAGTTCCTAAAAGGCGAGGCTTGGATGGCAATGGCAGACTCGGACAGAGCCTGAATCTCTCTCTGCGCTGATTGCTACATATTTCTGCTTCACCCACACCTTGTTTGGTACCATGTGTCTAGTTCTGACTAAGCAGTTATAAGAAAATGTGTTTTAAGGACTGGAGAGGTGGCACTGCAGTTAAGAGCACTTACTGGCCTTCCAAAGAAGATCAATTCTCAGCACCCACACTGTGGCTCACGACCATCTAGAATTCCAGTCTAAGGGAATGCAATACCCTCTTCTAGCCTCCATGGGCACTGCTTGTCTGTAGTAGACAGATGCAGGCAGAACACCCATACACATAAAAATAAAATAAAAAAGATACTAAGAAAATGTGTTTCACTTCCATATCATATATAAATTATAAGGCAGGTTTCTCCAAAGCTTTTTGTTTTGTTTTTGTTTTTTTAAATCGCTATAATGACCAAAAAGGTGGCTGCTCATTAACCTGTGTTCTGGAGGAAGTGCAGCAAGCAAGCCGCATGCAGACCCTGGGTAACCATAAGCCATGCATGAGAACTATTCTGTTTTTATGCCACAAGACAGGCTGTTCGTTACCACAGAATAACATGATTTATGCTGACTAATTCAACTGCTTTGTTTATAGCTTAGCATATATAGTAGCCACATTGAAAAATCCAGGAGGAAATACAGACACAAATGTCATAAAGTCCGTTTGAACAAAATCCTTCCATTTGTCTTCCTGTTACATCCCTAAGTTCACACTTCTCCCTGAAACATCTTTCTCCCCACTCTCGCCTCTCCCTCTCCTCCTGGTCCCTCCCCCACCCACTCACTATTCACCTACCTCCTCACCTCCAACCTTGCTATGCAGCCCAGACTGGCCTAGAACTCACAATCTTCACACTTTAGAGTGATGAGATTCCAGGAATGTGCCACACTTGGCTCCTGCATTCATTTTTTATACTTCTGCGCCAGTGGTAGGATTCATTATGAAAACAAAGGAAAAAATGAATAGAAAGGGGAAATGGAAACATCCATCAAAATGGACCTACCTTGAAACTTACATAAGAATTACATAAAAATGACTATTTTTAAAATGGCTTTATGATCTTATGTTTGCTTGCATGTGTGTCTGTGTACCACAAATGTGCCTAGTACCCATGGAGATCAGAAGAGTATCAATCCTCTAGAACTGGAGTTCCAGATAATTGTGAGCCATGATGTGAGTGCTGGAAATCAAACTCCCAGTCCCCTGGAATAGCAGCCAGTGTGTGCTCAGACCACTGAATCGTAATCATCTCTCCAATCCTAAGCCTAAAATGTGAGATCTACAGAGATGGAGCAAATCGAATCTATTTTGTACACTAAATCACCTGTGCTAGCTAGTTTTATGTCAACTTGACACAAGTTCAAGTCCTCTGGGAGGAAGGAACCTTGGGTGAGAAATTACCTCCATAATCTAAATTCAGCTGTAGGCAAATCTTTAGGGCGTCTTCTTAATCAGTGACTGATGTGGATGGGCTCTGCCAGGTTCAACTCCCACCACCCACATGGCAGCTCATATTGTCTATAACCCTAGTTCCAGGGATCTGACACCTTGTACATACATATATGCAGGCAAAAACACCAATGCATATAAAATAAAAATAAATAATTCTTAAAAGAGCATACATAATAGTTGACTAATAGACTGGTATTGTAAGAATAAAATATTGTAGCACAAATGACCTCCCCTTGGGCTGGTGGTCCTGGGTGCTATAAGAAAGGCTGAGGAAGCCAGTATGCAGCACTCCTCTAGAGCCACCGCGACAACTCCTAACTCCAGGTTTCTGCTCTGTTTAATTTCCTGTCCTGACTCTCTTCAATGGTGAACAATGACGTGGAAGCATAAGTAGAATAAACCCTTTCTCGACAAGTTACTTTTGGTCGTGGTGTTTCATTATAGCAATACAGAATCTTAAGACTGTCTTTCTAGAATTATATCTGTTTGTCTTCCTAAATGTGTGCCTAGTCAAAATGCCACTTGTATAGGGACTGCATCTACCTCTATCCAGTGTTTGAAGACATTAAATTAATTATGATAAGCATGAACTTTTAAAATGTTTTCACTAAATAATACATACATATTAGCATGTATTTGTAAAATTAACATACTGTACCTGGGAGTCTGCAATTGAGAAGCTGAATGGGCTACATTAGAAGACAGTAGAGAACAATTCTACCATACCTGTAAACTGAACAATTCATGGCTCTTCTAGACAACTTAGAAGTTAATTTCTGGAGAGGAGTTGAAAGTCTTTCTCAATTGAGTAAATATTTTTAGTTGTACTCCATTTTATCAAAGTAATCCATGTATATGGAGGAAACTACTTACAACCTCATAATAAAAAGGGTACACACCTATTTGGGGTTCGGTAGTTGTAGAATCAAAATAGTCTGTTATTTGGGAAGGGTGAGAAAAAAAACAAGACAAAATCTAGAATAACTCCTAGTTTGGGGCACATAAGCGCCAAGGGCTCCTTGAGTATGATGGGGGTGGGGTGGAGACCAACCTTCCAACAGATGGGGCATGACAGATCATCAGAGGGACTGATCTGGACACAGAGAACCAAACATCAAAGCGAAGATGCTCAGTAGAAATGTGCATTCTCTGTGTTATGGAGGAATTTAGTGTGGCAGTCACTAGTGCACAGAGGTAGTCAAGGGTATTTATGTGCTAGTATTTTGGGAGAACAGAGATGCTGACATCAGTCAACAGGTAGAGAGTTCAGCCTAAATAAATAAACCAAGACAGAAACTGAGGCCAGGAGTGGGTGATGACAGAAACACTGGTCAACCGAACTAACCTGCCTCCCTACTGGCCATATAACCTCAACCTCTGCTACTTCTGCCTTTGCCTTGATTGGAGACACTTAGGGCTGCCCTCCACTGTCGCACTGCCCACTTTGCTGCTATTATTCTTTCTGCCCGGGAACTTCCTCTCCTTTAAAAATTCTATACATCCTTCACAACAGAGCAAGAAGCCCATTATTTAACATTGCATGTCCCAATTCCATACATCATTAAGACCTGAACACCTTAAACTATTATGTCTTACTGCATTCTGTTTTATTTCATGGCCCAAGAGCACACACATGCACATGCATGCACATTTGTATGCATGTGCATTCTCTTCATCCTTTCTATCCCAATCACACTCTTTTACAGGCCTCATGATTCATTCAGGTGCTCTACAAAGATTTTAAAGGTCCCAGACTAAAACATATAACTCTCAAAGAGTCAAAAATATCTTCAAAAGACAATTTCTTTTATCATTTCAGAGTTCTGATGACCAGCATGAGATTAGCCACAGCCAATCCCAGGGACTTATTTATCTATTTTCCTACAACTCTGTAGACATACAGAGAGTGGTAATTCTCAGGAATGAATGTTTTCTCAAGTCACCTCCTATTTTATGACTAGATAGGAAAAGAAGAAAAAGGAAAAGCAGGGAGAGGTGAGCAACTGACTTTGCTATCAAATGCATTCACTAAGTGAGTACTAGTGACTATTTAAAGAGTCTTTAAATTGGGGTTAAAAATACTGGTTTAAAGCACTGACTGCTCTCCCATGAGGCCCTGAGTTCAATTCCCAGCAACCACATGGTGGCTCACAATCATCTGTAAAGGGATCCTGTACCCTCTTCAGTCATGTTTGAAGAAAGTGATAAGTGTATTCACATTAAATAAATAAATAAATCTTTAAAAGAGAGAGAGAGACTTTAAACCAATCCTTTCCCAAAATCTCAGGTATGAAAGAAGCAAGTTGCAAGAGTCTCACAGGTGGAGCAACAACAGTGACCCATGAACTTACACACAAAGGCTGCAACGGTCTGAACCTTGGATCTTAGGAGTCTTCTGGCAGAACTAGAGCCAACTGCTGAGAGTGGATTGTGAGCATAAATAATTTTTAAAGTAAAGTGGCAGAGATGTCTGCTACATAACAAATCTGAGTTTAATCACAAAAAGAAGTCAGGCAAGGTCCAACCTGCATTCCATCCTCAGCTAGATCATGTGACATTTACATCATCCTAAACTAACAACTTGTCCTCTTAGCACTTTGTATTTCTCATTAGTAAAACAAAGGGAAAAATACCTCCTTTATAATAACTCAATGAGTTAGCATAAAAAGAAATTCCCAGCATCAAGTAGGGTTGCAATCAGAAGCAGCCACTAGTACTGTGCCAAATTCTAAGAGCCTGTCTGCGGCCCATTTAGCACTGCCTCTCAATCATTTATAGTCTGACTTGGTACATACTAAGACTCTCCAGGATGTCATAAGTGCACCAAATACACAAAGAAGTATCACTTGCCTATGTGGTGAATAGCATATACTCTGCAGCCACATCATGTACCAGCTATGTGACTTTGATGAAGTTAATTTATTTCCTTAAGCCCAGTTCCTTCATCTGTGAAAAAGAAAGAACAGTAATACTCTCACAAAACCCTTGTAAGGATTTGAAAGAGACCAATGAATAGCAACTGTTTGTCCTAAGCACAAACACAGGTCAATGCAATGGTTATTATTTTTGTTGTATTGCTCTGGACAAAATAAACAAATGAGGGATTTGCAGGCTGACTAATGTCCAAAAACAAAGCAGGAAGTTGGCCAGATTCTAGGTGTTCTGAAAAGACAGCAAGTTCACACCCACAGCATGCACCGTGGGAATCCTGAGGTCTAGAAGGGATGCCTGGGCCTTCTCCCTGCATTAAAGATTCAGCAGTATCCAGCCACATGAGAGTCTCAATACTTCTGTAATTGAAAATCAAGTCTCTTCTTAAGAAGTGTTAAATATGTTTTTATAAGGGGGAAAAAATCTTATGCTGTAGTCCAGGATGCTCAGGAATTCATTATGTAGCCCCGGCTGGTCTTAAACTTGAACAATCCTCCTACCTCAGCCTCCTAGATGTTCCACTACTTTGTTCATTCTATATTGCCACAAAAATACAACTGTTTCTAATTCTGTTCCTTCATTTCATTCACTGAGTGAGCATTCTGCTTTAGGGATTGTGGAGGGCCTGAGTATAAAGCAGGAAGTGACTCAGTGAATCAGACATAGTCTATGCCTTCAGGAAGCCACAGTGCAACCATAATACTTTCAAGAGCACTAGAAAAGGTAACTCTGGAGTTTATTTTTTTGTGGGTAAGAAACTATGAAAATTTTCAAGTTTTAGTGTGAGGGGCAGTAATTGTATTAAGGTCACAAGTATACATTTATCAGAGTCAGAAATAAGAGTCAGGTGATTCCCTTTCTCTGGGTACCCTGCTTTGAGAACCGTAGTCATCACTTAACCCCCGACGAAAGTAGATCTTATTTCTAATCACAGCTGGTTGGTCATTAACTAATGGATAGTTAATGACTAACCAGAGGGTCTTAAAGACTTCAAGACAAGATCTTAATGGGAGCTAATGTATTCTTCTTTAAAATGTAAGGCTGAGTTGCAGAGACTAACTATGGAGCAGAGACTGAAGGAAGGACAAGCCAGCATAATATAGCTATCTCCTGAGAGGGTCTGACAGTACCTGACTAACACAGATGTAAAGGCTCACAGCCATCCATTGAACTGAGTACAGGGTCCCCAATGAAAGAGTTAGAGCAAGGACCAAAGGAGCTGAAGGGTTTGCAACCCCATAGGATGAACAACAATATGAACTAACTAGTACCCTCAGAACTCCTAGGGACTCGACCACCAACCAAGTAGTACCCAAGGTGAGACTGATTATTCTGGCAGCATGTGTATAGTAGAGGATTGTAAAGTCAATCATCAATGGGAGGAGAGGCCCTTGGCCCTGTGAAGGTTCTGTGCCCCAGTGTAGGGGAATGCCAGGGCCAATAAGTGGGAGAGGGTGGGGTGGCAAGCATGGAGAGGGAGGAGGCAACAGGGGTTTGTTCTTGTTGTTTTTGTTTGTTTGTTTGTTTGTTTGTTAGAGGGGAAACTGGGAAAGGAGAAATCATATGACATGTAAATGAAGAAACTATCTAATAAAAATAAAATAAAATAAATATAATGTAAGGCTGGTGATAAGAAACATACATGGTACATATGAGCTAAAAATTAGATCCTGGGAGGTTTCAATATGAGTGTAATTATAAATCTCCCTAGATGGGGGAAGTTTACTGTGGTCACTGGCCAGGAGCATTGTATGGTTCTCCATTAAAATCCCCTTAAACTTCCAGGAAACTGGGGGTTGGGGGGGTTGTTGTTATTGTGGAGGCAGTTGTTTGTTTGTTCTGGAAATCAAACACAGGTTATTATGGGTTAGGGGATCCTTAAGTAACTAAAACACCTTGGCTTGCCATAAGAAGACAATGTCCAGGACTTAGGAGCCTTCCGGAGCACTGGTAGGATGCTGCCAACTGCAAATTCACAGCATTAGTTTAAAGAGGTTTTGTACATAATTGTCTCTAGAGAGAGTTCTGACAAATTAACAGATTCTTAGGAAAGTTCTTTCACAATAACTGCAGAGTGGAGTTGACTGGGTTTTACAACAGTCACCGAGTCAATCCCAAATTTAACACATTTATGTTCATTTTCTAAGCGTAACTCTTTGGAATGGAAACATTGAGAGCTCAAGTTTGGAATATGATCCAATTCCCACTTAACTTGATGAATAAAAAAGAGAAAAACTATTCAAACTTTGGAAAAATAGTTCCTTCAGGTTTCAAAATCAGGGAAGGAAAACCTGAGGCTGGTCCTGGATACTAAGTAGAGAGCAGAGGCACAGAAAATCTCTCTCTTACTCGGTCCAGCATGCCCCTCAAAGAGGAAGATGAAGCAAGTGCAGAGGCCACAAACCAGAGGAAGGACTGCACAGGAAGGACGTGAGGTTCAAGGAGCCCAATTAGACAGAATGAACATCCAAGTGTTTCCTGCAGTCCTTCACTCAGGACCACATCCTGATTTCAAACGCCATGGAAACACAAAGAGAAAAGCTGCAAAATGTGAAAAACTTTCCACTCTCTCTGATTTTCACTTGTTAGAGACAATCTGACCCACCCCCCTGCTTGAACACCTGCAGGGCAGACATTGCATCCAGCTGTTGTGAAGCCACGTGATGGGCGGTACCAGGTTTCGCAGCAATATTAGACAGGCAGATTGACTTGAAAAGTTGCACGAAGCAAGAAAACGGTGCCAGTAGTTGGGTGCCAAGAGCCTGGGGTGATTATTAGAAGATGGTTACCTCCTCCAATTGTCTGCCTACAGACTCGGTGCTGCCAGGACAACTGATCAACAGAATTCAGCCAAAGCAATTGCTGCTGTGTCACAAAGAACACATCCAGGAGGCTCTCACTGACAGCCTGCTGTCTGCTAAGTGGCCACACCAGGCACTGCTGGCAATTACTATGGTCAGCAAAGGAGAAGTTTCCCATCGGATTTCTCACTTTTAACTGGATTTGATCCATACCGCATCTACAAGCATCTCTGCATCAGTGATCTGCTAATCGGAACTTCTGTGGTAGCCACGTTCTAGTGCATTTCAATCACAGAGGGCCAGAGAATTGTAAAAAGGAGAAAACGTGGGAAAGGGTTGGGGTGGGTGGGGAGGGGGTTCCAGCTCTATTTCTAAGGAACTGAAAGTCCTTTAGCCAAGCAGGATGCTTTTCGGTTTTCCCTTCGAACCATAAAATGGGATGCTCTAAAATGTGACAAAGTTATAGAAAGAATTCTAGAAGAGATGGACAAAATGCTATAGGAGGCTTATATATACATGTATGCATGCTTAAATGTGTATTGTGTATACTATGTATGTGTATATACATACAATTTTAAATACATTTTTGAATGGCATAAAAATAAAACACAGACTTGGCAATTATCTGGTTAAGTGCTTCATAGAATCTGAATATTTTATTCTCTTTAAGAATTTGTGCCAGGCAGTTGTGGTGCACACCTTTAATCCCAGCACTTGGGAGGCAGAGACAGGCAGATTTCTGAGTTTGAGGCCAGCCTGGTCTACAGAGTGAGTTCCAGGACAGCCAGGGCTACACAGAGAAACCCTGTCTCTGAAAAAAAAACCACACACACACTCACACACACACACACACACACACACACACACACACACAAAGAATTTGTTTTTATAGTGTGGTTGTTTATCTCTCTGTCTCTCTGTTTCTTTTTAATATTCTTTTTTTTAATATTTTGGATGCTTTCAGACTCTGTGCTTTCTCAAATTTTATATCATCATAGCATTACCTTTTCTATTTTTCAGAAATTGTTTGTTTCAATAAAAAGGAATTGTTTAGCATCTTTACATAAGAGAAACTTCTTGTCAGTTGTGCCCCTGTGTTTCATTGAGAACATGGTATTGGTTTATGAGTATCCCCACGTCATGTATGCATTCCTCTGTTTTCCACCTGCTGATACAGTTCTTGCACATGTCACTCAGTGAGTTCAACTCATTCTTGGAAGAGTGAGTTTCAGTTAGTCATTTCATAAACAACTACATGTACGATATATTTGAGTCTTGCATGAGTCTCTTGCTTGTTCGGTTGTTGAAAAGCTGCCGTGATTCACATGATGGCTGCAGTAAGTTGGCATTTCCTCTGGCACTGTGTGTCTGCTTTCCTTCGGTTTCATTGTCTGCAGAATTTGTCATTGTTGGGGCCTGGTGTCCACAATTCATTGTGGACAATGAATACATATAGTGGAAATCAAAACAAAAAATCAGGTGCCTGTGAGCCACCTGACTATTAGGAATGTGGGTGTTGGGAAGCAATGTTGCGTCCTCTGCAAGATCAGCAAGCACTCAGCCACCAAGCCATCTCTCCACACCCAGTCAGACCCAATCTGAATATTTAAAGCAAAAAAAAAAAAAAAAAAAAAAAAAAAGGTTTGAGGGGCTGAGTTGTATATTGTTGTATTGTTCAGATAATTTTTCTTCCCCAAGTCCTAGCCATGGAATTAATGTAAGTCTGACTTTTACATTTGTGAGCCCAAAGAAGGTATTTTCAGGGAAAAATACATGAGTTACATGCTATTAAACTGATAGTTACTAGTGTTCCGCATAGACTGTGTAATCTATAAAGCACTCCCGGGAATCATTTTGTTTCTCTTTTCTCCCAGTCATATGAAGATGTATTATTTAACAGATGAGGGGTCCGTGTTTCTCTTCTGTCCCCACTTCAGGCTGTAGCCTTATCTGTAACAGTTGGCTGTTGCGCAGGCCGGTCTCTGCGTGGCCTCTTGTGAAAGAGCACATGGTTACTGGAGGGTGGCCTACAGAGGGAGGTAAGAGGAAAGAGTGTAGACCACAAAAGAAGCATCCTGATGAAAGCACCTTTGGGCCCTGCACACACTTCCTTGGAAGGGCTACGTTTCTTTGGTTAACGCCACAGAGAGGTTTGTATTTATACAGAACAGAAAGAAATGTTCCCTAGTCTCTGGCTGTTCACTTCGCATGCAAGTACATTTCATACGTGGTGATAAACTGTGAGATTCAGTTACGTTGCATTCAGTTGAGACTGTAATTTCCTGTCTCGCCGAGATACCTCATGTGGTCTCTGAGTAGTCGAACAGATATCCCAGCTGTGTCCAAGGAAGAGGCCGTGACTTGCACTTAGCCTTCTCAGCTACTGAACCTCAGTGCTTGAGCCTAAAAAGAAGCACATAGTGCTTTAGTCCAGACAGTAGAGATCATTTAGAAATGCTGTTGGGAGAGATTTAAACACTAGAACGGGAGTACTGACACTTTGATAACAATAGACGGTAGGTAGTATTTATTGAGGATCACAGCATAGCAAGCACAGTGCTACACGTCGGGCCAGAATTACTTCATTGAGATTTGATAGCATCTTTGTGAACAAGTGCTGTTAACAGTCCCATTTTCCACTTAGGTCACTGACAAAACAGCTAACAAAATAACAACAGGGGATCCACTTGAGGTGAGAGCAACAGAACAGTTTTATGCTCAAGTCTTCCCAGCCTCCGCCCCTCTGAATTCTCTCCCGTGTGTATTATTACCCCACCACTCCTTTACAAACTCCTTTCATTTGTTCTACTGCTGCCTAACAGGGATTAATGACTGGTAAAATCCCACAAAACCATTTACAGAAAAGGGAAATATCTAAATAAGGAGTTGTGAATGAGATTTAACTCAAAGGCCTTGAAAATGGCCTGCAGCTCTAAGGAAAGCACATATTCAAATGAAAAAAGAATGCAAATTCTAGATGTCCCTTGAGGAGCTGTAACTGCCAGACCAGCCTCTTGAACAGACAGGTGTAACTCTGAAGAGATTGTTGCACTAGACAGCAGGGGGAAATTGTAGAGAAATGGGGTGTTGGGAGAGGTAACAAAAGCAGGAGCTTTGGTGAGTGTGAGCATCTCTCTCTCTTTCTCTCTCTCCCTCTCCCCCCCCCTCTCTCTCTCTGTGTGTGTGTGTGTGTGTGTGTGAGTGTGTGAGTGTGTGAGTGTGTGTGTTCCTTGCTCCCTCCCTCTCCCCTCTCCTCTATCTCTGTCCCTCTCCCTCTCCCTCTTTCCTGGAGTCTGCTCCAGCAGAGAACTCCACATGAGCATCATCCATCTTGAAGACACACACTGGTGCTGATTCTTAGACAGTGGGATGCATACTGGAGGATAATACACACCGCTATAAAACAAGCTTCACAGTAGGGGTTACAGTGGTGAGAGTACAGAGGATAGAAATTCTATGTGCACCAGTAATTACCAGCATTAAGTAATGAATGAACCTCTTGGTTTCCACATCTACAGTCCAAATGCATTCAGGACAATTGGTAAGATGGAATGTTTTGGAGGATGTTAGATTTCTAGTGAACTTCATTCAACAGATAGTAGTTGTTCTGTGCCAGAATACAATCATGAACCATGTTCACCTGATAATCATACTTATTCTTCTCACTTTAAAAGTAACTATTTGGGACTGGAAAGATAACTCAGTAGACACATTTGTTATTCTTCCATGGGATCTGTGTTAGATTCCCAGCACCCACAAGGCAGCTCACAACCATATGTTACTCCAGTTCTAGAGGATCCGATGCTCTCTTCCAACCTTCATGGGCACCAGACGCACATGTGGTATGGACATACATGCAAGCAAAACACTCATATACGTAAAATAAAAATAAATTCTCCTGAGAGGCTCTGACAGTACCTGACTAATACAGATGTAGAGGCTCACAGCCATCCATTGAACTGAGTACAAGGTCCCCAGTGAAGGAGTTAAAGAAAGTACCAAAGGAGCTGAAGGGTTTGCAGCCCCTTAGGATGAGCAACAATATGAACTAACTAGTACCCTCAGAGCTCCCAGGGACTAAACCTCCAACCAAGGAGTACACATGGTGGGACTGATGACTCTGGCAGCATGTGCATAGTAGAAGACGGCCAAGTCCATCAACAATGGGAGGAGAGGTCCTTGGCCCTGTGAAGGTTCTGTGCCCCAGTGTAGGGGAATGCCAGGGCCTGTAAGCGGGAGAGGGTGGGGTGGCAAGCAGGGGGAGAGGGGAGGGGAAGGGAACAGGAGTTTGTTCTTGTTGGTTTTGGGGAGTTTTTTGTTGTTGTTTTGGAGGGGAAACTGGGAAAGGAGAAATCATATGACATGTAAATAAAGAAAATATCTAATAAATAAATAAATAATTTTTTAAATAATTAAAAACCATTTTTCTCATTGTTACTATTGCTCATGTCTTTAAAACAAATCCTTTGCATGAGACTAAATAAAAAGAAAATATATGCTAATGCAGATAAGTAGTTTCCAATTTTAGAAAGAAAGTGTAAAATTGGGACTTTTGAAATGTATCCATGAAAGTGGGTCACTCAGCACTTTTTTAATTTGAATGCCCAATAGTGTTCCTGGAAGCATCAGGAAAACCATCTCAGGGTCCTAAAGAAATTTAGACTGGCAACTTTTGCCTTCCAACATTTTTTCCCCAGCCAAGGTGAAAATGTGGGTTAAACATTTCCTCTCTAACTGACTCACTTGGCAGAAGAAGTCCAGATGCCAAGAAGAATAAAAAGAAGGAATAAAAAAAAAAACGATAGGGAAGGAGACACAGGAAGGTGAAAGTGAGTGAAGCATGCGATTTTCTCACTAAGCCATTTTCTAAATGAGGATAAAATGGAAGCTGCTCTGGGTACACTGACCTTCAGTGGTGAACTGGAGACTGAAAATCCAGTTTTAAAGTGATCTACACACCAAACAGCATTAAATACTTGATATCCTGTGTATAGAGTGGCTAAGAATTCAGTTAGATACATGATAATCATTTTAAATTGAGACTTTCCTGAATGTTTTTTCTTACATAATGCTTCCTTATTAGATTCCCCTCCCTCTGCTCCTCATGGTTTCTCCCCACCTCCCTTCCCACCAGATCCACTCTCTGTCTGTCT
The DNA here is from genome assembly GCF_008632895.1 of Mastomys coucha. Taxonomy (NCBI): domain Eukaryota; kingdom Metazoa; phylum Chordata; class Mammalia; order Rodentia; family Muridae; genus Mastomys; species Mastomys coucha. The sequence goes on along the minus strand of NW_022196900.1, from coordinate 49,108,139 downwards.
CTCATTATAAAGCATATAGGCTACTAAGAGATAGTAATAAGATAAAGTAAGATGTAATAAAATAAAACAAAACTTAATACATTAGAGTAGGGCAAAACAAGCAAATAGAAGAAAAGAGCCCAAGAAAAGGTACAAGAAATGGAGATAGATGCAGAAATCCGCTCATTCACACACTGGGGAATCACATAGAAATACTAACCTGGAAGCCATAATATACATGCAAAGGACCCACAGAGTATAAAGATGTGTGTGTGTGTGTGTGTGTGTGTGTGTGTGTGTGTAAAGTTAAAATTAAAAAATAAAAATTTTTCTGTTTGTTTGTTTGTTTTTTGAGACAGTTTCTCTGTATAGCCCTGGCTGTCCTGGAACTCCCTCTGTAGACCAGGCTGGCCTCGAACTCAGAAATCTGCCTGTCTCTGCCTCCCAAGTGCTGGGATTAAAGACATGTACCACACTACTGAGCTCACTTTCTGTTGGCATCTACTACTAGGCACGCAGCCTCCCCTTAAGAGTAGTTTGTTTCCCAGAGAGACTCCCTTGGAGAAAACTAAATGTACATTTACAAGTAGTTATATGGCTTCTGGGTTAAGGATAGTGGCATGTGTCCACTTTTCAGCCCTGGTGCAGATCCTTGCAGGCCCTGGGCATGCTGCCTCAGGCTCTGAGTTCATATGAGCTTGTTTTCCTCGGTGTCCTCCATCCCCATTGACTCTTCCAGTCTCACTGCCTCCTTGTCTGCAGGGTTCCCCGGGCTCTAAGTGGAAGGATTTGATGGAGACATCCCATTTGAGGATGAGTGTTTCAAGGTCTCTCCCTCTCTCCATAGGACCAGGCTGTGCATTTGCTCCCACAGGCTGCAGCAAGAAGCTTTTCTGATGATGGCTGAACAAGTCACTGATCTATGAGTATAGCAGGATGGCATTCAGAGTCATTTGTCATTATATTTTTTAGAACATTAGCATTTGATTTTATCCTAGGCCCCAGGGCTCTTATGATAATAATTTTTTAAAACACACACACACAAACTCATACATATACACACATATGTATACATATATGTATATCTATCAATTTATACAGGAAACCTTAAAAGCATCCATACTCAGGTATTGTAGGATGCCGTCCCGCAGCTCCTACTTGCGTGGGGTTCCACGAACCGAGGATTTGGAGACCTG
>NW_022196900.1:49099231-49100838 GCF_008632895.1 Mastomys coucha | reverse complement strand
GGCTCCAAACCCCCAGCGAGTTGAGTCTCTGGTTTCGGTTTCAGTGGGCACAGCAGGGCTCCCACAAGGTATATTGACAGAATCAAAGAAAGATGTGCTTTCATTAGACCACTCCAAAAAAAATAACCAGAACAATTGTTTAATAAACTTGGGAAATGCTAGCATATTTTCTCTTTTTCGCTAGGCATTTGATCATTTATGCAATTTCAATGTTAAATTAACAGTCTATACAACTCTAGACTTTTTTATCTTCCCTTTTTTAAAAGATGTATTTTATTATTTTTAATTATGTGTGTGGGTGTGTATATGTCTATGCCAATGCCTGTAGAGAGGCCAGAGGTGTCAGATACTCTGGAGCCAGAGTTCCAGGTGCTTGAGCAAAGACAAGTATACATCGATCTTTGTCCTTGGCTCTGCTGTGGATGTACTGGGATTTCCCACTTCGAGTTCCATCCTGTCTTTCCCCACCATGATGGACTGTACCTGGAATCATGTGCCAAATAAAGCCAGCCTCCCTTAAGTTACCCTTGCCAGAGTATTCCACCACAGCAACAGGAAAAGAAATTAAGGCATACAGCTGGAAAATTCATGACAAAGGACAGTGAAAAGTGGTTTGTTTGGTTGTTTGTTTGTTTGGTCCAGATATGGATATAGTGGTGCACACCAGTAATCTCAGCACTTGGGATTTAGTATGAGTGTGGGATCAGGAGCTTAAGACCAGAAGCTTGCTATATGTGACCTTGTCTCTTTAAACAAGTTAAACAAAATTATGGAGTCTGTTAAGCCATTTAGTGAGTAACAATCAGGCCCCATTAGCCACACGTAAGACACACTGCTAAGAAAGAATGCAAAATGAAAAACTCCTAAGACATGGGTTAGGATATCAATTCACCATACACTGGAAGAAAAACTGATACATATCTGAAAAGAATCCCACCACATGACTCTTGAAAGGACCTTAACCAAGGGGTCAATAAGCAATTTGCTGGGCAACTCTTACAATGGTGTTGCTAATTATAGAACCAGAGGGAAGTTGGCACTAAATCTTGAGGTTCAGATTTTTATTTTGTAACAAGAGGAAGTTTAATGCTAATAATTCTGTTTCATGACAATGTTTATTAAAGTATTTATTTTTCTATTTTCTTTCTTTTCTTTTTTTTTTTTTTTTTTTTTTTTTTTTGAGACAGGGTTTCTCTGTATAGCCCTGGCTGACCTGGAACTCACTCTGTAGACCAGGCTGGCCTCGAACTCAGAAATCCACCTGCCTCTGCTTCCCAAGTGCTGGGATTAAAGGCGTGCACCACCACTGTCTAGCTACTTTTCTATTTTCTAATAAGAGCTGGAGGGTTGGAACAAAAGCAGGTAGACAAAAGCAAACGCCAGGTATGGTGAGTCACACCTTGGATTCTTAGGAAGCTGAGGCAGGAAAACTGCCTCACAATCAAAATCAGTCTGCACTCCATAGTGAATTCCAGGTGAGCCTGGCCCACAAGTAAGCAGAAAAATAACAATAATAAATTGGGATTACTGCCTCTGCTTCCCAGCAATGCCTTAGGGTTCAATATGAAAAAGATATTCTTGCTGATTAGCCTGAGGGAGACAAAAAA
>NW_022196900.1:49091947-49099221 GCF_008632895.1 Mastomys coucha | reverse complement strand
AAAAAAAAAAAAAAAACAGTTGCAGAGGGGAAAGGAAAAAACATTTTCTGCTTTCAGTGTAACTGGCACCAATGTCTTCACTCTTAGATTGTTACTTTGTTTCATAGACAGCAAGCATGTCTCATTATTCTTACTCTTTCACCCCCAAGTACAATTTCATAGGCTAATCAGGTGTGAAATATCAACTGACTAAAGAAAAGAGAATGAATCTGAAATCATCCCATCCCATGTTACTTACAGTTACCCAGTCCTCCCTTCCCTGCCCTCCACCTCATGTCTCTGTGAGAGGAGTTGTGAAAAGGCGATGAAGTGAAGTGTGTACTGCTGTCCCTAGCCTCACTCCCAGGGAAATGTTACAGGTAGAGTCTCTCTATGGTGTGTAAAATACTGAGGGCAAGACCTGGACACGGATGACTTAAAAGTCAAATGTTGATATTAAAGTCTCTTTATTTGAAAATGTTATAATCAGCACATCAACCTAGGAGTTCAATGGCCTTGTTTCTATTATCAAACAAACTCAACTAAGTTTAAAATAATAGCACATTTCCAGACGCTCAACAGCATAGGTGTCATACAAATAGTCTGAAAGCCATGAGTCTGATACATGAGTAACGGGCGTTTGGGAAACAATGAAATAAAACATAAACAACAGCTTTCACAATCCAAGGAGGAGGAAGTAGGGTCACATTTTAAAACACAAATCTCTCACTTACTAGACTGTACATTTTGAAGGCAAATCCAGTCTTCATCTGAATCAGTATATTAGGTGCCCAACATCTGAACACGACATACATTTGTAGACAATCAAATACTACACACACAGTAGACATAATTCACCAATCAGAACAGCCCCTTTATTCAGACAGTTCTTGATAGAGAAAAGCATATAATGACAGCGAATGTGGAAAAGCCTTAAAGTAAATTTATATGCAATTCACCAATGTTGGTGCTATCTTATTTTGAATGGGGAAGAAAAATCTAAGAGACAGCATGTTCTGGGGCTGAAAATTCATAAAAATAAGGCACTCAACTGCAAAAAAAAAATGTTCACAATTACTCCATACAATATAGAAAAGGTATATTAATGTTAAAAAGATCTTAAGTGATTGATATGTTATTTCTGCAATTTAAACTTTCAAAAAAAATATGAACTTTATAGTCCCTTACAACTATAATGAAGAAAACAACCTTAAGAAAAAAATTACAATTCCTATATAAAAGTATTATGATCAATCACTTCAAAAGGACAGCATATTATAAGAAGGATCATGAAACCCATTGTAAACAGACTGTCAAAGCATGTGTACATTTCTTAACTGTGGCCATGTGTTACCAAATCACGTATTTTTTTTTAACAGAATTGAATAGGGGAATTTAAACATGATGGTTAAAAGAAAAAGAATTCAGGTCACTCTTGCAGAAACATCAGAGCTTTGGGAAAAAGGAATCAAAGTCAGCCATAAACTTTTTCTAACAGGACAGGGCCAAGGTTAATGTCATGGTCACTGTTTTATATCGCTACTGAGTCGGAGTAGTTGCCTGAAGACAGTGTAGACTGAAAGGTGCTGGACTTCTGCTCCCTGAGCCCTGCGTTGGTGGCCAGAGGGCAAGGAAGAGCCTGGGCACAATGGACAGATTAATTCCCGGTGAGGCATGGACCAGATTTTATCAACTCGTTAATGTGATATGCTGGAATGTCTACAGCCATTCACTGCCAGCCCCTTCCAAGAGCAGTTATGTACTTCCTGCTTTTCAAAGACAAGGAACTAATGATACGAAATGCTGACATCTGTGAAATATAACATTTTTGTGAATATTATAAATATTTGCTCTCTGACCATCAAGGCAGAAAATTGTATTGTTCACTACCCTACTTCTAGTGACATGTCCGTTTCTGAAGCATTGCTGATATTCAGCAAATATTTGGTGAATGAATGAATAAGTTTGTGAATGAAGGTTTCAGCTCCTAGATAGATGGTAGACGGTATTTGGAGGAGAAAATAAGAAAAATAACTTCAGCTATTCAAAGTCAAACCATTTATTCTTGACTTCTCCCAACCAAGCCCTTTTCAAATGAGCTGGGTGACCTCAGCACAGAACCTGCTAGACAAGTCTTCCTTCGAGCCTAGCTGGTCTGACTGCTTCTGTGTAAAACAGCAAACTTGGCTCACAGAATCCCGGAACCAATCTGCCCTGCTAGGACAGAGCTGATCCTCCACCATGGAGTCTGGCCAATTGTGCTGAGCTCATGGCATACTGAGAAAGTTGAACTTTAGCCACACATAAATTAAAGTGCAAGAACAGGGCTACTCCCTGCTGTTTCTGGGTGACATTTTTTTTTCCTCTCAAAATGAAAAAGTTGGTTTTGAATCTATGAATTCCCCTTAACTAGAGTAAAACATGAGTCAAATTGACTCAGCTTTTTATGGCAAGCAGTGATTAAATGTCATTATTTGAAATGTTTTGATCTTCTTGGAGGGAGAGTGTTAGTGCAAGGTGCACAGAGAACTTCATGACCTGGGCGCTTTTATATTCGTCTCCAAACAAAACCCGATTCAGAACCTGGCAGAATTTCCCAGAACCGGTTGCTTTTTTATCCAGCCTCTCACAATTAAAGGGCAGGAGGCCTTCCACAGGTTAGCCATGCTGTTTACAGCAGAACAGCTCTTCCTCTGCTCGGCCTTCCCAGCCCAAAGACAGAAAGAAACCTCAGGGATGCAGTTGATCTGCTGACTCCCCGAGGAAAAAAAAAGAGGGCTGGTGGGGGCTTTGGGGGCTTCTGCTTCAGTGTCCCTAATTACAGAGAAGTTATTTTTAAGCCAGAGGACGGTGTTGAATTTGAGACAGTTACTTGGCTTGTGGTAGTTACTATTTTGCCTTGGTATAAATGAGAATAACTAAGCAGCAAGGTTAAATGACTTGGGGGCTTCCGCCTTCCCCCAGTGTCTTCCTGTCTCCGCCTTTCAGCCACTAACTATTGAGATAGGTCCAGTTGAAAGTAAAACAGTAAATTCCAAGCATTTGTTATAATTTGACATGAAGAGATGTTAAAAAGTCACCACTATGGAAGATCTGACTCACCCTGTGACATGGATCTACCAAGAACAAAGGTTTAGTTCCTTTCAAACTTTGATATGATACAGAAGGAGAAAGACAAGATAGTTTTGTTGATTTCACACATGAACAAACCATCCCAGTTTCTGTAACACATACACAAACACACAGACACACACATATATACATATATATGTATGTACACATACATACATATACGTGTGTGGGGTTGTGTTTTTAATTTTTTTAACAAGTCTTTAGACATTTGGCATTTGTTTTATTTTATTTTTAAGTTAGCAAACCAAGTAATGGGCTTCGTCATCGTTTTTTTTTTCAATGTTTTTCACTTTTCTAAGTAACGAGCAGATTGTGCAGCAGCTTACTCGGGGTATGCATTATTTCCTGTGGTTTGAAGAGCAGCAGGAAAAACAACACAGCTCTTGATCCAGCACTAGAGGCCTGTGCTCCTCCCAAAGATGAGAGACTACAGTGCCCAGTCTTGTCTGCCCTCTATAGAATCACAGTGCTTCGCACCAGGGACTTGCCTAAGGCTGGAAGAAGAGTGGTACAAATGCTTTTTTAGTTCCCATGGGATGAACCTGGTAGTATAACCTGCATTCCATTTTTGGCATATAAAAGTAGAGGGAGATTGAGAAAATGAAAAACAAAAACATTCCATTCAGCTCTCTTCTAACAGAAAAGAAGCAAAAATGTCTTCAGTGGCCCCATATGATTATGGGTGTTTTACATTATAATTTTTATTATTAGATGTTTTCTTATTTACAATATCTCTTTTCCCAGGCTCCCCTCCAAAAAAGAAAAAAAGAAAAGAAAAAGAAAGTAAGATAAGAAAAAAAATAATAAAATAAAATAAACAAAAACTAAAACAATCCCCTGTTCCCTCCCCCCTCCCCTACACTATAATTCCTTTGTTGTTGTTGTCATTTAACTTTTTTATTGGATATTTTCTTTATTTACATTTCAAATGTTATCCCCTTTCCTGGCTTCCCTCTCTCCTGAAACCCCCTATCCCATCCCCACCCCCCACCCCGCTTCTATGAGGGTGTTCCCACACACACACACACACACACACTCCTACCTCCCCACCCTGGCATTCCCCCACCCTGAGGCATCAAGCCTTCACAGGACCAAGGGCCTCTTCTCCCATTGATGTTAGATAAGGCCATCCTTTGCTACATATGAGGCTGGAGCCATGGGTCCCTTCATGTGTACTTCTTGGTTGGTAGTTTAGTCCCCTGGAGCTCTGGGGGGTCTGGTTGGTTGGTATTGTTGTTCTTCCTATGGGGTTGCAAACCTCTTCAGCTCCTTCAGTCCTTCCTCTACTCCTCCATTGAGGCCCAGTGCTCAGTCCAATGGTTGGCTTTAAGCATCTGCTTCTGTATTTGTCAAGCTCTGGCAGAGCATCTAGGAGACAGCCATATCAGGCTCCTGTCAGCAAGCACTTCTTGGCATCCCCAATATGTCTGCAATAGTGACTGTATATGGGATGGATTCCCAGGTGGGATAGTCTCTGGGTGGCTTTTCCTTCAGTTTCTGCTCCACACTTTGTCACCATATTTGCTCCCATGAGTATTTTGTTGCCCCTTCTAAAAAGGACCAAAGCACCCACACTTTGGTCTTCCTTCTTGAGCTTCATGCATAAATTGATATTAGCCTGAAAGCTCAAAATATCCAAGATACGATTCACAGACCACATAATTCTACTTTTTGTAAAACAAACACAGGTTACTCTTATTCTTTCAAAGAAAAAGATAAAAGCACACTGAATAATGAAATCTAGAATCTAAATAAAGCACTATGTACTAATAAAAAATATTAGGGCAGAAAACATACAATGCAAATAAGATCAATGTGTGGTATCTTTTTTCAGTCATATTTCAAAGCTCAGAGAAAGCATTATCTGCTGCCCTTTGGCAATAGAACCAGAAAGAGTTTCCCTGGGCATACCACAGGCCCTGCAGTGGAACCTGCAAGCAAAGTTTCTTGTTTCTTTCTTTTTTTTATATTTTTATTAGATATTTTCTTTATTTACATGTCATATGATATCTCCTTTCCCAGTTTCCTCTCTGAAAAAAGTACAAAAACAAAAACAAAAAAAACAAACAAACAAAAAAACTGTTCCCTCCCCACTCCCCCTGCTCGACAACCCACCCTCCAGGCCCTGGCATTCCCCTACACTGGGGCATAGAGCCTTCACAGGACCAAGGGCCTCTCCTCCCACGGATGACCTACTTGGCCATCCTCTGCCACATATGCTGCTGGAGCCATGAGTCCCACCATGTGTACTCTTTGGTTGGTGGTTTAGTCCCTGGGAGCTTCTTGTTTCTTTCTAAGCAACTTTTTCTGGTATGGAAAACGTGTTCTGGGTCTACAATGCTTGTGTGATACTGTGGAGAAGTGTTCTGCATACGCTATGATAAAGACTTCTCCGGAAATAAACTAACGGACAAATCGTGTTCTGTCCTGACTACTGCCATGCTCTCTGGTCCATTTGTTTTCTGCTTATATACTGTGTTCTTCCTTAGTAGACAATCCTGTCATGGGGAAGAGGGAGTGCTATGGAGACATGAAGAACTGAACAAGAGAGGTGGAGGAAGTAAAGCTGCTGTTCTGGTAATGATAAGATAGAAAATGAGATTGAAACTGGAAAACCTGGGGAAACCCTGCTGGCAGACAGGGCTAATGTGTTGGTGGGTAGGGCAGAGAACTGCTTCACCATTTCAGGTTTACAATGTTAATATTATCCCTGGCTGTCTAACAGAAACATCAAAATCAAGTCAGATGACAGCAGAGCTTTTTGTCATGATCGTGTATAGTTTGTACTTCTCTACATTCAGGTGAATGTAGATTTGCAGATATTAGATACCCGGGTACAAGGAGGCACACTGGCACCCCGCTATCTCGAAACTCCTGCATCCTCTTGCATAATGAGGCTAACTGGACTAACTCTGGCAAATTAGGAAACATGCCTACAAAGAATCCATGTCCACGAGCAGCCAATGCCACTGCATTTAGTTCATTCTGTGTGGCGGCTCGGCTGCATGAAGCTTACCTTGCCATACTCCAGTGATGCTCTGAGTTTGCTCAGAAGCTCCTTCTCAAAACATAGGCCCGACCCACACCTCCAGGAGTAATCTGGACTAAGATAACGGCAACTCTGGAGTCAAATGGACTTGGCTTCAAACACTGGCACCATCTGAAACAGCCACAAGACCTTGAACTTGTCATTTAATGATTCTGAGATTCAGTTTGCTAATTTGTACAGATAAGGTTTTATTATCTACGCTGGAAGATCCTCATAAGAATTGAAGCACGGAGCTTCCGGTCTCCCTGGGCTGGTGTCCTGAGCAGACCTTGGGTGCAAGCTCCGCAGGCAGTCCCACAACACCCAGAGGAAGCTTCACTCCCAGGCGCTCTGACATGCCCAGGATCAGAGGTGAGGAGGACTCAACATCTGTCCCAACACCAGCAGTAACTGGGACCAGCAGGACCAGGCACACAGGAACCCCATCAGTCCAGTAGCTCTGGTTCCTTCCCGTCTCTCTGGGCTGGTGTCTGGAGCAGACCTTGGGCTCAAGCTCCGCAGCCAGTCCCACAACACCCAAAGGAAGCTCCAATCCCAGGTGCTCTAATAAGCCTAGGATCACAGGATCACAGAATCACAGGATCACAGAGACAGCTTGACTCTGAGAAGTTCTGACACAACCAGGATAACAGGAAGGACAGGCTCCAGTCAGATTTAACAAGGGCAGGTAGCACTAGAGATAACCAGATGGCAAGGGGCAAGCGTAAGAAAATAAACGATACAAACCAAGGCTACTTGGCATCATCAGAACCCAATTCTCCCACCATAGCAAGTCTTGGACACATCATTACACTGGAAAAGTAAGATTCAGATATAAAATCACTTCTCATGATGATGATACAGGACTTTAAGAAAGACATAAATAGCACACTCAAAGAAATACAGGAGAACACAGGTAAATAGCTAGAAGCCCTTCAAGAGGAAACACAAAAAATCCCTTAAAGAACTATAGGAAAACACAATCAAAAGGTGAAGGAAATGAGCAAAATCATCCAGAATATAAAAATGGAAATAGAAACCATAAAGAAATCAGAAAGTGAGACAATCCTGGAGATACAAAACCTAGGAAAGAAATCAGGAGCCATAGATGCAAACATCACCAACAGAATACAAG
>NW_022196900.1:49090345-49091660 GCF_008632895.1 Mastomys coucha | reverse complement strand
TCCCAAAGTAATGGGCCAGTAAATATCTTCAACAAAATTATAGAAGAAAACTTCCCTAACCTAAAGAAGGAGATGGCCATGAACATACAAGAAGCCTATAGAACTCCAAATGGACTGGACCAGAAAAGAAATTCCTCCCACCACATAACAATAAAAACACCAAATGCTCTAAACAAAGAAAGAATTTTAAAAGCAGTAAGGGAAAAAGGTCAAGTAACATATAAAGGCAGACCTATCAGAATTACACCAGACTTCTCACCAGAGTCTATGAAAGCTAGAAGATCCTGAGCAGATGTTGTACAGACCCTACAAGAACACAAATGCCAGCCCAGGCTACTATACCCACCAAAACTCTCAATTACCATAGATGCAAAAAACAAGATATTCCATGGCAAAACAAAATTTATGCAATATCTTTCCACAAATCCAGCCCTACAAAGGATAATAGATGGAAACATCAACATAAGGAGCAAAACTACACCCTAGAAGAAGCAAGAAAGTAATCTTTCAACAAACCCACATAAATTTAATTCTACCTCTTACAACAAAAACAACAAGAAGTAACAATTACCTTTTCTTAATATCTTAATATGAAAATTAATATTACCAACATATCCTAATTGATTGAAATCCAAAAATATGAGGAATTAGAAATTTGTTGATTGTCATTCAATGGTCTCTCTAATTTGGTAATTGGAGAAATAGGTCCAATATTGTACAATCTATATACACTTTCAGCTTGTTTGTTCGTGACAGTGTCTGGCTGTGTACAACATAAGGGTCTTGAAATCTTGCTTCTCCTATCTCATCCTCTCTATTAGTAGTATTGTTTATTTCACGTTTTTACACTATACTATGGTTTTCAGAACAGCTTATATATTTCAATAGCATTTATATACCCAAAAGAAACATAGACGATTAACTAGGGAAGTTGCTTGTAAGAGAACAACAAAGAGTGAGACTGAATGCTTTGCTTGACATTTGTAACTCTTGTATCAAGTTTGAAGAACAGGACTTTATAAGTTACTCTTTCTCTGAGATGAATGCTTTTCCAAATTATCACAGCTAATGAACCAAATTCTTACCTTCACCTAATGTCTGTGCCACCCTCCAAGCAGAACCATTGTTCATTGAAACAGTTGGTGAATGCCTTTATGGATAGACCATCTTAATACATACACCATTTCTTAAATGAATGTAACCTGTTCTCTGTGGGTTGAGAATAAAGTCACTCACCCAAGTCAAAGAGCTTTGACCATAGCAGGAAGTCTGTATCCAAACATCATGCCTACAATTCATTCCTTGGCACAGCAGA
>NW_022196900.1:49083966-49089445 GCF_008632895.1 Mastomys coucha | reverse complement strand
GCAGTGGGGTGGGGGTGGGGGTCCCTAAAGCTGTTGCCTGTCTGTGAGATATGTTCTTCAAGCTGCCTTGTCTGGCCTCAGTGGTAGAGGATGCACCTCGCCTCACAGAGAGGGTGACAGGGGGTGGGGGGGAGGGACACTGAGCAGGGTGTAACAACAAAAATTATTTGAATCAAAAATAATTAAAATGGGGCTGGTGAGATGGCTCAGCGGGTAAGAGCCCTGACTGCTCTTCCTGAGTTCGGATCCCAGCAACCACATGGTGGCTCACAACCATCCGTGATGAGATCGGACGCCCTCTTCTGGTGCGTCTGAAGACAGCTACAGTGAATTATGCTGGTTCGAGGGGGGCCGGCAGAGTCCAATTCCCAGCAGTCACACACATGATAGCTCATGGCCATCTGTACAGCTACAGTGTACTCATACACATAAAATAAATAAAATCTTTAAGAGAAAAAAATAATGAAAACATGATTACATGGTTATACAACCCCACCTGATCGCCACAGTTAAAATAACGTACTATTTCTAGCATTGAAGTAAACAAGGCCACTAAAATGGATGGCTTAGGAGAGAGAGATTCACTGAAGGCTAAAGTAGGAGCCAGAGCCCAGTTTAAATTCCCTCTCTAGGTTCTTGGGAAGGCTCTTCCCCAAACCGCTCTCTAATTTCTGCTGTCTTGGATTGTGACATAACTTCAATCTTCAAAAAAATTCTTCCTCTCATAGGACACTGGTCATGTTGAATTAGGGCTCCAGAACTCCCAGTGTGACCTGCCCACATCATAAGTAATTACATCTGTACTGACTAAGGAGCTAGGGATCAGGGATCCAAAATGCCAGTGGAGGGGAAGAAAAATCACATTTCACTCCTAACAGCTAGAGTGCAAAAACTCTGAGAGCCTAACATCTTGATAAAATTCGTTTAAGAGCTGAGCCATGCCTAAATCAGTCAGTCACAGTTCTCATCTCACTTTTTAAAAAGTTAATGAGTTATCCAAATATCTCCTTCCATTCTGCTTTGTTCAGCGACCTGTATTTTCTTATTCAAAAAGTGAAAAAAAAAAAAGGTGACCTCCATCTCTCAGAACCTCACAATCAACAGTCTAACAACACTGCTACCCACGCAAATGCCAAGACAGAGACAAGACAGATTTTATACAACTGAAACACAGCCAAAACAGTAACAGGTTGTTGCCTGTAAGTGGAGAGGTGAGTAGTGCAAAGACAGAAAGGAAAATCAAAATATATCTAGAGTTCTATTGGAAGAGATTGAGCAGGTCCTTAAAAAGATAGAAACAGAGACAGAGACAGAGACAGAGACAGAGACAGAGACAGAGACAGAGAGAGACAGAGAGAAAGAGAGAGAGAGAGAGAGAGAGAGAGAGAGAGAGAGATGGAGTGGGGTTCTGATAAGCTAAGACAAAGTGATCCACTCTAGGGTAGATCCTAGTGATTATCCTCCATTAAGCAACAGAGTTGAAGCTGTAAATCTACTTTCAATGATTCTTGGCCTCTAACAACTTAGAAGTGGTTTTAAGTTTTTTTTTTAATGTAGGATATTTTAGTGTGCTGTTTCTTAGAATTATTTAGCAAAGGAATTCAAAATTATACTAACAATAAATATTGACAAGAAAGATATTCATACTCTTGCTGTATATTTTCTCAGCTAAATCAATGTCTAGGTCTCTTCTAAATCAAGCTCTAGTCCAAAATAATGAAGTCAGCAATGAGGTCACTGTGTCTGGAGTACATGCACCCACTTTGCCAGATTATGCTTACATTTAAAGGAGGCAAAGAGTGTTGTACTACATCTAGGGAAGTAATCAAAATACAGTAAGTGGCATAAACACACATATGCACTTTAATTTTACCAAACACTTATTTATTCTAAATATTATGTCATTTCAAACATCTTAGAATATAGATGTAGCACAGCTGCACAGTGCTTACGTGGCATGACAAAACCCTGTGAATAAACCCTATTAAATAATAAGTAAATGAATAAATAAAATATAGCAGCATGAAACCACTCTTGAATCAATATAACATGAAAATAGAAGGCAGAATCAATAGGAGAAGATCAGAGGTGCATGGAAAGCAGGAACGAGGAAGAGAAAGGGAGACAAAGAGAATGTGACTATGGCCAAAAATATTATATATGTGAAAGAAATTGTCTTTGTGTACCCTAATGTCATGTGCAATGAATACACGGTAGTAATTAAAAACAAACTATATCAAAATTATTGGCCTTGGTCTCTAGACTACTCTCTTTGTAATTAGTTTTGTTTTTGTTTTGAGACAGGATCTCTCTGTATAGCACTGGTTGTCCTGGAACTCACTCACATAGAGCAGGCTAGCCTAAAACTCCAGATATCAACCTGACTTTGTCTCCCAAGTGCTGGGATTAAAGGCGTGTGCCGCCATGCCCTGTGAGATTTCTTTAAAGAAGAAATTACATCTTATCCATCTCAAACAAGAAGCCATTACACTTGCCTGTCTGTATCAAACTTGTCAAAGACTTAAAAGAAAAAAAATAAAGAATCAGTATGATCAAAAAATATTTTTACTATAGCCCTCAAACTAACAGTGATATTCATCCCAAACACAGATGCTTAGACAAGTTTAATGGTTAGATTTGTAAAGACAACATAAAACACACTTCACATATAATCCAAGTTCTACCTTGAATAGGTTCATCAAGTTTATCCTGGCAAAATATTATAATTAAGCCTCGTACTTTATGTTTTGAATCGTTATAGGAGTAAGTATGTAAATGAAGAAACAATAGCAAATTTAATGAATTTTAAGGAACCAGGAGAAACGTTGAATTTCACAACTCTCCTCTAGGTGGCAAACTCATACCTCCTACGCAGTACTGCGTTTCCTGTGTCCTCCAGAAGTGACAGAAAAACTGGACAGAAAAGAGACTATTATAATATCAAAGCGAGCAACGATAAAAGTATTTTCAAAGAATTATCTTTTTTTTACACCTTTAAGCTTCCTTCAAAACAAGTTACTGTTAATAGAAAACCACTACGAAATATGATTACATTTGCACCATATAAGGAGAAATTGTGAAAGGACTTCACAAAGCATTTAGGCAAGGTTTCTTTGACTTCTTTCAAGTTTCATATCTTGTTCTTAGGAGAGCATTGCCCAAAGTTCATTATTAGTACCCTACCTTTTCATCTCCTCCAAACTATAGGGAAAAACTATTTTTCCTATGCCTGTTATTTTAAATCAAACCCCAAATGTGTATTGTTGTCTTTTTTCCAGACCCATTCTGAAATCACAGAGTAAAACTGAATAAGAGCTTAATTAGTGTTGTCCTATAAGTTGAATAAAGAGTAGGTGGTGAGATAAAAATTCATTCAATACTTTCATTTCCTTTCAAACCAGGATGTGATTCTCTGCATGACTTAAATAATACTATCCCCCAGTCTCTACTTCCCTTGGTGGTAGAACGGTCTATATTTTCTTATCGGGAAACAGAGCTGAAAAATATCTTGAACGCCAAGAAAGCCAAAAACTGAGCAAGCTAAAATTAATCTAGAAGCTCACAGAATGGGAACTGTGTGAATTAAAGATGCCCACCCTGTTTCTAAAAGAGGAAGCAGTATGTGAAAAAGAATGGCAACATGGGCTGGTGAGATGGCTCCCCAGACTCACTGACTGCTCTTCCAGAGGTCCAGAGTTCCCAGCAACCACATGGTGGCTCGCAACCATCTATAATGGGATCTGATGCCCTCCTCTACAGTGTACTCATATACATAAAATAAATAAATAAATCTTTAAAAAAATAAAAAAGAATTGCAACACATTGCAGTCCGACAGTTAAGTGTATATAAACAGTTCTTGTTGGAACTAGAAGCCAATGATACAAAACAGGTCAAGAGTCCTGCCCAAACATGCCAGGCTCAGAGTCACCTAGCATGGGAAATGACTGGTAGAAGAAGTGCTGAACCTGCAGGGCAGCTATTTCCAGCTACCCCACCTTACGGAATATACCTAAACCTCGCACTTCTTCTTGATACCACCTCATAATCTGGAAGTGGATTGTTCAGGTGAGGGAATCTAATTAAAATTTCTAGCACATCTATACTTATTTCTCTACTACATATTGAGTGATCACTCAGGTCCAGGCCTTGGACTAGAAGCCATGAATGATACAAAGGTGGATAAGGCATAGTCCCTGCCCTTGGAGACAAGTGAAGAAGCTAGATATATTCTCATGCAAATTATATGAGAGCAGGAGAGAGAGAGAAGAGAGAGAGAAAGCCAAATTGCTGCACTGGCTTTTTAGTATGTCAAAGCGCTGCCTGCCTTCAGCTTCCTCACACCTGGATTAATGGTAACTTGGCAAAGCAGAATCCAGAGATAGTATTGCCCTCTCCTGAATTTTCTTTTCACCCTACATGATAGGGTCTCTATGCAGCTAGGCCATGGAAATTGATGCGACGTAGATATGAACATCTATGCTGATGGCACACCATTTATTAAATGAATATATGACTACTGTTATGCAGAGACAATTACAAGCCATTATAAGTAAGCTAACAAATCACCCCACCCTAAACAATCATTAACAAAGGAATGTAAACAAATTATAGAAGGATTGTAATGTTGAAAGAATTTAACATCTGTGCACTACATAAATACAGCAGTTAAAAAAAAAAAAACAGGGCTGGCAAGATGGCTCAGTGGTTGACAGCACTGACTGCTCTTCTGAAGGTCCTGAGTTCAAATCCCAGCAACCACATGGTGGCTCACAACCATCTGTAATGGGATCTGACATCTTCTTCTGGAATGTCTGGAAGCAGCTACAGTGTACGTAATATAATAAATAAGTACATTTAAAAATTAATTAATTAATTAATTTAATTAAATAAAAAAAAAGCCAGGACAAAATATTTGCCCTTCATGCTATTGGTTGTTGAGACTGTCTCAGTGTCCATTTCTACAAACACTACTGTCATACTGAAAGTTTTCCATTTAATTATCATAAGCATGGTATAACTTAAGTTGAAAAATAGAAAAGTTAATTTGGACCCAACGTAAGAGATTAAATGAACTGACTGCCTCCTATCAGCCCACAATAGAACTGTTCAGATCTGTCCTTAGTCTTCATCACAGGAGAAAGTAGAGCTATAAAGGGAGCTCAAAAAGAGGTAGGAAGAACTGAGCGCCTCTTCCACTGGCAAGAATTAAAGTTGAATAAAAATGAAGCATTCACAATTATTATTACATCAACAACCCAGACCTTGTTCTGTGGTTCTTCATTGGAGTGACTGACACAACTTTTACTTTTGGCCAAAAATGTCTGTTAGAGTATATGCACATCTGTGAGGGTCACGACCTTCAGGTGTGATCGTGACTTTCTCTACTTCTAGAAAAATGTATTAACAACAACAAAAAGAAGAAGAGGAGGAGGAAGAGGAGGAGGAAGAAGAGGAGGAAGAGGAGGAGGAGGAGGAGGA
>NW_022196900.1:49036835-49083955 GCF_008632895.1 Mastomys coucha | reverse complement strand
AAGAAGAAGAAGAAGAAGAAGAAGAAGAAGAAGAAGAAGAAGAAGAAGAAGAAGAAGAAGAAATGTTTGAGGCTGGGGAGATGGTTCAGAGCACTGACTGATCTTCCAGAGGTACAGAGTTCAATTCCCAGCAACCACATCGTGGCTCACAACCATCTGTAATGGGATCTGGTGCCCACTTCTGATGTGTGTGAAGACAGCTACAGTATACTCATAGACATATAATAAACCTTTTTTAAAATAAATAAACTTTTTAAAAATATTTTTAAAGATTTATTTATTATTATATCTAAGTACACTGTAGCTGTCTTCAGACACACCAGAAGAGGGCATCAGATCTCATTATGAATGGTTGTGAGCCACCATGTGGTTGCTGGGATCTTCGGAAGAGCAGTCAGTGCTATCTAACCGCTGAGCCATCTCACCAGCCCATAAATAAACTTTTTTTAAAAAAACAGAAAAAGAAAAATTTGTCTTATTATAGCTCGTTTGCTTGTTTGTTCTGATTTTGGGTTTTGTGTGTTTGTTTTATGGAGGTTTTTTTTCCTTGAAAAAGAAAGAATATAAGCTGGATGGATAGGGAGGTGGGGAAGAGTAGGAGGAAGGGAAAAATGATCAAAGTATACTGTAAATACAGAGTCTCACTCTGATGAGTCAAATTCATCTCTAGAAATGAGGAAGGATGACTCAGCAGAAAGCCAGTAATGACCTTGGCAGGATCTCCACAGTGATCCAATAGCACAAGTAAGTTTGTGGCCTTTCTTGGAAAAACCCACATGTGGGCAGAGACTCAGCCACCATGCTAGCACAACTCAGTGTTCCCACCCACCTGATATCACAGACCAAGCTTCACGGGCTCAGACTTTCCCACTAATACTGCAACTATATTTCTACAACTCTTTTGACAAAATCTTGAAGGAGAGAATCCAGAAGTGAGAGATGATAGAATTCAGTCATATCTAGTTCACTCCACAACCATCCTTGTGTAGTTTTCCTGGTCTAGACGAAAGAGCTTTAACAATGAACCAGCAAAACAAACTGTTCCATCCAACTAACAAATCCAACAGCAATTGTTAGTTGAATGTAAATACAACTAACTTAGTTAGACAAAAAAAAAATCTAAAATTAAGATAATAAACTAAGGGTGGTAGTGACTATAGATATCATGTGTGCCTAAATGCCATTCAGTTCAGTAGGGTTATAAAGGTCACTCTTGAGTAGACTTTGTTACCCTCTTTGTAAAGATAAGAATACCAAGTCGTGTTTCAAAATAAAATACAACAATAGAAAAACCCAAAAGAAACACATCTAAGGGGATGTAGCTTCCCATTTACTACTTGAATGATTGAGGAGTCCTAGGAACCACCTTAAGCTTCAGTGTAAATACATTTTTAAAAACTTGCTGGCACTCTGGCTGTAAAAAGGATGTACTGATACAGCATAGTCTGTACTTAGCACAGCCCAGGGCACACAGTATGCAGTAATGGTACCAAAGAACAGGCTAGGTACGTCAGGATCCTGACAGCCTGAAGTCAGCTGGTGTTGATGACTGGAGCAAGAAGCATCCCTCTTCGCAAGTGCACATACGGTAATGTGGAGATAAAGCATTCTTACCTGGGAAGACTTACTTCTAACTTTCTAATCAAGTCTTGGACGGGTTGCAGATAATTGTTATAAGCTGTGATGCTTTTGTGGACAGGCTTGTTTTGAATCGTGAGGTTTTTATTGGGGAGGCAGGTTTCAGGGTAAGTCTGCTGCTTGACTTGTCAGCACTTGTTGGAAGCTTCTGCAGCCTGCCTCCTTTGCATACGTGCATTGAGAAGTGCTCCTATTAAGTTATGCTGTCGTGCAGGCATAGATTTGTGGCCCGGTTTGTTCAGATACACATTTCCCCCCACAGCCTGCTCTACCCTTCCACTTATCAAAGCTTCAGCTTTGTACAGGTGGGAAGTGAGCACCCTATAAAAAGTAAACTGTTTTTATGCAGTGTAGTGGCTGGAGAAACAGTAGGGGGGGCGGGGAGTGCAAGATGACAGGAAACAAGACGTTTCCCCACCACCACTGTTGAGTATCTTGTAGGGGTGATGCCTTCAGGAAAAACTGTCTTTATAGCCAAGTCGGCATGTCGTACACATCACTACATGCAGTGCTACATGAAAGAACGTAAGACACTGGAAGATACAGGCTCTTTAAAGAACAAAGCTCTCCCGTGAGACAATGAAAACTCAAGGTGGAAGGGTCAGCCAGGAAGCAACTCTGCGATGATTAAACAGCTAAACCCTCACTAGCACCACCTACATATGCACCCTGTGAAGCCCTAACTGTGCATCTGCAGAAGTAAATGACATGTGACATGTAATCGGTGCAGGAATCTACTCACTCTAGGTCAGCTCCCTTTAACTTTCTTATTCGTTAAAAGTGCGGGAACCAATAAAGCACATAACTAGAAAGAGGGAGAAAATAGAAGCGAGGGGAGAATGCAAGCACAAGAGAAAAGGCAAAGGCATCCAGGTCAGGTGTACTTACTGGAACTGTACATGCCTGGAGCCTGAGGCCATGGTTGTTCAGTTCACTTTCGCTGAAACATTCTGACAGAGGTCCTGTGGACTAGTGTTATATTGCCAAATAAAAAGATGTCCTGTGAAAAACAAACGACTGTTGTAACACATCTATGAGCTGTTGAAAGGGTTCTGGGATGGTCTCCACTGGGGCCACAGCATCATGCTTGGTCTCTCACAGGGCTGTAGTCAAGGGATCTCACGTGAGGGCTGACTTAGGGATGGATCCGCTTCCAAGCTGGAACTTAAGCTCACCAGCAGGGTGATACCTTGAGGGAGACTGAGCTAAAGGGCTGTGTACTGCTAGCTGCTGCCCAGACACTAATGTCTTCCCATGGCAGCTTGTTTCATCAAAGCCAGAAAAAGCCTTTATAAGATGGAAATTACAATATTTTTGTAAACCCATGAGGGAAGTGGCAGCTCCTAATGGCTGTCATGTTCCATTTATGGCACCAAAGTCATTCAAGTGGGGGTGGCTACAGGAGGCCAAGAATGGGGAGGCTGACAAGCAGAGACAGCAGCAATGTGGAAATCTACTCTGGGCGCCATGGCTTGCTCACGTCTTATGCCTGGTTCATCTTTAAATTATCACAAAGCTCTAAAACTCTTGAGTCTAACTGTACAAATTTTTACTTTTCGTTCTGAAAAGTAATTGTCCTTCCTAGTGGAGCTGGTGGCACATTTGGAATGTTGGGACCTTTCAGAGAAACCAGGATGACATGGGTGATTCTGTTCCTTGATTGGCCATAATAGTTTTCCTTTGAACCTGATTTTTCTCATTTGTGGAGTCAGGTCATTATGCCATGCCTGCCTATCTCAAGGAGGTAAACAAGGAAGGGAAGGGACCTTGGCATTTCCCAAAGAATAGCACAACAGTGGAGGTTCCTGAGTCAGTCCTGAATGGTACCTGGACCAGGGGTAGAACGCTGGAGTGGGGGAGTGGCAGGGATGGGGGATGGGAGGCACAGCTCCTCCCCCAGATTGCCTTTAAACTTGCAATATGTCTTCTTCCCAAGTTCTGAGATGCAGATATCTACCACCACACCCTGCCTATAAGTAGAATTTGCTTAAGAAATGTGTTGTGTATAGACAGTTATATCCACCATGCTCATGTGAGTTCTGGAACTCAAGCCCAGGTCCTACACAAGGGCAGCAAGTGCTCTTAAACACTAAGCCATATGTCTCCCATTCCTAAGAGAGAATATTGCTATAAAGCATAGTCTGCCCTAAACCTCACTACACAGCCCAGGCTGCCCTTGAACCAGTGATCCTACTGCCTCATCTTCTCAAGTGCTGGGATTAAAGGTGAGTGCCATCACACCCAACTCAGGCCTGTTGCTTTACAAGATGATCTCAGTTTGAACTGGCATGATGTTTCCTCATTCTGTTCAGGATTCAAAAGCACCATAGACATGAACTTCTTCCTCCCTGTGAAATGTTTCATTGTGTTCCCTATTGGTGTTAAAAAAAAAAAAATACTGACTTTCTTCTCCCCTGACTGCAGACAGCCTCCTTCATGCACATATTGTCTGCAGAGACATCTATTGACTGCATAAATAAAAGAAGTGCTTATGTGAGGAGAAGGAGAAGGAGAAGGAGAAGGAGAAGGAGAAGGAGAAGAAGAAGAAGGTGAGGAAGAAAAATAAATAAATAAATGTGTTGTGGAAAATATGATATACACAGCAAACACATGATCTTGCAGATAATGTCGCTTAAAGTGAGATGAAAGAGGCTTCAGGAGATGAGTCATTATGAAGAAAAGTGCTAAGAAAATAAAGTTATGTTGGACCTAGAAAGATGGTTCAGTGTTTGGGATCATGTTCTGCTCTTGCAGAGAACCCAAACTCAGTTCCAAGCACTGATGTACAGCTCACAACCATCCTGTAATTCCAGGGGAACCTGATGCCCCTGGATAACAATCACCTGCATTCACATGCATGCAAACATGTGCACGCTTGTGCACACACACACATATACACACATACACACACACACGAGAGAGAGAATTTTAATAATTTAACAATTTTTAAAACATAGTAAAAAGAAAATAACATAAATGGTCTAAGAATTTGGCAAACATGGCAGAGTACTACACAATGAATCTGTGAAATATAAATACACCTCATAAGTACACTGATTACTTATTCATTGTGCTTCATGATAGTGTTTTAAGAAGGTAGTTGGACACATTTCGTTTCTAGTAGAGCAACTCTAACTGCACTTGCTTGTTTAAGAAGTGATTCTTTGGGGGCTGGAGAGATGGAGCATTTAAGAGCACCAGCAGCTCTTCCAAAGGACCCAGGTTCAATTCCCAGCACCCACATGACAGCTCACAACTGTCTGTAACTCCAGCTGCAAAGGCTCTGACACCCTCACACAGACATGCATGCAGGCAAAACACCAAGGCACATAAAAATAAAAAAAAATAAATCATTTTAACAATCTCTCTTTAAAAGTGACTATTTGAAAAACTGAACAGATAGCTGACAAAAGAAGAGGTGCAAATGTCAACAGGTACATGGAAATGCAATATTCTTAGCCATAAAAGAAATACAATAAAGACTGCACTGGTTCCTTCTCACCCTAGTCGGAATAAGTATCATCAGAAAACAAACAAACTCCGCACGCTGGCAAACATGAGAAGCAAAATGAGTATTTTATGCACTGTGGGGGGGAGGGAAATGGGCTCAGCCTCTATTGAAAACAGTACAAAATTTCCTCCAAAAATTAAAAATAAAGCTATCTATATGACCTTGCTATATACCAATCTTGAGTATATACCCAAAGGAATCAAAGTCAGCTCACCATAACCCACCAACCCACATTTATTATAGACAAGCGTTGAAGTCAGCTTACATGCTTATCAGTGAAAGAATAAATGGTTATTTTCCTTGCTTGGCTTACAAAGTAATCGATTCACTGTGCCATCTTCATCGCAAGCTTTGTTCTGACTCATGTGCCCATCTGCCCTTTCATACTGTCCATGTCCCATTTTTCTGTCCACTTACCCTCACCAATAGTCTCTGTTCTTCTGTTTTCATGTTGCAGACCATCATCCATTACGGTTTGCTATTCCCCATCAGCACAGCCTCAGGCCTCTTCCCCCAGCCTCACAGTGCTCTTCCTGCCTCTCCTATCCTATACACACATACACACACACACACACACACACACACACACACACACACACACGTTTAAATCTGGATCCCACATGTGAAAGACTAGGACTTATTTCACATAACATAATGATCTTCGGTTGCATCCAATTAACTGCCAAAGTTTTAACTTCATTTGCTTCTTTACAGCCGAATAAAATCCCATCACATAGACGTACTACACTGTCCTCACTTATTTCTCTACTGACAGGCATCCTGGTTGACTCCATACTGCTGCAGCATTTGCTCTGTCCAATCACATTAGGGCAGTGACAGGCCTATGATTGGACAGAAATAGAGAGGCGGAGCTAGAGTTGGAGGAGGAGAAAAGTCAGAAGAAGGAGGAGAGGGGATCATCCTGGAGTCAGAGGATGACAAAGAGTCACATCTCAAGTGGTTATACAACCAAGCAAAGGTTTTACAAAATAGATGAATTGGGTTAGAATATTGCCTTTATTATTTGGTTCTGAAATTATTGTATTGGCATCTTATAAATTGTGATCTCATTATTATATAAATCTGATTGGATATTAAGGCCTTAAGAGTCATGCTTTACTTACCGGTCCTAGGCACTATTTAGATGAAAGATTGTGGGGTTGTGTAAAGAGTTGCATGTGAGCGAGATGTTTTTAATAGCTGGGAGAGAATAATAAGAGCCCGCAGGATGTGGTGAGCTGGTCAAAACCGACTCAAGAACATGTCCCGGCAGGAAAGTTTGCGGGGTGGATTCATTTTTTATAATTCCCAAAACACCATACCTTAGCTACTATAAGTGTTACTGCAAAGCACACAAACTGAAAGTATCTCTGTGGTGAACTCACACAGAATCCTTCAGAAATACACGCAAGGGTGGCACCACTGGATCATGTGGCAGCCTGAACTTTTAGTTTTTCAAGGAATCTGCATGCCAATTTCCCACAGTGTCTGCACCAGTTTGCACTCCTACCAGCAGCATCAGGTAAGAGTTTCAATTTCTCTACACCCTTATCACTTGTGGTTTGTATTCTTGATGAAAGCCGTTCTGACGGTGATGAGATAGAGTGCCACAACAGTTCTAATGCACATGTCACAACACTGAGGCCTTAAAAACAGGTCAGAGGACGGATTCTTTTACTATAAATGCTCAGACATGATAAATAAACCAAAAAAAAAAAAAAAAAAAGACTAGGGGAGCAATTGCTTCAAAGCTCCACTCTTCTACCTCCTTCCCCAACCAGTAACTGACAGATGAGGTCGAATGCTAGCTCTATTTCTCACTCCTCCCACTGTGTGACCTCTCTACCAGCAAAGTGCTTCACTCTGGCCCAAGCACGTGGTAAACCCTTGAACTGCAAAGCCTCACCCCAGAAATAGACTGCATCTTTCCCTTTCCTGCATTAACATAGCTTTGACAGAAAGCAGTGCACTGCGTGACAGGAATGGCTAAGATGCTTTCATTGCCCTACATGAAGAACTCTGGGATTATGACTTAGCATCTAGAATTTCAAAAATTTAGGAGTAGAAATGCCCCATATAGAAATTAATACTTTCTATACTCACATTATCCATAATCCATTTCATAAAAGAATATATTGTCATTTGAATTATGAGTCACAATTTGAATTTGCACATTGTGATATTAATATCACAATATTCAAACCTTGGTGATTACAAATACAAAGGAACTGAATGAGTACAGTGAGCACAATAAAATGGAAATTTAAAAGTACTTGAAAACAGGTGACTGAAATATTTTCTGACAAACTATTGACTAAAATAGAAGGGCTATTTTCCACTGCTCCTCTGCTTTCACATACTAGGAGATCACCTTCCAAAGAGTTCAGGAAATAACTAGTGTGCACCTCAGTGGCATGTTCCACAGTGACTTCTACAGAGTCATGTTGGTCGGGGAAACAGAGATCCAAGGGAGGTCACGCTATGGTCACTAATATTCTCCTACGTTCTTTGAATCATCATAACATTGCAGAGAATCCAGACCTCTGAAATTCAGACCAGTTCCTTTCTGGTTAGATTCAGATCAAACAGTCCATTAAGAAGCCCACACAAACTGAACAGTGGTGATGTATACCTTTAATCCCAGCACTCAGAGGCAAAGGTAGGAGGATTTCTGAGTTCAGAGTGACAACATGAGAATATTCTTTCCCCAACTGCAGTCTACCTATGGTTTTGCCACTCCAATAGGGAATGAGGGAACATAATATGGTGGCTTTCTAATTCTAGGATTCACTCTATGTTAGGTTCCACATCTAGAAAGATTCCCTATCCCAGAAGTGTAATTTAAATTGTGTCATCATTTTTTACATTAAGATTGTCCCAAATTAAGCCAGTTGAAAAGCTCATCACAATCAGAGAAGACAGTTTCCTAAACATAATTAACATGTGTTTTGAGATGAGGTCTCACTGTGAAGTTAGGCTGGCCTATAATTCACTGTGTAATGCAAGGAAGGCCTTAAATCAAAGCAATCCTCCTGCCTTAGCCTCCTGAGTTCTGTGATTTCAAGTGTGAACTACTAGAGCTGCCTAATACTTCTTTGTTAATTTTCGAGTATTAATTTAAAAAGCAGTATGCCAAATGAAAAATCCCGAATTCATTTCATATGCTTTTGCTAACTCTTGATTTTAATTAGTCTGACACTTTCACTTAGCATTGTCTCCACTGAAGACCACATCAAAGGCTCTGAGGTGACAGTGTCAGACTTAAAATCCTAAAGCTGCTGTCATCATAATGATACTGAGCTCCCGCGTGCCATGTTCTGGTCCCAGTTTTCTCTTCAACTGTGTCTTGGTTTGCCCTGACATCTAGATTTCTCACTACTAAATGCTTGAGTATCCCTCCAACCAACAAATGACAAAACCAAAAGAATTTAATGCTGTCTTCATGTTGGTACCAAGTTCTACTTGATGAAAGCTTCATAAGGTGTTAAGATACTGGTTTTATTATTTATCTATATAATACAAATATTTTAATGATTTTATATGGATATTTATCTGGATCAATTGATATTCATTTTTTACAAGCCAATTCTAACCTGTTTTATTATAAGTATAGCACACAAAGGGTATTAAATAATATTTAACATTTTTACTTTTTTTTACATGTATTAATTTTGGGAGAAGAGGGAAGTATGTGCCACGGCACATGTGTAGAAACAAAAAGGACTGCTTGTAGAAGCTACTTCTCTTTTTCCATCATGTGGATCTAGGGACTAAGCTTAGTTTGTGAGAATGGCTGGCAAACTGCCATACCTATGGGCCATCCCTCAGGCCCAATCATGTTCTTTCTTCAAGTGTAACTTTACATATCTGTGTTGTAATTAATTTTTCAACAGAAATCACTGTCCAAACTAGAGTATAAAAGCCAAGGAGCAGTGCTGTGTTTTGGCTTGGTTGGGGTTTTGTCATCTTCTGTCACTGATGTGCTTTAAAGACTTAGAAGAGTGTCTGGGACATAATGGGCACTTTATAAATACTTGCTGATGACCATTAGGTGAAATAAATAAGCCAATGCAGACCCGTGCCCCCAAAAGGCTCAACTGCAGTTGAACTATATATGCTCACTTTAAAGAATGAGCTTAACTGCTAAGACAGGATGTGACAAAATTAGGAAACAAATTGTTGCATGTTTGAGTACAATAAAGCCTGTGTGCACAGCAGAGAGTTCAGGTCTGCCCAGTGCCTACTCTGAGTGGAGCTGGGCTGTGTAGAAGGAATGGTCTAACTGCTAAGAGGGACACTGTAGGTATCCCATATGGGTAGAGAATTCCTGATTTTAATAAATCATTTCTTTGATTACATCTCTCACTACCAATATATTACTTAAGCATGGTCTCTCAAAGACAGACATGTTATGGGGCATTTTGGATATTGATTCATTGCATTTTTTTTTTTGGTTGTAGCAATCATTTTGATTCCACACCACACCTACCCAAAGGTCTATGCTACTAAACTGCTAACAACTCCCTTGTTGATGAAAGTTGTTCATCAACTTTCATGTAGATGAAATTATATATAATCATCCTGAGTTAAGAAACAATTAAGTTTTTCATATAAAGACATGGACCAAGACATATAATGTCCAACCTTGAAGCAAAAATGTTCCACCAACACTCTGCTTGTAGTTTTGAAATATTATTTCCTACTAAAAAGACCCAGTGCTCCTCAGATGAATTGTTCATAGTACAACATGAAATGTGCAAGATAACACTAGAACATACTGTCATACCAAAATTCAAAGATTTTAAGCAAGGCCACTGAGTCATGCAAAAAGAATTCAGGAACCAACTTACGGAGGCCACAAATATAGGGCTTACAGAATCAACAAGAATTCAACAGGGTTGAAGCACACTGTTTAAATCAATAACAACAATCTTCAAATCATCGATCATTTTAGAATATGCAAGAGATAATTCATTATCTCGAAAACTTACAAATGAATGTTAAAACACTTAGTGCCTGTGTTGACCTTCTGGTATGTAGATGACCAGGTAGCAAAGAAGAACATGTCCTCTTAAGAGCTGGTCCCCCTGGAAAATGAAGAAGTAAAGTCTAGAGACCACTATCCCTCAACCCCCTAAAGATATGACAGATTATCAGAGAAGTCAGGGATGGTGATGCATGCCTATAATCCCAGCCCTTAGGAAGCTGAGTCAGGGCAGTAGAAAACTGAAGAGTAACCTGGGATTTACAGCAAGGTCAGACTGAGCAACTTTGTGAGACCTTCTCTTAAAAGTCCAGGACAAAGCTGGGCAATGGTGATGCATGCCTTTAATCCCAGCACTTGGAAAGCAGAGGTAGGAATTTCTGAGTTCGAGGCAAGCCTGGTCTACAGAGTGAGCTCCAGGACAGCCAGGGCTATACAGAGAAACCCTGTCTTGAAAAACCAAAAAAAAAAAAAAAAAAAAAAAAAAAAAAAAAAAAAAAAAAGTTCAGGACAAGAAGTGGGGAGGGGAGAAGCAAAGAACACTGTGATATAAAGGACATAAAATGGGGTGTAGTGTGAATCCTGAAATAAGAATTACCCACTAGAAAGACTAAGCCTCCTTAAAAAGGAGATGGGTTGTATATAATTTGAAACACCCCAGAAATGATTCTGTATTTCTTTCTCTCCTCATTTGGAAATGCTGTACTAGAACACAGAAACAGTAGGTACCTATACTTTATGGTGAGTCTGTTTCTAGTGGCATGAAGTAGCTCATACATATCCTCGATGATTTTCATGATATACAATACTAGAATTGATTGTACAAACTCCCTCCTCCTGATTTCCAAATTTAAAGCCAGTTATCCTCTGGTTTCTCTTTCTCCTTACTTAATGAGTCCTCCACTTGACCAAGGTACAGCTAACACACTTCTGTTGAAACTGTCCTCTACCCTGATTCATCTCTCACTGTGTCTGAGCTACAAACATCAGGTTGTCCTTCATCCTGTCCTTCAGAGGCTCTGAAGCCACACAATTAAGATCCCACCTCCAATGACTAGGGGATAATACAAGTTTCTTATTTCCCTTATTGTTTTGTCTTATCTGTAAAGCTATGATACCAGTGTATGTAGGACCTTTACGGAGGCAGAATGTAATAGAATTTGTAGGGCACTTGGAACAGGAAATAGAATGCTTGTTTGTTTACCTTCTTTCAAATATAGTGAATATTATTCTTTATAGAGATAATATTACATAATACAATAATATCTGGAAAACAAGTTGAGCAGGTTGGGTTTTGTGGGGAAAGCTCATTGAGTTTCTTTATGGGTGTTTCTTGTTATTTTGTTTGTGGTCTTTTAAAACAAGGCCTCACCCTGTAGTCCAGGCTGGCCTTAAACTTGCCACAATCCTCCTGCCACAGCTTCCGGGATGCTGGGATTACAGGCGGTGGCAGGTGGGGAAGGGGACATTAAACCATCAAGGGAGCACTGAATCCCAGAATTGTTTGCTGAGGTTAAGGACCACCCAGACCTGCAGGACGAGTTGTCGCTGTCCTTGGTGCTGGTGACAGCGCTCGCGCGCTTGGCAAACAGTGCCCCTACCCCAAAAGCTTTTCCTTCAACTTGATGAGTTAAGCTCCCATTTCTTCCTCATGGAAAACTCCCAGTCATTCTGCTCATTGGCTTTTCCCCTGCATTACCATGATTTTCTTGTGTTTCCTTCAAAGGAAAACAATTCTTTTGCATTTTCTCATTTATAAACGTTTTATCCCCAGAAACAGGAACTATACAGAAGGTAGCTTAGAAATTTGTGCAAAGTACCTTTTACTTTCCAAGTTTCAGAGAAGTTCAAAGCTCACTGTTAAGTTACGTGAAGCAGCGTGATTGCAGTGAATATTTTAACGATGTCAGCACTTGCTGGAGATGCAGGCCCATAACAGAACAACTGCCTAGTATCCACAAGAGCCTGAGTTCAGTCACAAGTACTAAAAAGGAATAAATTAATTAATTAATTAATTACTTAATTAAAGCAAACTGATAAAGACCCAACATACCCAGTAAATATATCTTTCAGCAAAAATAGCACACTAAAATCTATCATCATATTAAAAGTTAGGATTTAGGACATAGTCAATAGTCAGTGTAGGTATGTTGGACTACATTTAAAATTGCTGGATCCATTAGAAACAAAGGTCCCCACAACATCCTTACAAGTCAGATTACTGGACCTACAGAGATGGTTCAGTGGGTAAAAGTGTTTGTTACGTAAATATGAGGATCTGAGCTCAAATGACAGAATCTACATAGAAGATGGCATTGTCCAAGATGCAGTTGTAACCACAGTGCTGGGGAAAAGGGAGAGCAGAGATAGAACCAGAGGGTCTGGCCACCTGTCTACCTCAAGGTTCAAAGAAAGACCCTATCTCACATGCACACATAATATGCTCTTACACCAAATGCACGCACACACTCACACACACACACACACACACACATACACACATAGCCTTCTAGGCTACATTTAACTGTGAATTAAATTTCAGAGTAGCAAAGTTTTACTGGTAAAAATGTCCTAGAATCTATTTGCTTCCCACCCATCAATATCAACCTGCTGGTTTAGTTCTTCCACTTGCTAGCAAAACACCAACGTCCCTCATGTCAGAAGCTCTGACTTCAACGACCCATTCATTGTTCGTCCTCCACCTCTCATCCTATCTGTGCACACTGGCAACAGTGAATGACTGACTCCCAAGGCAGACGGGGATTGGGGGGGGGGAGACCATAGACAGTTTATAAACATGTTTCACCCAGAAGCAGACTTCTAGTCTCCTGCTGAGGACTAAGAGTAGAGTAGTCATCAGCAAATAGTTCTAAATGGGAAATCTGACACATGTGTACCAGAAGACGTGCTCTGAAGGCTTTGAGTTTTTATCGATAAGACACCTGGCTTCCTTTTAGACCTCCTCCACAAGCACTCTCAACCTGTTTTGTAAATAAGAACTGCCCAGCCATTCTCACAGTATCTCTGGGCCCAGAGTTGTTCGGCAACAGACATACAATGTGTGGCTCTCTTCCTATTTCACTGTAGCAACAGTTGTAACATTTAAAAACTTTAAAGCAGTATGTTCACTCTGTCTCCCCAGGAAGATTCGGGAGCTGTGCAGCACTTGATCTTTACATCTTCAGAGGAAGGTTTAATGACAGGTTCACCCTGTTTAATGACAGGTTCAGCGCCACATCCAAGTTTTATTGTTTCATTATTCTTGCATAAATGCTTTTTATTACACATGATAACTAAAAATCAAATACTTGCTGAGTTGGGTTTAAACTGGTAAGAGGGCAAACTAAGATATACATTACACATGTGGAACTGGATCTTATGGGCTTTGGAAGGGGGCCTGGTTAGTTACATACTGATTGCCTTTGAACTTCTGCATTTCAGGGGCCCTCCTGTCTCAGCCTCCCAAGTAGGTGAGCACACATCCAGAAATCTTAAATTCTTATTATGATCTACTTTTGTGTGTGTGACGTTACCTTTCTCTAAAACATTTTTTTTTTTTTGAACTTCAGAATTACAACCACAGCTCAAGGGGAAGAAATTAAAGACAGGAAAAACAGGATCCTTGGGATGTTTTATTATTCTTCGCTGACTAAATAGGAAGGCATTGTCAAAAGAAAACTGCTCAGTCTGATGCTAGATGTGAAACTCGTTAAATTCAAATACCGCTCGAAAGATGAACTAGCCTAGCAGAACAAATGTTGTCACTTTCAGAAAGTGGAAATTTTTCACCCTAAAGGCTTTCGTTCCGCCAGTCATTGCAAAAGAACGATTAATGTCTCCAAAGCGAAACCTACAGACCTGCGCTAAATAAAGACCTCTGCTCCGCCTACTGAATGCAGAGGCACAACTTTTTCAAAAACATTCAACCGGCCACGGTAAGTTCCAGGCTAGGAAGCTTAATGTTCTGCGCAGGCGTATAAGACCTTCCGACTCTCAGATACGAGCCCCCTCCCCGCCCATTTGCCTCATGACGTTGCGAAATGTGGGCGGGGCTAGACGAGCAGGCGTGGTCTGAGGGGGCGGGGCCGGCGGTGGGGCCGAACGCTGCTGCTCAGTGCGGGCGGGCTCCCCACCCGGCGGCGCTAGTCGGCTGTGCCCGCGGTGCGGTTCCCAGTCGCTAGCAGTGCTCGATCGTTCCCGGGAAGCTCGCCGAAGCTGCTGGATTCTCAAGAGAGGAGGAGCCACTCAGAGACGAGGCTGTAGCAATCTCACGGCCGGCGGAGGACCATTTCTGCCAGGGACCGGGGACAAGGGCATGTTGGGCGGCGGCAGCGACGCGGGCCTGGCCACCGCCGCGGCTCGGGGGCAGGTGGAGACGGTGCGGCAGCTCCTGGAAGCCGGCGCCGATCCCAACGCCGTCAACCGCTTCGGGAGGCGCCCAATCCAGGTAGCGGGGTCCCCAGGCCTTACCGGCAGAGGGCGCACGAGCGCGGTGCCCTCCGCGGCTGCGAGTTGTTAACTGGGCACCACCTGGGCAGCCCGCTGGTGCTGAATGTGTGCGGGCCCGACGGGAGGCAGGCTTTGCAAGAGCAAAAATCCTGAAAAACAAAAAACGATCGAAATACCCACCCCTCTGCGCTAGATTGGCTTTCTCTTCATTTTGCGATGTTGGGTCTGGAACCTAGGGCCCCCGTACATTCTGGGCAAGTGCGCTACCCGTGAGCAACGTCTCCAGCCTCTTTGCAATGGTGGAACAAAAATACCAGTATTTTATTCTGCCATCTGACAGTCATAGAAAGAAGGTATCACTCGGGGAGCAAAGTGGGAAAGGGAGGGTCAGATACAGAGAACGACACGATAAAGATGAGATTACCAGTTACATGGCCTAGATTCAGGGAAATCCACAAAAATGTATGTAGTACGTGGGTCGAGTTCACTATGAACTTGTGAACAATGGTATGAATCCTTTTTATTTTCCTCATAAACCTAATCGCATTCATAGGACCAAGGATTTCCCCAACCCAGCACTTAATTCCTTGTATGCGGGCAGTAACAATGTGTAGTTTTTCACTGTTTAATGCGAACAGGCAAAGCCCTCCCAACAGAACAGTTGGGTCCTTTCGGCAGAACAAAGGGGTTCCTTAAACATTCTATTGATTGTTGAGATACATTTGTTCAGTCTTTATTAATCCTGCTGTGATTAGTATTGATTTATTTCTTGAAGATCTAACATAGTGCTTTTGTACTCTCCTGTCGATTAATATAGTCGCCTTTTTCATTCATCCCACCATCTCTGGGACTATGAAAAATCAGCGTTTTTGTTAATAGCATAGTTTAGAAAAATAAGTACCATTCCTCCTCAGTTTTTACGAAAAAGAGGTATTTAACAAAAGAATATTTTAAAAGTAACAAAAATAATTGTGAGTATAAAAACCTTATAAAAAATTTTATGATTTTTACTAAAAACTTTTAAATCTTTTTGCGGCTGTAAAAATAGCCTTTACCTCCTCGCTAAGAGAAAGAAAAAGGTTGTTGTGTTTCTTGAAGGAAGAAAGGAATGTTTCTAATGTTATGTACTAAAAACTGGCACATGACCACTGCCACTGTGTAACTGTCAAAGCACACAGGCCCACCAGAGCCAGTGACTGTTTACAACAGTTAGATACCAAAACCTGCTTTATGACTAATTTAAAATGTAGAAGCAAATGTTTGCACAGTGTACATACACACAAACAGCTGCAATGGGGATTACATCTTCAAAACATTGTTGTTGGGTTTTCTTAATTATGCATCTTTGTGATTGCAAGTGCCAAACTTTTTATACAGAAAAAAAAATGATATTTGCCATTAAAATTTTTGCACAATATAAATTAATGTTAATTTCATGTTACAGTGTATGTTCACTGTATGTCTAAACTTTCCACCGTATATCATGCTAGGTTAAAATGTTATAAGATGCTAAATAATTTGTTTCCATAATGTTATATAAGCTTGGAATGTGACAACTTTCTCCTGATCTCCTATGTAGTTTGTGAGCACCGACATCCATGACATTGAAGGAGCAAGACCTTTTTTCAAACTGCCTTTGATTGTTTTCTCCTGTAAAGCATTGCTCTAACTTCTAAAAAAAAAAAAAACATTATGTGGTGTTCTCATTTGCTTTCTGTTGCTGTGAGAAACACCACAAGCAAAAGGAGCTTAGAGAGAAAGGGTTTTATTTGGCTTACATTTAATTGCTACAGTGCATTTCCGATGGAAGTTAAGCAGAGATCATGGAGGAACACTGCTTACTGGCTTGCTCAAGGCTCAAATTCAGCCACCTTTCCTCCAGGACCACATGTGGGGCACACACTCAGAATGGATTGGAACCCCCACACATACACATTTTTCAGTAACCAACAAAATTTGCCTAGAGACCAATCTGGTGGAGGCTTTTCTCAGCTGAGGTTCCTCTTCCCAAATTAGTGTGTCAAACTAGCCAGCACATAGGGTTGGTTAGACCTAGAGGGTTAGAGGAAAACAATATAAAACCTTATATATAAAGCCTGGTTTCTGGTGTCCTGCCTGCAAGATATACTAGGGAAAGGCTGGCACAAACTGTGAGAGTAACCGACCAATGATGCCTGACTTGACTAGAGACCCACTCCACAAGATGTAACTGACATTGCTAGAGTGACTAAGATCCAGAGAGTATAGCTCAGCAAACTAGGATAAAACCAAATAGTATTGTTCAAAAAAAAAAATAGCAATAAAATGACTTATAAGGCCATTGTGCTGTACTTAGACATGTCTAGTCTTGCTCAGCCATCATCAGAGAAGCTTCCTCCTACAGCAGATGTGAACAGATACAGAACCCACTGCCAGACAATAAGCAGCTATCGAGAGACCTTGGAACACTCAGGCTTGAGTGGGTATCTCCATCAACTCCCTCCCCTACAGGACTGAGGAACCCTGCAGAAGAGTTCCCTACAGAAGGTAGAAATAGTGTAAGAGCCAGAGGAGATGGGGGATAACAAGAAAACAAGGTCCTCTGAATGATCAAAGCTCATAACAACTCAGAGTCTAAGGCAATGTCTAAGGCGGTCTGCGTCTGCGTGGACCTGCACTGGATCCTCTCTGAATATATTACAGCTCCCACTTTGTTTTTATAAAACTCCCGAGTGTATGAAAGAGTGGGTCTCTTGTGCCCTTTTCTCTTCTGTTTTGTTCAATTCCGATGTATTAGTTTTTGTTTTATCTTATATTTTATGCTATCACTTAGAAGCCTAATTGTTTTCTAACAAGAGACAGAAAGGGAACCGATCCGATGAAAGGGGACATGGGAGGAGCGGGGAGTGGAGGGAGAGGATATCTTAAGCAAAATTTATGTGAGGGAAAAAGTCGATTTTCAGGAAAAGGGTAAAATAAATTAAAAAAAAATGTTCAAATACTAAGCTAATAAATCACTTAACGAAGTCTCTGTTGCCCAACGTTCCATATAAGAAATAAGCCATTTCTCTGCCCTTTTTTATTGCTTCACCCTTGGAGAATAAAATACGTTGAGTTCAGTCTACACTATAGTGGGTGGGGAGTGGATTGTGTAAGCAAGTGAGAAACCAGACAACTGAAGCTGGCAAGCACCTTTGCTGCCCCTGCCTCTGAGGTCTTTCCCTTATTTTTCCCTTCAGGTCATGATGATGGGCAGCGCCCAGGTGGCAGAGTTGCTGCTGCTCCACGGGGCAGAACCCAACTGCGCCGACCCTGCCACCCTTACCAGACCTGTGCATGATGCAGCGCGGGAGGGCTTCCTGGACACGCTAGTGGTGCTCCACCGGGCAGGGGCTCGGCTGGATGTGTGTGACGCCTGGGGACGCCTGCCGGTAGACTTGGCTGAAGAGCAGGGCCACCGTGATATTGCGAGGTATCTGCACGCTGCCACTGGAGATTGATTGCTGGTTCCCTCAGCCTCCTGCATGGACTTTTTTTCTCCCCAGCCCCATCTAGGAAGACTGCAAGCATGAAGAGGATCAGCAGCGCCCAGCCTGACGGCCTTCCAGAACTTGAACCCTACCCAGGATGGAAAAGCCTATCAGAAATAACTTCCTAAGTATTTTCTGCAGCTGGATCTGGCCCTAGATCCTTACCCTGAAGCCACGGGCATCACCAAGGAGACTTAATATTGTATGAAATTTCCAGGGGCCCTCTACCTTTCAGGAAGTGGTTGCAAAAATATAGCGAGTCCGGAATTTGCTTGACTTTTGGATGGGAGGAGTCAGTACCTTCCCCTGTGAACTGAAAATGCAGATGATCCTCAGGCTAGAGGGAAAACCTGGAGAGTGAATGAAACACTGTGGTTTTGAGCACTATTCCGTGTGGGGATTCACCTGCTCTTCAGCAGAGGTGCGGCTGAAGTGCGACTTGTTTTTTGTTGGGTTGGTTTGTTGGTTGATTGGTTGGGTTTTTCCTTCATTCCTTCCTTTTCAAGGCAATGCCGTTCCTCTGTACCTAAAGGTAGCCTCAAGTCAGGCTACCCCTGTCTTAGTCTCCTAAGTGCTGGGCTTTAGCATGCACCCCTAGAAATACTGCTTCTCGTGAAAGTGAAACTAACCCTCGCACACCCCTAGTGACAAAGCACACCTTGCTTTTATCTTCAAGCTGTTTAGTTATTTCTCTGTTCAGTGTTCCTTTATAGTGTCTCAGGGCAACTAATCTAGGTGTCCTGTTACAGAACAGGTCTGCTTATCTAGTCAGTTATCTTGGACTACTAAAAAAGGAGACTGAGTATGAACTTACTGAAATCAAATGACGACTTAAGGGCTGTACTGTTGTCTACTGAACAAATTGTGGATGCACTCTGGGGGGGGGGAGGGTTCCAGTGTGGCTTGGTTCATTTTGCATTAAAACAATTGATACATCGTTGTTTTAATAAAAAATAAACAGTATAGGTGGACTCCAAGATGTGAAAAATTTGGCATTAAAGCATATTTCCAGGCTGGAGAGATGGCTCAGTTCAGTTCCAAGAACTCATATCAAGTGACTCACAACCACCTATAACTCTAGTTTCAAGGATTAAAACCTCTGCCTCTAGAGAAACCTGCATTCTTGATACTTGTGCAAACACACACACACACACACACACACACACACACACAAATTAAAAAAAAAAAAACTAGAGCCTGGAGAGATCTCCATGGTTAAGAGCCTTTGCTGTTCTACAGAGTTCAATTCCCAGCAACCAGAACAGGTCCAGGATCTTATGACCTCCACAGGCACCCATACATAGCATACACTTACATTTTCACACAAATATTTTAAAAGTTCATGTATTTTCATGCATTTACCACAAAATCCCACCTGTTAAAAGACTCAAGTGTTCACTGCTTGTCCTTTGTAATAATAAATTCAGATAATGATTTCAAAATCATTTATTTTTAAAAATCTGCTTTCTTATAGTAAGACATAAGACTTGTGCTTTATGTGTCTGGGTGTTAATCTAGTGAAGATTCATCTAAAATAGAGAAGAGGAACTAGAAAAGCAACTTGAGAGTAGAAAGAGGTTCCTCTGAACTAAATACACAAAACTTCCTTATCAATTCCGTATTCCTCTAATATATTACCAAAAGATGGTGAGTTGTAAAACAGTTTATATCTTTTGGGGAAGGATAGCATATTCATTAATATAGTTTACATTTACACTGGGCATGCTTTAAGACATATTTCTTCCTCCAACACTTAAACTTTCCATTGTGTGCAAAGGTAAGTCAATTGGACCCCCAAGTGTGGGTCTTCTAAAGTTTACAAATGCTGGGTCTTCCTTAGCTTGTGGAACAGGAGACTGGCAAGTCTAGTATGGGGCACACATTCACAGAGTTTTGTAGCCCTGTGCTTTGTGCAGCATCTGAAATGTAGTTGGCCCAATGCTTATAAAGATAATTGTAAATCATTATCCAAGGAGGGGAAGCAAAACTCATGATTGCAAATATCAATGTCTATTCATTGAAAATCAAGTTTAAAGGAATAAGAAGGTTCCTCATGTGTGCAAAAGATAGTCTACCTCTCCCTTTACTGTTTGAATTATAAGTGAGCAGGCATACTCATGTCATACTCATGTTGTGTGCACTTGTAGAGTATAAAATGTTAGGATTCCTAAACACAGTGAAGAATGGCTTAAGCTATTTAGCACATTCCTCACCTCAGGCGCCACTATGCTAAGTGAAAGGTCAGAAGAAGAGATGTCACAAGTCCTTCCACAGACATTAGAAACTCACCAAAGCAGAGGTAGTTCCAAAGGCAGAAGGGTGGGAGGCATGTCACAAAGCTTTACACCAGAAAGTGATTGCTTTTGTCTTTAATTCTAGCAAGTAGTAAGAGTGTGTAGATGTGCTGATTTTAATGTTGCTACAACAGAAAACTCCAGATGCTCTTATCACAATGACTACACTTTTGTGGCCACTGTATCTTCCTGTACCAAATCATTAATGATACGTGGGTAAACAGATATTTTTCTAAAGTGCAAAAAAATAGATCTCCTTTACCTTCTAGGGAGTGGCTCTTCTCACATAAAATCTTGAAAATATAGATTCTGTATTCAACATGCTTTTTACTCCCCAAAGAAACTCAAACTCAAAATTACTAGAGCAAAGCTTTCATCTCTGCCTAGACAGACTGACTCAGTCCTCTGGCAGCTTATAGCAAGACACTCCCTCCACTCCTCCTCTTGGCAAGGACTCTGAATCCCCTTTAACTCTTTCCTTCCCAGCCTTTCAGCTAATAAAAACAATGACTTCGTGAAATTCCCAGGCAAATGGATGGAACTAGAAAATATCGTCCTGAGCGAGGTAACCCAATCACAAAACAGCACACATGGTATGCACTCACTGATAAGTAGAAAAAAGCTGGGAATACCCACAATACAACTCACAGACCATGTGAAGCCTGAGAAGGAAGACCAAAGTGTGGATGCTTCAGTTCTTCTTAGAAGGGAGAACAAAATACTCACGGGAGGTAGAGGGAGGGAAGGACCTGGGAAGGAGAGAGGAGGGGAAAGGAAAAGGGGGTGCAGGACCAGTGTGGGAGGAGATGGGAAGTACAGACAGTCAGAAATTGAATGGAGGTGTGAAGCAGTGGGAGGATGGGGAGCTGGGGGTAGCCACTAGAAAGTCCCAGCTTTCCCTTCTAGCCCATCCCACTCTTTTGTGTCAGGGACTGCCCCCACCAGGGAGCTGAGACGTAGGTGGTTGCTTTTCCTTATTCTCCCACCCCTCCATTCCCCACTGCGTAATTCTTATCCAGCAGCCTGTGTGCAGGAGCCCCTCCTCGCATCCCAACAGCACTCCCCAAAGTCTCGATCTTTCGGTAGAACCTAGTGCCCCAGTTCTTTCCCGTTACCCCCTCTCCTACTACCCCACCTCTATTTCTTTGTGTCACTCATCAACACACAGAAAGCAGGATACTCCAAGTCACCGCACTTGCCTAAGATCTCAGAGTGGACAACAGCAGCCAAAGGGAACACTCACCCAACAAGAAAGAGATCTTGGTTTGTATACCAAGAAACACCTCAAACCCAACTCTAGCTGGCTAGATGCACGCAGAAAAGCACATCCAAGATGATATGTCTCCTCCAGAAGCCAGTAACCACTGCAATAGATCCTGAGAAATTCAGTGTAGCTGAAGCATAAGATTAAAGGTCTCAAAATAGCAAGTATGAGTAGTCAAAGACCTTAAGGAGGGTATGAATAAATGCCTTAATGAAGACTGAAAACACAAATGGTTGAATGAAGCAATGAAAATATTTGAAGACACTACAATAGAAATGAAATCACTAAGGAAAATTCAAATTGAAATGAAAAACAAAAACGTCAGCTATTTCTAAGTTGAACAATAAATTATTGCTCACTCCATGAAATGGAACCCAAACCTGACACTGCTAAAGTAGCCAAGAACCTAAAACTACAATTAGTAATGACTTAGTAAAATACCTACTACCATTATTCTGCTAAAGGAACATAGCAATAAAATGACTGCTACGCCTATAGATCAGTGTCTGTCTCTTCCACAGCAGAAAAGCTTCTTGCAATAGATCAGAACTAACAGAGTCTCACAACTGAACAATGTGCAGAGAGTGAGAGACTTTGAAGTACTCAAGCCTAAATGGGATATTTTTATCAAACCTCTTCCTTTAGAGCGCAGGGAGCTGTACGGAAGAGAAGGCAGAAAGCCAGAGGGGGAGCCACTGAGAACATCAAGGAAATTGTCTTCCAGACCCAAGAGGACTGATGTACCTATGATCTCACAGAGACTGTGGCAGCATGCACAAGTTCAAACACTGAAGGAATGAAGTGGACACTGGGTCCCATCCCTAAACACACCGCTTTCTGCAATTGACACCCACTGTCAAAGACTCAGTCTATCAATCACACTTTCAGGACAAGCTCCCTGAGTAGCTGGCCAGCGAATAGAACTCCATGGTATTTCTGTGGGCTCTTTCCTTTTGCTTTGGTTGGCACTGTTTGTTTGTTTCATTTGTCTCTTCTTTGCCTCTTTTGATTGGGGGAGCTGGGAGGTTTTGCTTTTGGTACTTGTTTTTTTGTTTGTTTTTGAGAGACAGAGAACAAAGTTGGACAGGTAGGGAAGTAGACAGACTCTGGTGAATCTTATAAGAAAAATATTCTTGAGCAAAGATATTATGGAGAGCTCATTTTCATTCTGGGCTGTAAGAGTAAAAAATATAATTCTAATTAACACAAATAATCAACAGTACCTAAAATGGAATTTTTAGGAATATATATTATTTAAAATATCTTCAAAGAAAAAAATCACACAGGTGGTATTCTAAACCTCCCATTTGATTTGTAAAATCCCTTAGCTTCTCCTTCATTTCTTTTGGTCCAAAATATTTGAATTTGCTAGTTTGAGGAGACTGACTGTTATTTCATTCCCAATTTAAAGAAATGGACCATTCTCAGTGTCTTAAGTCACCAGTTCAGTAAAGCCAACATACATACATAAAGTGCATTCTCCATTGCTCTTCACAGGGAATTTTTTAAAGTTATATATGAAAGTTAGTAGAGTTTAACTGCCTTCAAAATGAAAGATGAGCTAATTTCCTTTTATATTCTCCCAGAAGGTGGTAACTTTTACAGCATGTTATAAGCTTCACCAAGACCAATCCTTAGTCACTCTAAAAAGGACAAAGCAGTGGGATTAAATAGCCACAAAAGTTACAGGACACATCTGAAGCAGTCATATGAATGGCAGGAGCCAATGTCCCCAAATGTAAGGAGGTCTGTGCATGTGAGCACCTAGCGGCAACCACATTCTGAGGTGCTGGGTACATTCCCATTATTAGCATTAACTATTAATTTATGAAAACTCAAGTTGTTGTTACTTGGTGTCATTTCAGCACTGTTATTGCTATTGGTGATTTGATGGACAGACTAGCATATATTTTTAAAAATAAGATAATTTCAAATTTAGAAATTACTTGAAGAAACAATAGCAATTGAATCTCAATAATTTCAACATATTCTCCCATTCTACTTGCAATCCCTGCAGAGAGAAAGAACCAGGGGGCAGGAAGAAAAGCCAGGCATGTTATTCATTTAACCATGTGGCTTACCTTGTGGCTGGTAAGTCACATGGCTTGAATAAGTATTTCTGTTAGGTATGCATATGGAAACTGTATCAGGTCCTTTCTGCAATCCTATCATCACTAAGGTTCTATGTTTCTTGACTCTCTCCACAGCTGACAGTGATGTATGTATGTGGTTTTGTGAATATTTATTCTGTGGGAATTATAAAGATGCCTTTATAATATTACATATCTGTTCATGGAGAATCCTACCCCTGAACCACCCATGTGCTGCCCTGGTTCACTGAAAAATTAACAGAAAAGTCAGGTAAAAGCTGATACAATGGACAGACTCCTACAATTAATTTTGAAAGTGTTTCTCAATTCATCCTAGTTCAGATTTTTCTGTTGCTTTTTCTATTTTCTCCTGCTACTCAGACCTAGTTTCTTGTAGTAAACTAGGCAGGCAAGTTCAATATAGAAAACAATGTGGGAGTTAGCCATTCTAAGTTAATGTAAGGACACTGAAAATGTCATTTTTGTGTGACCACGTGTCAGGGCTTTCTGATACATGTTGGCGTAAGAATTCAGACAGAAACAAGAAGTTGGAATAGATTCCATATCTTTTCAGAAATCTGTCTCCTTGCTCTTCCCCAAAACTGTGTCTTTCTGGGGAGTTCATTCTCTTCTGCCCCAGTTAGGTAGTACTGAGCTACAGACAGCAGCGCTGGGGCAGGACAGCACCTTCTCAGGACTTGGCAATAGCTGTTGCTGGACTCCCAAGTCAGAGGGCAATGTGAAAGGTTTCTCTATCTTCCTGGGAGATATAGTACTGTCAAAGTTGGTTTTGTTGTTGTTTCTAAGTGAGTTGTAAATAATTTTACTGTGTGCTGTTGCGTATTTTATAACACGTTGAGAAGAGATAGTACAAAAACATTAAGCAGTAACAATGTAGTACACTCACAAACACAAGACAGGTCAATATGGTACCGGCAACACTTTTTGTTGTTGTTGTTGTTGTTGTTGTTGTTTTTCCCCCAAGACTGAGAAGATGTACAGTCAGTGGCTCCCTGCTTCATTGGGGGTTAGGATGTTCTTTCCCTTTTCCTCCTACACAGAGGCGCTGCTCACTGCTTCCCCTGCCCACACACCACCAGTCAGTCAGTCAGTCAGTCAGAAGCTACACTCAAACCTCAAAACTGTCTGACCAGCCCCTATTACTGCCTAGTCTCTGGACAGCCACCTATATTGAGTTACCACAACAAGCCTACTCCAGGATTTGCAGTGGCTTTTAGTCTGTTTAAATCCTAAAGTAAACAGAAAAATGAATGTTGCCTTCTTTCTGGGAAAAAAAATTAAATGATATTCTATTCTACCTCCAAGTACTTAGTATATTTATACCATATTTAGTATATTTAGACCATGATGGTGTTGGCCCCATTAGTTACTGGAAAGCAACAGATATGTATGAATATACATATATATCATATTTTTCATACATGAGCTTTAAGACTAGACTTGTTGATTCAAATTTTATGTAAAATATATAAATATACATAACCATCTAACATGCAATTTCCTATACTTCTGGAAAGCAATTTCAAGACACTGAAAAGGATTCATATTTACTAGTCAGCTATACATTTACTAAATGATAATTGATCTGTGGTGGTTACTATACTGTTGGTAGCAAACTTTGAAACAGTTCAGAAAAGCAGCAAGTATTTAATAAAAATCTGAGACTTTTTAAACTATTCTTAATATCCAAAGGAAACAGTTTACTCAAAAAATGTAAATATCATTCCAGAAACTAACTATATAATATATATAATTATATTATATATGTATATGTTTGTGGGAATGTGTGTAATTGTGAACATGCCTACCCCAACACATTTAAAATACAAGTAGGATCACACTGTCATAGTGCTTACTCCCTCCTGCTACATGAGCTCTTTTGACAGCACCCCCCCCCCCACATAGCACACTGTTGTATTACTTAATCCCTCCTGCTACAAGAGTTCTTTGACAGTCCCCACTGCCCACATAAACAGATGCACTTCCATTTTCACAGCCATGCAGTTTTGTATTTGTGGCTGAGTCTTGGTTTGGTTGATGAGTCATGGTTTTTAGGAAAAAAAAAAATGTCATCAA
Organism: Mastomys coucha; assembly: GCF_008632895.1. Lineage (NCBI taxonomy): Eukaryota > Metazoa > Chordata > Mammalia > Rodentia > Muridae > Mastomys > Mastomys coucha. The sequence continues at coordinate 49,058,119 of NW_022196900.1, read as the reverse complement.
TACATCATATTTCATGTTTATTCCCTTTTCTTTTGCTACTGTATACTATGATAAAGAACTCTTTCTCCACATTTCCATGAACCAGAGAGAAATAATTTGAAGTGGAATTTCTGCAGCAAAAGGAACAGCTTTATCTATATATGTGTGTTTGCTCCCAATTTTTCTTTATACACATACACTTCCCCATGCTTACAGATATGTATGTATATACATACATATTTTTCATATATGAGCTTTAAGACTAGACTTGTTGATTCCAAACTTATGTAAAAAACATAAATGTACATGGGCATTTAACATGCAGTTTCCTATACTTCCATATGCTGTCTATAAGTATAATATGTATGGATATGTATTTTCATATATTTGTGTATTTCTGGATACTGACTTGAATGACAAGAATAAAACACCTGAGTCTAAGGGCACATGTGTGCCTACAACGTCCATACATTGTAAAAGGTTTCTGAAATACCTGCAGTGAGTTGGAATAGCATCCAGGAAGACTGCGTCCTGACAACACTGTCACCCATTTTTCTCCCTGCCACTTACAGCTGCATGCCATTGTCTCTATTTACATTATTTTACTGCTATTTTCTTTTCAGTTATTCTTTGGCCATTTGTATATAACATAATTTCTATTCTTGACAGACCTTTTTGCATCTCAAATCTCCATCTTTGGGGGTAGGGCTTAAAGGCATAAGAAAGGTTTTTCAGCTTTGGGTGGTGTTGTTTTTCCATCTCTGGTGTGAGTGTATGCAAGCTCGTGTGTGAGGGCACAGGTGGGGAGATCAGAGAACAGCCTCTAAGGTTGGCTGTCTTCTGCCTTATTTGCTGCTCTGTATGTCAAGCTAACAGACCCTCAGGAGATTCTCCTGTCTCCACCTACCACCCAGTAGTTGACACTGGGATTGAGTATAGCTACTATGCCCAGGTTGAGCTCTGGGTATTCAAACCTGGGCACTCATGTGAGTATAGGAAGCGCTTTTATCCACCGAGCCATCTCCTCAGCCCTTATTTTGGATGTTTTAAAATAAGGTCTCCCAGGCTGGCTTCAAATTCATATTCTTCCTGCCTTGGCCTCTACAGTACAGGTATTATAAATATATGCCACCATGCCCAGTTATTCACTGGCCTTCTTTTTTAACTGAATAAATTCGAGGAGTGCATGTGTAATCATGTTTCTATGCATAGATGGGTGTGTGAGGGTCCACATGCCTGTATAGAGGTTAAAGGTGAAATCAAATGTCAGTCTCCCCCAGTTTACATACTGAGGCAGAATTTCTCACTTGAACCCAACACACTGATTTGGCCAGTCCAGGTAGCCACCTTGTTCAGGGAATCCCCTTTCTCTACCTCTACAGCAGTGGGATTACAAGGATCTGAATTCAGTCCCTATGCCAGCCCTGTGGTATCTTCTGTTGTAGGGATTTGCATCTGACTCCCTACAATGATGATAAAATCAGTAATGGAAGTTTGTCAGTTATAGAGCTGAGATGCTCCTCAGTGATGGGAGCTTGCCTGGAACTCTAGGTTCTATTTCTAGAGCCCCTCAAAAAAGGACAAGGCTCCCTCTGCCCCTAGAGATGAACATCTTCCTAACACTATGTGGGGAGGAGAGGAATAGTTCCTCTTCTCACTACAGAATGAGTGAGAATGATTCTGTTTGCAAAGTGACTCACAGATAACTCACTTTCAGTTGTCTCTGGTTCTTTGACAACAGAAAGAGACATCACCACCTGGTAATCCACTGATCATCCTGGAGTCTAGCCTGTACATGTGAAGCCAAGCAGTGTTCAAGACTTGAGCTTCTCAATCTATCTTGCCACCTGTAAAAATAAGGACAAAAGTCTCGAATTCAAAGGACAACTCTGAAGATAAAATGGGTGCTTCAAGTTGAAGTAAAAACACATATTCATTATTGGTTCATTATTAACTTTTTGAAGAGCACATAGCCAAAAGTCACTTAGAACTCCAATACCTTCATGATTGTATTTACACGAAGATGAAAATGCACAATTACGTCTCATCCAACAGAGAATAGACATCAGGCAACAGGGGATGGAACTTAAAAGTCCAGATTTTCAAATTTACATTCTTCAAAGAAGAGCTATAGCAGTCCTCTTACTCAAATGGCAGTCCTGGGAAGTGGGAAACTGCCTCATGCCCAGATATCTGGAGGAGTGGTAGCTTTTGGAAGAGGGAGAAATTTCCAGGTAGGGTAGCCAGAAGTCCCAGGACCAACCATGGTATTTGGGAAATTCAAATTCTCTGTGAAGCTAGCCCAAGGTAAGCACTGGTGTGGGTTTTGCTTTAACCCTATACTGACATCCAGGGGGTCCTTCCAAGAGCCCCTCGAAACTCATTTTATCCATTCTTCTGTCCTAGATTTTGAAAGGTTTTACTACAAAGTCACACACTAGGGGGAAAGACAGCAGCTGGCCCTGCCCTGCCCTCTCAGTTACAGCAAGCCTTTGCTGGGTTAGTTTGGTTATTCCCAGATCTCGCCATCCTCCTGTGTCTAGTATTGGCATTAGGAGTCCGCCCTATAAGACTCTCTAGAAGATCCTGCCAGCTGTCACCCTACTGTGGATTGCTACTTTACTGCAGCCAGACGACTAGGCCCGAGCTCTTAAAAGAGAAGCCACCAAGTCTCAGGGCTGCAAATCCAGGCTCCAAAAGCTAGCCTGGGTCCCATGTCATCTTGCACAGCTGGGCCACCCAGATCAGCTAGGCTGTCCCGCTGGTGAACTCGGAACAGGTCCAGACGGATGGCCCTTGGTTCCGTGAGCCCTGGACCCCGGGGTAGGCCTGCAAGAGGGATCCTGGGCTTGACTTCCCGCTTTCTCAAGCTCTGAGCTCCGGACCCACGCGGAGCTAGGATTGACCAAGAGCGCTCCTTCTGTCCGGGGCCGGCGGCCCGATCAACTCCGCCCTCGGTTCAACCGCTCCTTTTCCTCCTTCCCCCACTTTTCCTGTTTCGCGGGGGCCTCGGTGGAGACGGGGTGGGAGGCGAGGAGGCAGCGGGGAAGGGGGCAGCCGAGGGGTGGGGGGGGAGGGGACCGGAGAGGGAGGCGACGCGGGGCGGGGAAAGAGGAAGAGCCGGGGATGCTCGCGCTTAAAACCGAAAATAAACAACGTCCTCGGGCTGCGGCCTCGTGTCTGCCCGACCGCGCGGGGACTTGGCCGGGCCACACTTACCGGTCCGCAGCGGCGTGCAGGACCTGGTCCCCGGTACACGCAGCGGCTCTCCTCTGCGCGCGGTTCCCACCGGAGGAGCGCCGCGTACCGCTAGCGTTCAAAACGCCCGCGCGCGTCCTGATTGGCGGGCCGGCCCAAGGCAGGCCTCGCCGATCTTCCTATTTTCTTCTTTTTCTAGCAGGATTCGGAGCTGGGGAAACCTCGCCGAGGGGTGTCAGGCGTAGACGGAGGGGACCCGGACCCGAAAGTTAACCGGAGCGAAAGCAGACAGGCGCACGAGACCTAGCCGGCCGGCCGCGATAGGACTACAGCTAGGGGGCGGGCGGTGCGCACGCGTCCGGCGGCGCTGGCTGTCACCGCGATGGGTGGCGAGCGAAGCGAGCGGGATCCGGAGCGTGCCCTGCGCGGGAGGCAGCGGGACCCCGGATGCGACGGGCTCCGCGCGCGCCTCCCCCTGGGCGCCTCCGGGAAGCCTTTCCCGCGCGACTGAGGACCGCGCGCACCGGACTCGGGGGCGCGCCTGGGGGCGGAGATGGGCGTGGAGCGGAGATGGGCCGGGGGCGGCGCGTGGGTCGCGAGGTGCCTCCTAGTCGAATGGGCCGGGGGCGGCGCTTCTCACCTCGCTTGTCCCCGAGTTGCCACCGCGAGAGAGTGCGGCAGTGGGGGAAGCATGGGTCGCAGGTTCTTGGTCACTGCGAGGATTCGGCGCGCGGGCCGCTCACGCCAAGTGAGGGTGGTTTTCTTGGTGCAGTTCCTGCGATCCTCGCGACCCAGGTCGGCGAGCTGGGCACGGGCTTTCGTGACCATGGTGTTGAGGCTAGAGAGGATCCTGAGAAGAGGGCCGCTGCGAAATCCCGGACCAGGTAGGAAAGGCCCTCAGAAGCTGCACCGCACAGGTGCTGTGGTTCCGCGTGCTTCTATGCATCTGCCCCACGAGGTAGAAGGAGGACGTGTCCGGGTGGGGACTTCAGGTGGGGGAGGGGAAGAGGTTTTCCTTTTCGGCTTAGATCCTGGGAGATGGAGGTCTCTCTTGCACACGGTGAGTCTGAAGGGGTCGGCTTCACGGTCCTCCTCAATCCTGCAAAATGCTTAAGAGTATTTCTAAACCTACTTGCTATCTTAGAAATGAGTGGCTCCTACGTTTCTTCGTTATAAGTTAGGAAACTGCAGGAGTGTACGTACACACACACACACACACACACACACACACACACACACGCCCCACTCTCCCCTAGGTAAGGTGGTTTGTTTTCTAGACCTCTTTATTTGGCCCTGGGGTGGAGTAAGGGGGAATACCTGCTAAGGGTCTTGTTTTCTAAGGGATTACTTATTTCGCCCCCATCCACCAGGCCCTCAATCCTTCTTGCAGGGGTAGCAGAGAGAGAGAGAGAGAGAGAGAGAGAGACGCGCAGGCAGGGGGGTGCAGCAGGAACAAAAATTGACTTCCTAAAATAGGAAGACAACGTACCACTGTTTTAAATATAATCAAAAGCTGCTACACAATAGCAAGCACTCGATTCTCTAAGATTTCTCGGAGGCCTGTATAACTCTTCTTATTGGCTGGCCTAAATTCACTGAAACTTTTTTGATCAGTGCTTTCTCGGTGCAGGATGAGAATTTACACCTGCGGTCCCGGAGGAGTCAGAAGTAGAAATATTTTAAGAATAACAGAGCACAATAAGCATAGGTTTTAAATGAGGCCTAGTGCTTGAAAAATAGAATCTATGGTATGTTTTGCACATCCAGTGATCTAGAAAACTGAAAGGAAAAAAGTATGTACATACAGTGTGCAAAAATCTTAGAGAATATGGAGGTTCCAAAAGTGACCCCCCCCAGCACCTGAAAAAGTTTTTTTTTTTTTTTTAATCACGGTAACAATTATCTTTTAGGTATGGAAATGTAAAACTATTAACACTCGGCAGGAGGGCTAGAGAAGCTGGTGCAGTGACCTGGACCAGAAAGAAAATGAAAGGGCAGAAAAGGAAAACTCTCAAATTTTGTTTGTTTGTTTGGTTGGTTTTCAAGATAAGAGTTTCTCTATATAGCTCTGGCTATCCTGGAACTCGCTCTGTAGGCCAGACTGCCCTCAAACTCAAAGATCAACCCCTGCCAGCATCCCCAGTGCTGGGATTAAAGGGATTTGAAATTTAATTTTTCCAAAAGTTAGTAGAGCATTTATAAAGGATTTTGTGACTTGTTGCTAGCTTTGATTTTAGTTCATTTAAAAACATTCACCGGATCCTAGTCATCCTCCTTAATGGTGATTTTTTTTTTCTTCACAGCATACAACATATAGCTTTGGGGATATGTCCATTTGAGTATAGTTGTTAATGCCCAGCTCTATGAGAAAGCTGTTTTATTACTCTAGTCAATATTTCTCCCTATATAATTATTTTATACAAGCAATTTGGTGCCTTTGGGAATCTGTGGTTAGGAAGTAGAAATTTTGAGCATATGTAAATTGTATATTTTTAGGAATATAAAACACATTATGGGCCCTTAGAGTTACAGAAAGGGCAGAAGCTATATTCCTAACGTGCAAAATCCTGGGTCCTATCCCCACCGAAGCAGAGTTGCTTGATATGGTAGCACTTTCTTGAAATTTTAGCACTGTGGGAACTGGAGACCGACTGGTAATAGAGACAGAGGATCTGCAGCTCAAGGTAATCCTTTATTACATACGGAATTCAAGGCCATCCTGAACTATTTGAAACAAAATGAAACACAAAGTTAAAATGTCAATTTATAGTATTAGAAGTTATAGTACAGAATATGTACTATGCAGAATATATAGAATAATAAAAATGGGTTTGTTGAAAGAAACCATTTATGGTCACAAGTAAAAAATCACTTTTTAGGAATTATGTGTAATATTATCTAGAAGTGCTTTCATTATGTAAAAGGCCCAATTATCAACAAGTATCTGATAACAGAACATAAGGATAAAATGTGTGCTAAAAGATGTCCAATTCCCCAGTTTTCTAATTTGAAACTAAGCAAGTAGAAATATTTGAAGTGTTAATCACCAGTGTTTTTATAATTATGTACCTTATGTTTATATATCACACCACAGTCGTATTGACGTATGTGGTGCTCATGTTGTTGAGGTGCACATTTTAGACGTTCTTTACACAAATGATTGATGCATATATGTAAGATGTTAGTAATTGAACGTTTTTGAAAGTTTCTTTTGATGCTTTCCTTAGAACTTTGTATCCCTATAGGGCTAAAAACATGTATGATGAAATTCTGTGAGGGAATTAGTAGTCAATAGTAGTCTGCAAGTGGCACTGGGTGCATTCTCCAGTACCAAGACACATTTCTGTGTAACATTACAAGTACTCCTCTACCAAATACTCCTTTATCGCTTGCTCGCTCACTCTTAGGAGCTCTCTGGAGCAGCTGCTCCTGCTCCTTCTCCTCCTCTTCCTCTTCTTCCCCCTCCTCCCCGCCCCAGAGTTTGCCATGCCTTACAGTTGACATAAACCAGTATTTCAACATGTACCTGATCCCAAATGATGCTGTATTCTACATAAAAAACAGCCGCCCTCCTTTTTGAGTTTTAAGACATCATTGTCATCCTAGTGTAGAGAGGGGATAGCCTACTGCCTGGGTCTCTGGTATTTTACAGGTCTGCCATTTCATTTCATTTCTAGTGATTAATTACTAGAGTCACTGTGATGAAAATAAGCTCCACCACTCTTCCTAACATTAAGATCACTCTAGTGAATCACAAAAAGAAAAATATTTTCTAATAGCAAAGCTGAACATTTGGACCAGTGTTTTCACTCAGTAAAAGATGTCTCTCAAGCCTGCTGGGGTGGTCCATGCCTTAAATGCCAGCACTCAGAAGGCAGAGGCAAGTGGATCTCTGTGAGTTTGAGGCTAGCCTGGTCTACAGAGGTAATTCCATACAGCTTTGTGTATGGCTACACAAAGAAACCTTGTCTCAAGAACACCTAAATAAATAAATAAATAAATAAATAAGAAAGACACCTCCCTTTTCCCTTCACACTACAGTATCCTGGACTGCCTTAAACTGAAACCCTTAGCTAGAATTCCCTGGACCCTCTGTGTGGTTTATCCCAGCCTCAGAGTTTCTGTGATGCTGTGTCTCTGAACTCTGAATTATATACATAATGAGTATTGTTTCATTTTTTAAATATAAAAACTTTTATAGTACTAAGTATGAATTTTCTCTAACTTCAGATTTCCACATACTTCACCTCTGATATGGCCTTTTACGAGCACACTACAAGCAAGAAAAGCAGTTTTTAGGCAGGCTCTCCTGTGTTTAGAAATAACACATGTTGGCAGGGTTTGAAATAAGCATCTAAACACCTCCTGGGTGCTTGGATTACTGTCAGTGGGCCACCAAGCCTTGTTTACATCGTTCTAGGGGCCAAACTCAGGATCCCCTGAGTACTTTGTGAAGTGAGCTGTATCCCCAGCTAATTTCATAGCACAGGATGAGAACTGTATAAATGCTTACACTGTTCAGCTGTTCTGTGTAAATACCACCATAAGGAAAGAAAACATCTGATGAAGACCAATACAGGAAGAATGAAAGTTCCCTCAAATTATAGCAATATGGTGTTAAATTGTAGTTCAACTACAATCTGGAATGAGATGATTATTATTAGGTTTGGGAGTATGGCTCCCTCCCCAACACACACACACACACACACACACACACACTTTTTTTTTTTTAGATATTTTCTTTGTTTACATGTCACATGACATCTCCTTTCCTAGTTTCCCCTCCAGAAAAAAAGAAAAAAGAAAAGAAAAGAAAAAAAACCTGTTCCCTCCACCCTCCCCCTCCCCCTGCTCACCAACCCACACTCTCCCACTTCCTGGCCTTGGTATTCCCCTACACTGGGGCATGGAACCTTCACAGGACCAAGGGCCTCTCCTCCCATTGATGACCAACTAGGCCATCCTCTGCTGTACATATGCTGCTGGAGCCATGAGTCCTACCATGTGTACTTTTTGTTTGGTGGTTTAGTCCCTGGGAGCTCTGAGGGTACTTGTTAGTTCATATTGTTGTTCATCCTAAGGGGCTGCAAACCCTTCAGCTCCTTGGGTCCTTTCTCTAGCTCCTTCATCTGGGACCCTGTACTCAGTCCAATGGATGGCTGTGAAACTCTACTTCTGTATTAGTCGGGTACTGTCAGAGCCTCTCAGGAGACAGCTATATCAGGCTCCTGTCAGCCAGCACTTGCTGGCATCCACAACAGTGTCTGGACTTGATGATTGAATATGGGAAAGATTCCCAGGTGGATCTCTCTCTGGATTGTCTTTCCTTCAGTCTCTGCTCCACAGTTTGTCTCTGCAACTCTTTCAATGGGTATTTTGTTCCCCCTTTTAAGAAGGAATGAAGTATCCACACTTTGGTCTTCCTTCTTCTTGAGTTTCTTGTGGTTTGTGGATTGTACTTTGGGTATTCCAATCTTCTGGGCTAATATCCACTTATCAGAGAGTGCATACCATGTGTGTTCTTTTGTGACTGGGTTATCTCATTCAGGATGATATTCTCCAGATCCATCCATTTGCCTAAGAGTTTCATAAGTTCATTGTTTTTAATAGCTGAGTAGTACTCCATTCACACACACACACACACACACACACACACACTCCCAAGTGCTATAATTAAAGATCTTCCATTGATTGTTAATACAGTTTCTCTATGTAGCACAGATTTGGATTCTCTGTTCTGCCTTAGTCACTGGGAGTACACAGATGTGTGTGTCCTCTCTAACTACCATATTTAATATATTTAATACAATGTAAAATAGTTACTTAAATGTAGGTATTTTTTTTGATTGGGTTTTGTTTTTGTTTCTTTGAGATAGAGTCTCACTATGAACCCTTGGGTGCCTGGAACTTCCTGTATAAACTGGACTGGCCTTGAATGCATAGAGACATGCCTACCTCTGCCAAGTGCTAGAAGTAAAGGTCTGTGTCTGTGCCGTGATTCTCCCCACTCCCCCTCCTCAGACCGTGAGCATTGGAGGATATTTTTCATCTTCGTCATACTTCTGGGTTTTACAAAGTAGTCTCACCTGATGTCACTAGTAAACATATTTCTTGTCAAAGCCCATTCCTATAAAAATTGCACATCAGGGATGAATTAAGAGTGTTATATGAGTGAAGAACTGAGTTTTCAGGTTTGTGAAAGCTAGCCAGGGCTGTGACCTCAGGCTTTAACTGTAAATGCATGCTCTAGCTCATGTAAGATTTAAGGAAAGGATACTTGCTCTTCTGACCCATCTCCGAAGCCCTCGGATGATGGGTCCCATCTCAGCATCGGCACCAGCCAGCCCTGTTATCCTTTCCTTTCGCTCACCCTCACCCAACCTCACCTGCTGCACTCATACTTAAGTATTTGACTAATTTCAGACTGAGAATCACTGTTTGGCAGAGCTAATCTCTTAGAGGTTTGTTGGGCATCTTGAGGCCTCAAGAGCACTAGTGGGTAGCAGAGGAGCTCCACACAGCTCAGATATTGGTCCCTACATCCCTCCGCTCCTGCCACCTTCCTCTCAGCCCTCCCAGTTCCTAGAGATGATGCTGATCCAGGTGGCTGCCAAAGTAGGACCAAATAACCAGAATTTAAACCTAGATCTACCTGTCACCACTGCCCAGGCACTCCTTCCATTTCTTTTTTCAGTCTCCTCTGGACCCGTTTCCTCCCCGGGGCTACATCCACAGATAAGATGTAATCAAATACCAACAGTGTAGGTGTTAGCTGCCTGGAAGGACAAGGCTTTCACAGCACACAGAAGGAGTGGTATCCAGCAGAGTCAGACGCCATAGATTCGGATGTGACAGGAGATCATATCTGTGTCACCAACTCTGCTGTTTTTGGAGGGGTGATGGTGGGAAAGAGTAGATCCGCTCTATTTAGGACACCCAGGGATGCTGCACTTCGCAGATTCCCAGCCAGGTCCTGTGGAGTCCTGGCCTCTCTGCTTCCGTGTCTGAAGTGCAGCATGCCTTCTAGGGGCAAACAGCAATTTTCTAGCGATGACTTCTCTTTTCTTTTTGTAGTGCAAATCTCCCTCATTAGAGTGAGATCTTAAAATTACTAGTCAAAACTGAACACCACTTCTAGTCAAAGCAAGACCCACTTCTAGGACGGCAGGCAAAATTTAGCCCAAGGGAACCTGTGAGAAAAAAAATTTCCTAAAAGTATCCTCCAACTTCAGACCTCAACAGACCCACCATGTCCATGTCGGTAATTTGCTATAGCAGTGTAATCAGCAAGCCCTGGTGAACTTAAGATTGTTGGTGAGAGCTGGGCAGTGGTGGCACAGGTCTTTAATCCCAGCACTTGGGAGGCAGAGGCAGGCAGATTTCTGAGTTCAAGGCCAGCCTGGTCTACAGAGTGAGTTCCAGGACAGCCAGGGCTATACAGAGAAACACTGTCTCGAAAAAAAAAACAAAACAAAACAGAAAATTGTCGGTGCTACCAAAAATACCAAGTTCATCTTGAAGAAGAGCCCCAGAACAGTCATTATATTTCAGAGAAAAACCATAATCAGAAGAAAAGGTGATAAAACTGGGAAGATTAAAATATAAATTTTGCTATAAGATTGGAATCCCCAAAGCATCACAATCATTTTTAGACAGCTTTATTTTTTAAATTAGGGAATATATATTGGTTCTGCTTATGAAAATGTAAACACTTTACCACAGAGGGCTTTTGAATTCTTCTTCAACACATTGTCAATTTCGTCCCTTGCCACCAAATCACCTTCTTGCAACTTGCTCAAATGATTACAGAACCCTGTGAAAACCAGGGATGGAACTGTGGAAGTGCTAGCTAGCTAGCTACAGGCTCAGCCACTGAAAAACATCCCCAAGCTCCAAGGGGAATTGCGTTCAAGGAAGAGCTACTTAGTAGCGGGTTAGAATTGTCTGAATAGAGTTAGCTAATCTCTTATGTAAATTGAAACTAAGAAAACTGCACGAAGTTCTCTCAGTGTGTTTGCTTTCCTCAAAACCAGAAGGTGGGAGTAAGCAGCGGGTGCTCCCAGGTACCGTGCTGTAGCAGCAGCAGCGGCAGCAGCAGGCTCAGCCCTTCCTGTGGATTCCTCTGGTTTACTCTCCTGGAACTCTAGTCCTGCAGGTCTTTGGTGGACCTCAGTATCTTCACTTTAACACCTGAGATGGAGTCTGTTAGCAGGAGACCCCCTGGGTATGATTTGCATATAAAGGTCAATATTGCTTATTTAAAACCTTATTTTTGCCTAACTTTTTAAATGTGGGGAAGATGTTTATAGTTTAGAGTTAAGCATGTTTTGGACTACAAGTAGGAGAATAACTGAAAATCAAAGAATGAATCATTTCACAAAATGAAAAAGAGACCTTTTAGCATTTGCAGGGTGGGAAGAATCCCAGAGGTCATGCTGAGAGGGGAAGACATAATAGGATATTTAAAGTGTAGAGTGTCCATTTCTATATAGAAAAGCCACAATAAAATTACCTGCTCAAAATTCTGTTATACTTCACTTTGTTTATACCAGATAAATAGGACTATCTCCATATACATATAAATAAGGGTTTTATTTTACTTTATTATCTCAGCCAGACTTTGAGTAACCGAAAATGCTGTTTTTGTTGTTAAAAAAAAAAAAAAAAAAAAAAAGGAAAAGGAAAAAGGAAGATACAAGGGTTTCACCGGTTTCAATTTTTTATTTAGGATGAGAAGCTTATAGTAAAATATTACCATAATGTAATGGAGCTGACACACAAAATGCCGGGCCTTCCTGTGCACAGAAATGGGCGAGGAGGGCAGAGCTGAGTAGCCCGAGCTGGAGGAAATGCAGTTGTAAGAAGACCCAAGCTAGGTAGCTCTCAAGTGTAATCATAGTCTCTTCTTGGCCTTACCAGCTGCCCCCGGTTACATTAGAGATGGACTCAGGAAAATTGGTGTCTTACTTTCTCTTCTGAGTGTCCCTGTTTTCTTGCTTTGCTTCTTCTGTTCAGTTGCCAGATCATCTGACTCAGCCTTTGTGTGATTCTTGCATCCAATTTAAAGACACAGTAGCTATCTCACTTCCTTTGGCTGAGAACCCTCCATATAAAAAGTAGTGTCTTTTTACTTTGAAATAATTAAGAACCCATGTAATGTGAAACACTTTGAATTTTCCATGCCAAGTAGTTATAACCAAACATATTTTATGTAATACCACATTTCTTTAAAAAGGAGCTCATTCAGTCATTCTTCCAAAAGAAATATTGAAGGTATATTTTCTCTCAGAAGTGATTGTGAGGAGCTTAATAGAGAAATCTGATATGCATTATCTCATTTAATTATCTTTTTTTTCTTTCTTTCTTTCTTTTTTCTTTTTTTTTCTTTTTTTTTTCTTCTTCTTCTTTTTTTTTTTTTTTTTTTTTTCTTTGGTTTTTCAATAAGACAGGGTTTCTCTGTGTAGCCCCTGGCTGTCCTGGAACTCACTCTGTGGACCAGGCTGGCCTTGAACTCAGAAATCCACTTGCCTCTGCCTCCCAAGTGCTGGGATTAAAGGCCTGCGCGCCCTCACCGCCCAGCTCATTTAATTATCTTAGTGTGCTTATGGTTTTGATATTTTACTGTCTTGTCTTGTGTATAAAGATGAAGGCTCAGATAAATATCACAAGTTGTAAAGTGCTATTGGTTAATAATTTCTATATTACTGACTTTGTTTATTTCTGGACTTGGGAGCAAACATACACATCATTTCTTTTTCTGGTATTTTGAGTCAGAGTCACTCTCATTCTGTAACCCAGGCTGGCCTGGGACTCCCAGCCATCCTCAGTCTCCTACGTGCTTCTTCGATAAGCAGTGTGTACCACCAGGCTGGGGGTCTACACATTTTTAACACCCTTAAGTCACTCTTACTCAACATGAGTCTCTGTGTTCCAGTGAATATTCACTGATTCAGTGGAAAGGTTCAAAACACAGGGCAGTAATTACTGGAGTTCTTATGAACTCCCAAATCTCTGCATCTCACAAAGTTAAGCTTAAATCTCTCATAAATTAAATTACTTGTTTCTCCGTTGATTTAGAAGCAGCACATGAGAGGCTCTGCGCTAACACGGTTTGAGCAGTCTGAAGCCGCTGAACGCTTCTTGGTGTTCATGCAGTCTGGGATCAAATTTGTTTCCTTCTACTTCCTGGCTGTTGTGGCTTGGGAGCAGCAGGGGTTTCTCCGCTTCCATATTTTTTTAGCTGTAAGCCTGAGGCAGGTAATGACAGGTAGAATTAAGTAGAGGAAGTCAATCTCCCTGCAAACATCCAAGGATGCAAACATCTAACAATCACTCACGTCCCTCGCCAAATCTGACATAAGATGCCATATGAAATTAGTGTAAATTCACCTGCTTTTAAATCTACAACTGCATAGATCCCCTGTATGAAAGCATATTGGGTACAATTGTATGGACTATCTGGATAATAATGTCTATACTTTTCTGTAGTAGAAAATCAGTGTAGATATTAAAACCAAAAAGCATTGGTATTAATGTATCTTTGATCTCAAACAATCTCAGTAACCTGGTGTAGTTATTTCTACAGAGAGCACTGGTGCTTATTGGATTTCTAACCCCTGCAATTTACTCAAAATAGTTTTTTTTTTCAGTTTTATTGAGACAGGGTTTCTCAAAACAGTTTTAAAATATTGTTTTAAAAGTGTGTGTGTGTGGCATTAAAGTCATTTTCAAACCCCTCAAAATGTCTGGAATGTGAAAGTTAATACTTTTGAGTCATTTTTGATAACTCATAACTCCTTTGAAGAAGTTATCTAGAATTAGAATTCTCGACACACAAATACACAACACACCATTCTTCATTCCAGTTAGCAACCAGAGGGCAACACATGTTTCAGTATCGGTGATAAACTGTCCAGTCCCCTATTTAGCCTAGTTTTCTCAGGGCCAACTTGGGATACGAATTTTCTCTTGAAATACACTCAAAGGAAAAGTGGTAGGCTACAGAGCAGAGGAAACATTGGACAAAGCGACCCATCCCAGAGTCACTTCCTGTAACTTAATGACTAGGTTTTCTCTGAAAGTTATGTTGTTAAAACACAGGAACTTTTGTGACCAAGGTAATCCCTTTAGAGGGTTGAATCCCCAAAAAGAGTATATATCACAACTGTTAGAAAGGAGTTTACTTTTTGGTCCTAAAAACTTCTGCAGGAATACACAGTTATGAATAAGGGTAAAGAGGAAATTGACTTTAATGGCCTCTATCACTAACATGAGAGAACATGTTTGTGTTCCAAAATAATAATTTTTATTTATTGAGAACCCACTTTATACTTGGATTTTCACAGAATATTCAGTACTCCCCAAATGACCTTTCCTAGGTAAATTTTATTTACCTTACAGACCTCATTTACATAATTTACTTAAACTTGAGGAGAGAGAACAAAGCCTCAGAAAATTTACATAGTTTATTTAAACTAAATCCAGCTCGCTTAGTAGCAGCCTATAATCCCAGCGCGCCACTTGAATCCGTGGAACTGGTAAAGGAGGGTTCAGTTCTCTGTAGTTTTGTGTCCACAGGATATGATTGACATTCTCACCACATACATATGTAAAGTCAAAATAGCTGTGGCCATATAAAGAATTTGGGGAGAGAAAATTATTCAAAATCTACAGAAAATAATGCCAGGCCTTCAATCCTGGCACTAAGGAGGCAGGAAGCAAGCAGAACTTCAGTGAGTTTATGTCGAAAGAGCCGTTGCCTTTCCAGTGAGAACTGTCTTTTTAATCTTCCCTTTTGTCTAGTACTGGTAAATCTGCCCAAAGCGTGTTCTTCCTTCTGCCTCGCAAGATTGCAAATACGTTTTTAATGAACAATTTAAACCTGTGCAATTGGATGTGCAGTAATTCTTAACGTTTATGCGCAGCACATCAACTCGTTTAAACTCACAACAGTCCCATAAAATAGAAATATTTTATAAGCAGATTGCCCTCTGATGCCTTCACCCCCCTCACTTTTTTATATTTGTGTACAGAATCCTAGCACTGATACCGCAACATCAGAAATGTTTCTGAAAATCCCTCGCAAAGATTCGGATTTCATACTGGCCGTCGTACCCTTTAAAATGAGTTGTTTGAGCTAGGGTTGTTGGGATCTCAGCTTGGGGAGTATGTAGCTCTTTCTTCTGAATAAAAGAGGACGCAATTTTCGCTAAGAGGTTAATACCTTAAGTTTCACTGTGGCGATGAAAATTACCCTCCTTTGTTTTTTTCTAAAACCTGGGTGTTGCACTGGCGAGGAAGAAGAGATTTCGAGCTGGTACAAAATGAACCAGTTCACTTTCTCAGAAGACACACGCGCGCTTCTTTGGTGTGCACGCCCGGAAGGAGCCCAACGCGTCAAGGAGGGGCCAGGCATGGGGGGGAAGGCTGTCATCGTGGGTAGCAGGTGGGGGTTAGCTGCTTCAACCCCCCAGCTCCCCACTGGAACCCCGCATCTCTTCTGCAGTCCGAGCTCCACCCCCTTCTCCGACCCCAGGGGTGGGCAGCAGTGGTTTCAGGGGTGTCCAATTCACGCTATATTCAGGGCAAATAGCGCCACCTATAGCGGGCTATGGAGCCAGGTCGGGAGCAGAGCGTGGTTCTCCCCATCTGCAGAGGGAGGAAGGAGGGCCCCACTGGTCACACGATTGGGCGACTGGGCGGGCACTGAATCTCCGCGAGGAAGGCAAACTCGAGGAGACCGATCTGGAGCAGCATGGAGTCCTGTGCAGACAGACTAGCCAGGGCGGCGGCCCAAGGCCGCGTGCAAGAGGTGCGGGCACTGCTGGAAGCCGGGATTTCGCCCAACGCCCCGAACTCTTTCGGTCATACCCCGATTCAGGTAGGCAAGGAGTGTCTCATCTGCAGTGGAATAACTTTTTTCAGGAAAAGCTAACATTCAATTACCACTTGAAATGCATACCCCAGATGTTTTTGTTTTAATTTTTGTTGTGGCTGCTGCCCTCCCCGACCACCCATTGAACTAACTTGTTACATACAGTGAAACCATGTTGGCATCGAGTTTTCAATTTCCTATTGAGAATTCTTATTTCTCCCATCTACTGTTTATTATTGATTATTTGATTATTTCTGGTTTTGCTTTTACCAGCTTACTAAGTTTCAACCTAAAAGGCGTCCTGGCCCTAGTAATGTCCGTCTGTAACCTTCCTTTCTAACTCTTAACAAAGAAAATTCCTGTGAAACAAATGTGCATTCCAGAAGCCTGTGTATAATAAGGTGAAGAAAAGTAACACCAGTTACAACTTGACTAAAAAGGCTGGACTGTGCCTTCTGAACTGCAACATAGAATATAGTTTACACACTTTAAATCACAGAATAAAAATAAACGAGTCTGTTACCTTGACATCATTTGCAAGTCAAGCCTGGAAATATTTTTGATTCTAGGCTGGTTGAGTAGTTGTACAAGATAAATGTGAACCTTTTAAGATAATATGTCTATAGTTTACAGTTTGACATTTGGAGTGTTACCAGTGGCTGAGAAGTTTGCCTTTGGAGTCCTAAAATACGTAAGAAATTATTTATTGAATACAGAAAAGTAAAAGAAAGTCAGCTCGATAGTTTTAACAGCTATTTAATAGGGGGGAAGGAGGAAATCGTTTTGGTTCAGAACCACAACCAACTTGGTGTTTGAGACAGAAGTGCTTAGTTTATAAAAGAGAGAGAAATGGAGAGAGGGAAAGAAAGAAAGAAAAAGAGAGATGAAAAGAAAGAAAATAAGGCTGGCTGTGGTGGCTACACCTTTAATCCCAGAATCAAGAGACAGAAGCAGACTAATCTTTTCAGAACTAGGTCCGCAGGGATGACAGAGAAGACCCTGTATAGAAACACCTCCCCCTCCCAAAAGAAGAGTAGAAAGAAAGAAAACAGCAACAAAAAATTCAAGGTACTCTCTTAAAAGAATTTAGTGTTCATTTTATTTTTGCTATTTCAACTTTTCCATACCATAAAAGATGTGACCAATTGTTTTTCCTATGGGGGGGGTCAGGGTTCCTCCTCTACCTTTTTATTTTTTTATCCCCCCCCCCTTTCTCCACACTTCCATTTTCCCTCCCAGGTCCCTCCCTCCCTCCCCACTTGTGATTGCTTTCTTCAGATGTGAGCAATTTTTAAAACCAATTTTATGAGCAAGATGGAGGTCTTCAACACACATGCGGCACACACAGTATTGTTACTTTCTCCTTTCTGTTTTTTTCTGAAACCTAAGTTGATTTTACTTTCTTCAGAGACCGATTCAGCAATACTAGTGCAATTATGTCATCTTCATTCATGTTTAAAATCACACAGAATTCTGAGTGGCTATGTCCTCTGCTTCCATCAGCGCAATGAATAAGAGATGTTTGAAATGCAAAACAATCTGTGGCTAACAGAACTGTGTTGGATGAGGTGATGACAACACTCCAGCCGCTCTAATACACACACACACACACACACACACACACACACACACACACACACACACACACGGGAGGGATGGAAGAAAGGAGGGAGGGAGAGAGAGAAGGAAAGAGGGAAGGGAGAGAGAGAGAGGGAGGGAAGGAAGGAGACAGGGAGGGAGGGAGAGAGAGGGGAAGGGAGGGAGAAAGGGAGAGAGGTGAATTCAAAAGGATGACTGACTTTCAGGGAGTTGAGAGAGCACAGAACAGCAAACTGATTAAATTTTCCTCTTGGGAGCCAAAAGTTCCTGAGGGCTTATCAAGGTCCACTCTTCAAGCTTATTCTGGTGGCAAACTTCTTGGCCATCCATGTGGGTTATTTTGTTTTGTTTTGTTCTGTTTTGTAATGTTCCAGCAAGACTGTTGTTGCTAATATGATTCTTGAGAAGACTCCTAAGGCTAAAACTTTCAACAATAGAAGAGGAGGAGAAGGCAGCTGGAGTGATGGGTGAACAGAAGCAGGGGCCTGAGGAGAAGGAAGTGTGCCTGACAAGGTAGCACTAGGAATAAGACTTGTTCCTGAGGCTAGTTGCCAGAGCATGATTGTTATTATACACACAGTAGGCAAAAGTAGCAGAGCATCAATTACATTAGCGCAACATTGTCCTTAACTTCCTGTAGTCTGAGTGAACATTCCAAACCTATGGTCAAGTTTATTCTAGTATGAGCAAAAGGTTCTCTATTCTTAGCCCTAGACAAAAAAATTAGTTCAAAAACTGTGGGTTCTCTGTACAAAATGGTGTTTGGGACCTTCTTGTTTTCTCTAAGGCAAATTCTGCCTAGTTTATCATCCAGTTAACTTTACAGAGCTTTAATTTTTTATTGCACTGATTTATATATTTAGTTTAGAGGGGGCTGGGTGTGGAGGTCAGAAGACAACTTGTGGGACATAGTTCCCTCTTTTCACCATGTGAATCTGGAAAATGCACAGTGTCAGGCTTGACAGCAAAGCCTATTATTACCTGCAGAGCCATCTTGTGGACCCTAAAGAGCCTTTAAAAGGTGCCATTGTAAGTAAAACAACTTGGGGAAAGTTTTATGTGATAGTTACTACAATATGACTCTTATTCATGTTTTGGAACTGCAAGCAGGTGACTTGAAGTTAACATCCCCATTGGTATTATGAGTTTGACTTCCAGCCTCAATCAAGCTTCCAGTTGAGCAGCAGAACTCCCACTTAGATAGTTGGCTTCTTTAGTTTTCTTTATTATTATTTTATTATTTGTGTATAGGTGTTTTACCTGAATATATACCTTCACCACATGCATGTCTGATGTCCAAGGCCAGAAGGTGTGAGATCCCCCAGAACTGGGAGTCCCTCACTCACAACAAAATAGTTAATGTGTTTTTGTGGTGATTGTGGATTCCATTTCAAAATGCCTTTTTGATAGATGGAGGGAGCTAAGATGGTTGAGCTCTTGCTTCTCATGCACAAAGCATGGTGTTTAGTCCAGTCCAGTCCTCTATGAGAATGGCTTCATTTATTTTCATTGTTGTTGTTTAGAGAGGGTTTTTCTGTGTAGCCTTGGAATCACAGTTACTTGGGAAGAGGATTGTGCCAGGAGGATTGACAGTCCAAAGCTATCCTTTCAGAATTTAAACTTGAGGCGAGTTTTGTTTTCTTATTACTGTTCTAACAAATGATGTTTTCCTTTTATGTAAAATAGATTTTTCTCCTATAACATATTCTGATTACAGTTTCCCTCCTAGTTCTTCCCCACCTCCCCTTTTTTAGTTTGGAGGGGCTGGGAATCTCACGCAGTTGAGACTGCCTTCCAGCACAATCTGTACCTGAAGGTGGCTTTGAAATTCTAATCCTCTTGCCTCTACTCACTGGGTGTTGAGAAGACAGGTATGCTGGGTTCATTCAGTATTGGAGTTTGAACCCAGAGTTTCTTTCAAGTGCTAGGTCTTATAGGTGGTTTTACATGAGTAATTTGGAAAGAAGGTACCTTAATTAAGAAAATGTATTCACCATATTGGCCTGTAGGTAAATCCTTAGGGGGCACAGTTTCTTGGTTTCTGATTGATGTGGGAGGATCCAGCTCAATGTGGGCATTGTGACTCTTAGATAGTTCATTGATTTGCCTGCATTAAAAAGCAAGCTGAGCAAGCCAGTGAGAGCACCCCTCCATTGTCTGCTTCAGTCCTTCCCTGCAGGTTCCTGGACAGCTTGAGTTCCTGACTTGCCTTCCCTCAGTGATGACCTGTGATACTCCTTCTTCCCCAGGATACTTATGGTCATGGTCTCTATTGTAGCAATAGAGAGCAAATTAAAACACCAGGCCAGCATCCCACCAACTGAGTCAGTCTCCACACATTTAATGACTAAAACAAACACAAGATTACCATTATGTATTATAGGAGCCGGATGTCTAAAATGAGTCCAGAGGGCTTCATTCCTTTAGAAGGTTAAAAGTCAAAATGGGCTTTCTTTTTCCTACATTAGTGGCTGTCGATGGCCCAGGATGCCTACATCTTCTCTCTGACCTCTGTGTCCCTGCTTATATCTTCTCTATGGCGGGATGTCTCTGAAAACCTTGATCATATTCTGATAGTTCAGAGTGGATGGGAAGTCAGGGAGCCTAGGTTTGCACACTTGGAGAATGTACCTCAAGATCCGTAATATAGTGCTGTCTACTATGTCTTTACTCTCTAGTTACAGTTCAAAGGACCAATGACTTCAGATGGGAAGGGGACATTATTACTTTAGGGACAAGTTTTCTTATTTTATACTTAAAGGAGTTGGAGTATAACATTCCAGAAAGACAAGGTTAACACAAAAAAATTCTGTGAGAATTCTGGTTGTCTTTTTTTTTACCAACCACCTTTTAGTAATTACCACACAGTCCCAGTTCGTCTCAAGTAAAGGCAAGTGCAGCGTGTCTATGCCCCTGACGATGTTCTACAGGGGTTTGAGCACCAGGAAATCTTAGGAAATACACTGTTAATCTGTGTGTAAGAAAAATTCCAGAGCAGGACTAGGAGCCTTTAAGGTGTAGAACCTCCTGACTGCGGATGTCTGATCCGGGTAGTTAACAAAGAGGCTTCTTATGTAGGGCTTCTTTCTTGGGTCTTGCCCTCACTCTGGCCGTGATCCCTCTACTCTTTCTTCTGACTTTTCAGGTGATGATGATGGGCAACGTCCACGTAGCAGCTCTCTTGCTCCTCTATGGTGCAGATTCGAACTGCGCAGATGCCACCACCCTCTCCCGACCGGTGCACGACGCAGCGAGGGAGGGCTTCCTGGACACGCTGGTGGTGCTGCACAGGGCGGGGGCGCGGCTGGATGTGCGCGATGCCTGGGGTCGCCTGCCGCTCGACTTGGCCCAAGAGCGGGGACATCAGGACGTCGTGCGGTATTTGAGTGCCGCTGGAAACGTCGCCCCGGCCGACAGGCATAGCTTCTGCTAAAGCACGCCCAGGTGAGCATGGTTGGTCCAAGAGCTTCTGGATCTCAGAAAAAGAAGATGCAACCCAAATGAGCCTGAGAACATGGACCATGTCTTATAAATCCCCATTTTACCCAGACCGCTTACTCCTGGTCAAGGCCTAGGCTGGCTACCACCAGGGCAGGAGGGCCCAGAGGTAGCATTCATTCGGGTCTGCACAGAC